>NC_064921.1:792147876-792453453 GCF_023897955.1 Schistocerca gregaria
ATGATGCTGTAAACAGAACTTGGATTCATCCGGAAAAATGACGTTTTGCCATTCGTGCACCCAGGTTCGTCGTTGAGTACACCATTGAGGGCGCTCCTGTCTGTGATGCAGCGTCAAGGGTGACCGCAGCTATGGTATCCGAGCTGATAGTCCATGCTGCTGCAAACGTCGTCGAACTGTTCGTGCAGATGGTTGTTGTCTTGCAAACGTCCCCATGTGTTGACTCAGGGATCGTGACTTGGCTGCACGATCCGTTACAGTCATGGGGATAATATGCCTGTCATCTCGACTGCTAGTGATACGAGGCCGTTGGGATCCAGCACTGCGTTCCGTATTACCCACCTGAGCCCACCGATTCCATATTCTGCTAACAGTCATTGGATCTCGACCAACGCGAGCAGTAATGTTGCGATACGATAAACCACAATCGCCATAGGCTACAATCCGACCTCATCAAAGTCAGAAACGTGATGGTACACATTTCTCCTCCTTCCACGAGGCATCACAACAACGTTTGACCAGGCAACGCCGGTCAACTGCTGTTTGTGTATGAGATATCGGTTGGAAACTTTCCTCATGTCAGCACGTTGTAGGTGTCGCCACCGGCGCCAACCTTGTGTGAATGCTCTAAAGAGCTAATCATTTGCATATCACAGCATCTTCTTCCTGTCGGTTAAATTTCGCGTCTGTAGCACGTCGTCTTAAGATATAGCAATTTTAATGGCCAGTAGTGTATCATAGTTATAAAATATTGTAAAACGTTATCATATGTATACTGTATATAAACAATAATGTTTTACAATCTTTATAAGTGTGCTATTTCTGAATGTTTTATAATAAAAAAATCCACTGATGATGGCGATATTTGTCGCTGAAACTAATTTGTGGGAATAAATAAACAGATAACAAAAGTGTTTTGGATCAAGGCGGACCCGCAGTGCCGTATTGTTGTTAGCTACCATTGTCATCGTCACCATAATCGCAGCTCATTACATTAGTTGGTAACTAGGCATTACAGTTAGTTTTTTTTTTACGGGCTCGGAGATAATACTGGGTTTGGAAACTGCTGCCGTGTTAACTGTCGACAATTCTACACTTGCTCGTCCGTCGCTAGGGGTGCCAGAATCTTCCATTTAGCTAACAGAGTGGCACCATGTATCGATCAAACACATCAGCTGCCTCACAATCGTCTTATGTCTCCGTCCGACAAGATTTAAAGTAAAACATCCATATAAAACGTAGTAGAAAAAGGTGCCACACTTCGGTTCAGCGGAAGAGACATAAAGAAATACAGGCTGACTCAGGAGGAAAGGTACATGCTTTGACGGGTGATAATATTAGTGACTCTGAACAAAAGAAAAGTCTGTTTTTAACAGGAGGACAAATGCAGGTGATAGTAAATGAAACGTTGTGCTGTAATGTTTTGTTTAATTGTGTACATTTCCTTACAAAAGATATACAAGACGTCCACCGTCAACTGCAAGCATTTTTCAGCTCTTGTAGACAGTCTGCGCTTGTGAACTAAAGCCAATTCCACAAATATTAATCTAACGGAGTAAGATGGGGTGATCTCGGTGGCGAAGAAATTACACTCCCGTAGGCAAAGATGATGTCACATACCCTGTATGTGTGAAGACCTGAGGCGTTTTCACTACACTGCCACGTACTGTTTTGACTGTACGTTTAGCAATACTGTAGTACAGTGGTGCCACCACTGTAGTACTGAGACGTGAGGTAAATTATGTGCATACTTGCAGGACTCGTCGCCTCACCAGGCGCAAGTGAAGCGCGTATTGATTTGGTCAGGAAAGACAGCACTACGCAGCCTAACATCACTCTGGTTGTATTGGGAAGTGCTGATGAAAAAAAGACATGCGACTGATCCCCATGATTTTCAAACAGCTTTATGTCGGTAAAGAAAAGGCAGATGTTTATTTGAAGTTTTTTTGTTCAGAATCGCCAATACTATCACCCCTCAAAACATGTAGATTTCGTCCTTACTTTTTTTCTTTCTTTTGCTACTGCCTTTATCCCGCATTGCGCAGGGTCGGCAGGGTTAAGAACGGATTAGGCATGGTTAGTTTGAAGGGGTGGCCGGATGCCCTTCCTGCCACCACCCCATTAAACACCCCTCTCCCCTCCCCCCCCCCCCCCCCCCCCCCCGGTACCGAATGAGTGTACCCCAGCTGTCTGCGTCTAGTGTAAATCGTGAAATAGAGTGAATGTGTTTGAAATGTCTGCAAGTCGTGTAACTGAGGCGGGACGTGGGGACCAGCCCGGTATTCACCTAGTAGGATGTGGAAAACCGCCTAAAAACCAAATCCAGGCTAGCCGGCACTCCAGCCGTCGTCATTAATCCGCCGGGCGGATTCGATCCGGGGCCGGCACGCCTACCCGAGTCCAGGAAGCTTTCGTCCTTACTCACTCTCTATAATTCACTGACAATGAGGTTGTTTATAAATCCATCTTTGAGCGATTCGTGAGTATTTCTCGTCAGTCTGGGACCCTTATCGGGATGTGTGGAAGAGATAAAGAAGATCCAAAGAAAAGGAGTGTATTTTGTCACGTGTTCATTGTGTAAATCACAAGGACGTCACGGAATTGCTTGCCCAACTGCAGTGATAGACTCTTCAATAGTGGCGTTGTGCCATGTGGAGTGTTTTTTACAGCTAAAATTCCGACAGCATATGCACCAAGAATTGGTGAAGCACCATACTACCTCCTCCCGCATACGACTAGCGAAATGGTCTCAACGCACCATAACGGAGAAATTGAAGCTACAAGGTTTGGACAAAAATATAGAAACAGTGAGAAACATGCATGCTGGAACGTATATAGAGATGGTAGCCAAAGCTGCAGGTTGCGCTATTGTATTCGACTCCGAACGGCACCTGTGCAATGTCCTCATTACGTTACAAGTGTTAGCCGTTTCCAGAACTGTGTTCTGTGCAGTTGTGAGTGCATTATGTCGGAGCTAAGTCAATTCGAAAGTGAACGAATTGATGGCGTGCTTCCGTACCCACGGAGGCGAATAGTTTGCTGTTTCAAGAGGCACAGCATCAGGGCTGAATTTAGTTTGGTGTGGAGCCACAGTCAAATGGTTCAAATGGCTCTGAGCACTATTGGACTTAACTTCTGAGGTCATCAGTCCCCTAGAACTTAGAACTACTTAAACCTAACTAACCTAAGGACATCACACACATCCATGCCCGAGGCAGGATTCGAACCTGCGAACGAAGCAGTCGCGCGGTTCCAGACTGTAGCGCCTAGAAACGCTCGGCCACACCGGCCGGCAGCCACAGTCATATAAAACTTTTTGAAAGATACTGTACATGACTGTACATCGGGTTTTATACCACAATCTAGATTTCGGCCTTGGCCGTTGTCGAATTTTACAACTGCATCTTTCATCGGATAACTGTGTTTGCTCCGCTTCTTGCAAGATTCCATCGTTTTGGGTACTGGGCCGTTCACTCCGTTCTGCATCAGATTTGTGCGGTCGCTAGGCTTGACACCATTACCTAGACGGTTCTTCATTCAGTACTGTAGGTCCGAAAACTAGGCACAACAACAGGAAAATTGGAAGCAACTGCAGATGCTTTTGCACATAATAATCGAATTACAAGATGCCATCGCAACTGGCGGGAGCAACGATTTTCGAAAGCATTGTTCCTCACTTACAATCGCAGATAAACTGTGAAAGGTAGCTGCCTTTTTTGCCATTGCGATACTCAAGAAGTTTTGGCCTTAAATGTAAAGGAAATTGTGAGTTTATACTTAACCTCCTTAGTATCGATATAACGGTATTCTTTGTAAGTCTATTTTTGACACCACGGTACTTGGTCAGAGAGGTTACTGCTCTGGAAGAGAACAGTAGTAGTGGGTGCTGGACAGTCTGGCAATGTGCTCAGCTTGAAAAGGATGGAAGCTGGTCTGTCGTATGGTGGAGGCAGCGATATTTAAAAAAGGATTTTGTAATAATGTTTTTCAGGAATATTAAAAGTGTTTAGAAAATATTAATGGAAGAATTACAAACTCAAGTGTTAAAGTAATCCAGTTTTTTTCATATTTGTAATTGTGTGGTTTCTTATTATGAGGACATTGCGTGTGGCTGAAGTTTGCAGTAGAAATTTTATAATGGAACATATGTTTTTTTTTCTTATAGTTGAAACAAGTGTTACGGGAGGTAACTGTACAGAGAAGAGTTAATAGGAGATCTTTTGCTAACTTGTCTTTGTGTGAAAACTGTATGAAAATGTGTATTATTGTCATGGCTTGATCAGGAATAGTTTAAACTGGTGTCTTTGTTCTCATTTATCAGTCGTCAAGCTTAGTTCCTCATTTACTTTTGTGATCGTTTGCATACTCTCATTACACACCGTGAGTTGTGTACTGAGAAGCATTTTTATGACAAGTAGATACCATCTTGCGTTACACATCGCAAGTACGGTAAATGAAATTTGGTTTTGGACAGTTAGGTCATTACTCCTACTAGTGGTAGGCTGCAGGACAGACGAACCGGCCGGCGTGGCCGAGCGGTTCTAGGCGCTACTGTCTGGAACCGCGCGACCGCTGCGATTTAAGTAGTTCTAAGTTCTAGGGGACTGATGACCATAGCAGTTAAGTCCCATAGTGCTCAGAGCCATTTGAACCATTTTGCAGGACAGACGAGCGTTCAGTGCGCACAGGCAGGCCAACAGATTTAATTCTCATGACAGTTCACATCCACCGTAAGGCTTGTGTGTCGGAGAGCACTTGTGGAAGTAATATCAGTTCAGAGGTTTCATACCAGTAAAAGATGTCAGGAAAGCGCTATCTTGTGAGTTTTTAAGCAGTTTTACCAGAAATTCAATTTTATCTGAGTCATTTGATTTGCAGTCAACCAGCATATGCAAATTTCATTGAAAACGGGCTGCTTTCTCGCAGGCGAATTGTTTGATGTTCTGGCTGGTCTGAATTTCGCATCGTGTAGGTGAGCTTCAAAATTTAATTTTAACGCAGTTCTGTTGCCCTTGACTGAAATTTAAGTATTTGGATATAAAAAAAAAGTGCAAATTTTGCAGACACCAACCTGGCGCTTACAAACACGAGCTTAAATAAATACGAAACCCGTTTCAACTACAGTGAAACAAAAACAGACTTTTGTGGTTTCGTTAACGGTCATAGGCGGCTCAGCATCCGTGCAACTTTGTTTCATGCTGCCGACATCTCAATATAAACAAATACGCCTCATACATCGGTCCCTCTTTAAGCTGTTCCAAAATATCCCGGTCGCGTTGCCTCTTCGACGTCGGAACCCTACAGGCGTAACATTACACCTCGTCGTGCTCGTAGGTCAACAGCGACGTCATTTGCGCTTCATAGGACAGCCTGCTTGGAAGCCGTAGACGTTTTAGACGGAGCAGAAAAGAATGCGTTTGGGGGAGGTTAGCAGCTGCAGTCCCTGCCCCCGCCAGCTGTGGTGGGTGGACGGCGGCTCCCAGCTGGCGCGGAACAGAAGCGTGCCAAGGGTGGCCGGCCGGTTCAAGGTCACCTTGCGACCTCGGGAGGATGTGTGAGCGCCAAGGCTTTCTCTCTCCGCACAAGGGCTTCCCACCGCAACGCGCTCGCCGCTACACCAAGGATGTCTCCAGTTTGCCTTACAAGACAGTCGTGGTAAACGCTTCGTCCCTCCTCTCTCACATTCCGCTCAGTGACGCTACAGGAAAACCAATTGTCTGAAACATTTGTTGCTTTGAAACTTCCTGGCAGATTAAAACTGTGGGGGGGACCGAGACTCGAACTCGGTACCTTTGCCTTTCGAGGGCAAATCGTCTACCAACCGAGCTACACAAGCACGACTCACGCCCCGTCGGCACAGCTTTACTTCTGCCACTACATCGTCTCCTACCTTTTAATCTGCCAGGAAGTTTCATATCAGCGCACACTCCGTTACAGAGTGAAAATGTCATTCTGGAAACATCCCCTAGGCTGTGGCTAAGCCATGTCTCCACAATATCCTTTCTTTCAGGAGTGCTATTTCTGCAAGGTACGCAGGAGAGCTTCTGTAAAGATTGGAAGGTAGGAGACGATGTACTGGCAGAAGTAAAGCTGTGATGCTGCCCTCTGTAACAAAAAAAAAAAAAAAAAACAAAAAAAAAAAAAAACAAAAAAAAAAAAAAAAACAGATTTAATGGATCAACAACGTACTGAAACGGGTGGCTTTTGACGTCCACCCCGAGCAGATAAAACGAATGAAAAAATAATTTTAAAAAAGTTGGTAGAGCACTTGCCCGGGAAAGTCAAAGGTCCCGAGATCGAGTCTCGGTCCGGCACACAGTTTTAATCTGCCAGGAAGTTTCATATCAGCGCACACTCCGCTGCAGAGTGAAAATCTCATTCTGGACTCCTTGCTTTATTCATACACGATATCTTTCAATCTAAGAAAGAAGAAAAAATAAAATTAGAATCAATGAAACAGGGGAAAGGAAATGCAAACGTCTAAAAAATGAGATCGATAGGAAGTGCAAAATGGCTACACAGGGGTGGCTAGAGGACAAATGTAAGGGCGTAAAAGCATATATCACTAGGGGTAAGATAGATGCTGCCTACAGAAAAATTAAAGAGACCTGTGGAGGAAAGAGAACCACCTATATGAATATCAAGAACTCAGATGGAAAACCAGTCCTAAGCAAAGAAAACAAAGCGGAAAGATGGAAGAAGTATGTACAGGGTGAAAAGTATTACACCGACAAGCTCTGGGAGGTTGCAGGGTACATTAAAACAAATATTTTTCCCTAAAGTCATTTTTTCCTGTGTGGAGTATTTAAACCGGTAGAAGACGATTTCTCTGGCGGCAAATTAATTAAACCAACAAACACTTTTCCATTCTTTTATGACCAAGAGGCAACAACTAGGTAGCAGATACGGCCCAATTAAACAGTCCCCAACAACACCGACCCGCACATTAACGAAGAACCGCACTTGATGAGCGCTAGTAACTGTGGCATGTGGGTTATCCTCACTCCAAACATGCGAATTGTGCATGTTGAAGACTCCACCACCCCTGAACGTTGCTTCATCGGTAAATAACACAGAGGATGGAAATGTAAGATGCATTTCACACTGTTCCACGTACCACTGCGAAAACTGTGCTCTGGGTGGATAATCATCTGGTTCCAGGTTGTGGACACACTGTAAGTGAAATGAACGTAACAATTGCTCTCGGAGGACTGTTCTTACATTCGTCTGATTCGTTCCCATGTTACGTGAAATTGCACGAGTGATGATTGAAGGATCCCGCTCGACATACTGCAAGAGAGCTTCCTCAACTTGCAGCGTTCTTACCGTGCGACGGCGCCCCTGTCCAGGCAATCTGCTAAATGGCCTGGTCTCACGGAGACGTTGGTACACAGCAGCAAAGGTCGTATGATGCGGGATACGGCGATTAGGATATCGTTGTTGATAAACCCGCTGTGCAGCTCGTCCGTTGTGGTGTGCTACGTAGTACGCACCAACCATATCAGTGTACTCACTCCAGGTGTATCGCTACATTAGTAAACAGAGACAATGCACTACTGCACTGATGGACAAAACTTGCCTACAACTGAAGAGCGTAATACGCCCTCTAACAACTGAAGATCGTAATACGGCCTCTAACAACTGAAGAGCGTAATACGGCCTCCACTGGTTTAAATAATCCTCATAGGAAAAAATGACATTAGGGTAAAATATTTGTTTTGGTGTCCCCTACAACCTCCCAGAGTTTGTCGGTTTAAATACTTTTCACCCTGTAGAGGGTCTATACAAGGGACAAGTACTTCAGGGCAAGATTATCATTCATTCATTTACGTGTCCGGTCAGGATTTCCAGAAGGTAGCAGCTCCGATGGCCTTGTTGGTTCCCTCGATCAGGTCCTGTGTTGTGCAGGGTTGTTGAAGTTGAGGACAAATTAGCAGGTGGGCCGGGTCTTGTGTTGTTCCGCACTCGCAGGATGTATCGCTATCAGCTGGAAGAATGCCCCATTTTCGCATGTTGGTCTTGAATAGAGGAATGCCCACCCTTAGACGATTGAGCGATCTCCAAATAGGGTAGGGCAAGTCGTTTCCTGGAGCTAGCTCTTCCTTTAGAGGGATATCAGGTCGTAGCTTGCTCTTCCACCTGGTGATGTGGTTAGATTATGGAAATGGAAGAGGACATAGATGAAGATGAGACACGAGATAAGATACTGCATGAAGATTTGACAGGGCACTGAAAGACCTAAGTCAAGAAAAGGCCCCTGGGGTAGACAACATTCCATTAGAGCTACTGACAGCCTTGGGAGAGCCAGCCATGACAGAACTCTTTCATCTGGTGAGCAAAATGTATGAGACAGGCGAAATACCCTCAGACTTCAAGAAGAATGTAATAATTCCCATTCCAAAGAAATCTGGTGCTCACATGTGAAAATTACCGAATTATCAGTTTAATAAGTAACGGTTGCAAAATATTAACACGAATCTTTTACAGAAGAATGGAAAAACTGGTAGAAGCCGACCTTGCGGAAGACCAGTTTGGATTCCGGAGGAATGTAGGAACGCGTGTGTCTGTGTACTGAGCAAGAAATAAAGGAAAGAAAACAAAAATTTGGAGTAAGAATTCAAGTCCAGGGAGAAGAAATAAAAGCTTTGAGCTTTGACGATGACATTGTAATCCTCTCAGGGACAGCAAAGGACTAGGAAGAGCAGTTGAACGGAATGGACAGTGTCTTGAAAGGAAGATATAATATGAACATCGTTGTTGTTGTGGTCTTCAGTCCTGAGACTGGTTTGATGCAGCTCTCCATGCTACTCTATCCTGTGCAAGCTTTAACAAAAGCAAAATGCGGATAATGGAACGTTGTTGAATTAAATTAGGTGATGCTGAGGGAATTAGATCAGGAAATAAGACGCTTAAAGTAGTAGATGAGTTTTGCTATTTGGGCAGCAAAATAACTGATGATGGCCGAAATAGGGTGGATATAAAATGTAGACTGGCGATAAGAGAAATTTGTTAACATCGGGTATAGATATCAGTGTCAGAAAGTCCCTTCTGAAAGTATATGTATGGAGTGTAGCAATGTATCGAAGTGAAATATGGGCAATGAACAGTTTAGGCAAGAAGAGAATAGAAGCCTTTGAAACGTGGTACTACAGAAGAATGCTGAAGATTAGATGGGTAGCGTAGGTAAGTAATGAGAAAGTACTGAATAGAAGTGAGGAGCAAAGAAAATTCTGGCACAATCTGACTAGATGAAGGGTTGGTAGGATATTTTCTGAGACATTAAGGATTCCCCATGTTGGTATTAGACGGAAGTGTGGGAAGTAAGACTCGTAAGAGGGAGACCAAGAGATGAATACAGCTAGCAGATTCAGAAGGGTGTTGGTTGCAGTAGTTACTCGGAGGTTAAGAGACCTGCACAGGATAGAGCAGCATGGAGAGCTGCATCAAACCCGTCTTTGGACTGAGAACCACAACAATAACATCTTTCAAGAAGCACATTCAGGTGAATAGACACATTCTGTCTTCCTGTATTTCAGAAATGTGTTCTACCGTGTACCAACAATAATGAAAATATGGTCATACAGAGTATCTTCCCATGTAGGTGATTGGCTGCATTAATTTTTGACTAATACAATCCATTGCGTTATACTCCACGGTGAATATGGGAAACGGAAGTGCCCAAGAAAATGCAGTCCGAAGGCTGGTTTGATGCAGCTCACCACGCTACTCTATCCCGTGCAAGTCTCTTTTATCTCAGCATGCCTACTGCAGCTAAATTATTTGAACCTGCTACCTGTAGTCTCGTTGTCCTTCTCCAACAATTATTAACACCCACATTTCCCTCCGTAACCAAAATAACTACAGAATGAGATTTTCACTCTGGAGCGGAGTGTGCGCTGATATGAAACTTCCTAGCAGATTAAAACTGTGTGCCGGACCGAGACTCGAACTCGAGACCTTTGCCTTTGGTTTGGAAGGTAGGAGGCGAGGTACTGGCGGAAGTAAAGCTGTGAGGACGGGGCGTGAGTCGTGCTTGGGGAGCTCAGTTGGTAGAGCACTAGCCCGCGAAAGGCAAAGGTCCCGAGTTCGAGTCTCGGTCAGGCACACAGTTTTAATCTGCCAGGAAGTTTCAAAATAACTACACTCTGATGGCTTATGGCGTGTCCTAAAACTATTACTTCGTTTAGTCAATTTGTGCCATAAAGGTCTTTCTCTCCTTTTTTTTAGTAGATCTGCGTTGGTTATCCAATCAACCCATCCAATCTCTGGCACCTTCTTCCAGCGACACGTTTCAAAGTACTGTGCATCATCCAACTTTCGTTTCCACACAAAGCTGCACCTGAAACATTTTTGATTTTTTTTTAGAAAAGACTTCCTACACTTATTGTCATATTCACTGTCAAGATGTTTCTGTTTTTCACCAAAACTTTCTTTTTCTATTACCACGCTACATTTCAATATCCTCTCTACTTCTCCCGTTGTTAGTCTTTTTGCTAACCAAATAGCGAAGCTTCAGCACTACTTTCAGCTTCTCATTTACTGATCTCAACCTGTGAGCATTAACTCGACTCATTACCAAGTTTGTTGACATTGTCAACAAGGAGATACTCGATCTGATGTAAGTTTTTTATTTGTGTTAGGGGTTGAAATCCCATGAATTCAAGAGCGCACATGCAATCTCCTTTATTTGGATTGATTACTACACTGGTGTCCAAAATGAAGGCAACAATGGAGATTCTGCAAGGTTGCGTCTATTTTGCCACAAAACGGAATACACAGGCGATAGTAAAGTGGAAACACTGTGAAAAAATACAGAAACGTAAACAACTGCTGCATGCATAACAATAGACAAAAATGTTCTTCATGTATTCCAATTTAACGGATTTGCACACACATTCTCACAACTGATTAATGTTTTCAGTATAAGGTGTGACCTCCTCTAGCAGCAATACAGGTCTGACAACACATTCTGTGAGTGATGACATCAGTCTCATGTTGACACTATAACGCCCTTTCCTCCTGCAGAGCTGGTCGCAAGTCTTGGAGAGTGGTTGGTGGATGCAACTTGTTTCACTGTACATCCCAGACATGCTCTATGGGATTCAGATCGGGAGAGCGAGCAGGCCGCGCCATGCGTGCAAATATCTTCCGTTTCCAAGAACACATCAAGCATCCGTGCTCTACGAGATCGACCATTACCGTCCAGCAATACGAAGACTGGGCCCACAGCACCTCGCAACAAAGGCACATGATGTCCCAAGATCTCGTTACGATACCTGACAGCAGTCAAACATTACCGATCCACCCGCAAAATTTCGTGAAGAGGTTTTCGTGTGGTTAACATAATGTCTGCCCACACCATTAGAGGTCCTCCTCGATATCGGTCTCCTTCCACAGTGTTTGGATCCCGCAAACTTGTTCCACGTTCCCTCCAGATGCGAATACGTCGAGAATCGCTCTCCAGACCAAATCGGGACGCATTTGTGAAAAGATCATTGTCCCACTGTTCGACTGTCCAGGGGACATGTTGACGGTTCCACTCTAAACGGTTCTAGGCGCGCAGTCCGGAACCGTGGGATTGCTACGGTCGCAGGTTCGAATCCTGCCTCGGGCATGGATGTGTGTGATGTCCTTAGGTTAGTTAGGTTTAAGTTGTTCTAAGTTCTAGGGGACTAATGACCACAGCAGTTGAGTCCCATAGTGCTCAGAGCCATTTTTGAACCACTCTTCCACTCACCACGTTTCCTTCTGTGAAGACGCGTGAGAGGTAGGGCCAACACATACAGCAGATCTCCCACAACAAAGGCCACTCTGCCGAAGCTTTCTGTTTACCTCGATACAACACGTCCAGTGGACGCTGCGGGGTCAGATGCCAGCTGCCGTGCACTACTAAGGCGGTACCGTCGTGCCCTTACAGCCAAGTAACGGTTCTCTTTCTGATGTCACAAGTGGTCGGTCCTGTCCTGGTCTTTTGGATACACTTTCGGTCTCTATAAACTTTCGTCACATCCGAGAAACAACAGAACGACTCACACTAAGCCATCGGGCCACATCAGTTTGCGACTGTCTTGCTTCCATTCTTCCCATGGCCCTCCACCGCAGAGAGTCTGGTAAGTGTCTTCTCTGTGCCATACTGCACCGTCTGTGGCTGTGTAGACAGCAGTTGTGGCTGAGGGATACCCAGCAAACACTGCTCCTTTTGATAGGCACTCTGACATCATCGTTGGAGTGGTTGTCCGTCGACCGGAAGGTCACCATCCGTGCAGAACACGATCGTACGGACATCTGTTGACAGTTTGTATGACTATATCGTGAATAGGACACAGAACGAGGAAACAGCAATTTGTTGCTTTAATTTTGGACACCAGCGTAGTTTTGACTATCAGTCTAGCCATCTTAAGATTATAAAACATTCTTGATTAGTGTTGGTGCCATTACAGCTTCACACATCATTAAAATATTTCTTAAAATGGTATCATCCATACATGACAGAATTAAAAGCAGCTCTTCATCGTTCGTGGCCAGTGTAATTGAACAATGGTCATAAAACAAAGGCATTATCGCCTGACAACTTGGTAACGGACACTATCAGTATTCACATCATTTCGTAATAGAGATCATCATGTATATGTTTCTGTAACCATTACCACTGTTTTATTTATTTTGTTCTGAATGCACCAGGAAAATTACATGATACGAAATGCAGCAAGGCGTAAAGGACACCAACTGTATTGTTAAGAAGCATTTCTACACCTGCATGATGGTATTCATATTTATTCACGCCAAAGTGAAGTAAATCAAAGGGGGATTGATTTCTATTTTCTGCGTTTCTTATGTTACTCTTTGCATAGGGCAATTTCAATATCGTGCTTTTTGAGGAACGTTGCGCTCCTATGAAGAGCGAGGAAGGGAAACAAAGAAACGCGGCGCGAATCGTCACCTATTTGATGGATTGGAGTGAGAGTGTGTGTGTAACAGGAAAAGCTGAACATTTTCAATTCGCAGAACTCGAAGTCAGACGCCGTACATTTCAGGGGAACCACTTCAGAAAAATTCAAGAACCTCCTTTAAGGACAAAAACAGAACCGTCTCTAGGACTCTACGTGTCTACGCTAGTGTGCAAAACGTAAGGACGAAAGCACGAAGGTCGTTCAATAAGTAGTGCCCCACATTTTTTCTCAGAACTTATTTATTGTTAACAGTCAGAATTTGGTGACAATATACATCATATCTCGTCCACGTCCTATTTTTCTACGTAGTCTGAATCACATTCTGTGGTCGTACGCCAACGTTGTGGAAGAGAATGTCTTTCCCGCTGGTAAAAGCTCTCGTCCTGTAAGCACAGCCATGTTTTCACTGCATGACTGACACTCTCGTCATCTTCAGAGTGTGTTCCCCGTAGAGAATCTTTAAGCTGCCCAAAGAGATGGAAGTCCGTGGGTGCCAGGTCTGGACTGTAGGGTGCATGAGTTTCAAATGGCTCTGAGCACTATGGGATTTAACTTCTGAGGTCATCAGTCCCCTAGAACTTAGAACTACTTACAACTAACTAACCTAAGGACATCACACACATCCATGCCCGAGGCAGGATTCGAACCTGCGACCGTAGCGGTCGCGCGGTTCCAGACTGTAGCGCCTAGAACCGCTCGGTCACTCCGGCCGGCGGTGGATGAGGCAATGATGTCAAACCAATTTGGCAATGTTTTCCTGGTTTCTCAGACTTGTGTCTGGGCATGCATATCGTGTTGGAGCAAGATTTCTGCCGGATTCTTCTCCGATCGAACACGCCGGAAACGGTTCTTCAGCTTACTCAGAGTCTTCACTATGCCTCTGAATTGATGGTTGGCCCTCTTGGCATCACATCCACGATAATGGGCCATCGCAGTCCCAGAAGACTGTCTCCATGCCTTTCCCAGGAGAGAGGGTTATCTTGAATTTCTTCTTTTGTGGTGAATGAGGACGATGCAACTCCAGGCACTGCCTTTTTGTTTCTGAGGCAAAGTGGTGCACCCAGCTTTCGTCCCCCGTAACGATCCGTGACAGAAAGGCCTCTCCGTCGGTCTCAAAACGTTCCAACAATTCGGATGAAATGTCCTTCCTTTGAATCTTGTGGTCCGCTGTGAGCTTTTGTGGAGCCCATCGTGAGCACCTCTTTGAATATACGAGAGTCTGGACATTGCAGACACACTTCCAATGGTGACCGATAATTGTAGAGCCAACTGTCGAGTTGTGATGCACAGATCAGCACGAATAATGGCATCCGCACGATTCAGTATGTCTGGAGCAGTGGCTATAACAAGACGTCCCGTGCGTGGCTGATCATGAAGCTCTGTTTCTCAATTTCCTGAGGCTATAACTTTCTTTACCCATCGCCCAACTGTGCTCCTATCAACAGCAGCATCGCCGTACACTGCACACAAACATTTATGGATGTTCACCATGGTTTCTTTTTCTGCACAAAAAATTCAATAACATCACGCAGCTTGTAACGTGAGTCGTATGTAGATGCCACTTTGACGCTGTACTACGGCTCCTCCATCTTCCAGAACGGTTCGAAACCTCACCAGCGCACAGAACAAACATCAAATGTGAAGCACCAACAAGGACGTTTGTCTATGTATATTAAGACCTTTTTTTAAAAAAAAAAAATGCGGGGTTTTGCTCATTGAATGATCGTCGTAACATTAGCGTTATGTATCACTGCATAGTAACATAGCTCCATGAAACTTGGACCACATATAAAGGGAACTACTACAACACATTACAGAAGGTAAGGAAAACAAAAAGAAGAAAAAAGCGAATTTGACAAACCGAAATGACACTTTTACTCAAAGACAATAACTACCATGGAATGTGCGATCACCACGGACGCTACTACATGCTCTGCGACGTGCTCCCATGTTGGTCACGAGGTTGTGAGGAGTGGTTGTGGTAGGGCGTTCCATTCCTCCACCAGCCCGGTTGACCACTCACTGCTGGGTGGTCGTTGTTTTATGTATGTATGTATGTATGTATGTGTAGTATGCCTCCCCTACGAATCCTGCACGTGCTCGATTGAATTTAAATCGCAGAAACTGGCAAACCAATCCATTTGCCGAACATCATCCCGTTCCAAGGGCTCCCTCGTCTACACTGTTCGATATAGTCGCGCATTGTCATCTATGAAAATGAAGTCAGGAATGACTGCATCCCTGAAAAGACCCACATGGGGAAGAAGTAGAGTGTCCAGTGATGTTGACCATGAGTGTACCGTGTTCAAAGATTTGGAGGTCAGTACGCCGTGCAACATTATACCTTTCCACACCGTTTAACACCTGGACCACCAAACAGTTCATGTTGGGCAATATTCCTGGCTGCATTACGTTTTCGGACCCGTCGCCATATGACGGCACGTCCAGCGTTGTCCTACACGATCATTTTGGTGGTTCATGTGTGATGGTGTGGGGAGGCATAACGTTTCGGGGCGTACTGACTTCCAGATCTTTGAACACGGTATACTGACCAGTCAGCGTTATGGTGATACAGTACTCCTTCCCAATGTGCGTCTGTACAGACGTACACTCGGCCCTGGCTCAAATCGCTCTGAGCACTATGGGGCTTAATATCTGAGGTCATCACTCCCTAGAACTTAGAAGTACTTAAACCTAACTAACCTAAGGACATCACACACATCCAGGCCCGAGGCAGGATTCGAACCTGCGACCGCAGCGGTAGCGCGGTTCCGGACTGAAGCGCCTAGAACCGTTCGGCCACTCCGGCCGGCTTATGATTAGACCTATCAGGAGTGAAAAGAATATAGATGAAGGAGAGGATTGAAATAGCAGTGACAGCAGAACTTAGGAACTACGAACATCATTTGTTGGACGAAAACTATTAAAACAAATACTCCAGACCGACATTTCAAGTAAGCCACATCCCAACGCAAATCTGTAACGCAACCACCTGTGTGGCGTGCCTATAATTATGTATTATTTATATTTTAGGACAACTAATCGATAAAAAACGCACCACATGTTCTAATGAAAGCATGAAAGCCGTCTAATGATGAATTGTAATGATTCGAAACCGGTAATGGTACCTTTTGAATAAAGGAACTTAAAATAATTTTGTGGCTGGTTGCTGTCTCAACACCATCAACATTTGTTTACAAATAAAGAACTCTGATGACAAGAGGGGGTGGGGGAGGTTGTGAGGTAGAGGGAATTTGCGAGACTAAGCTGCACATCTGGTTATGGAATAGACGGCTATTGTGGTAGCTGGGGCGTTAGCTGCCTTTTGAAACTTGGAAGGGATTTAATTTCTCTGATATTTTGTGGAATATTGATCCAGAGTCGGGTTCCTGAAACGGAGAATGATTTAGGGAATATGGCAGAGTTGTGTGCTACTACAGCCATGTTCTCTAAATATATCTTGCATCTAAAATCTAATTGTAATAACAGCTCGGTCAGAGGTCTACAATCAGTCATTTTTCCCACGCACCGTTCAGGAATGGAACGGACGGATATCCTAGTGTATGATAGAATAAAGTATACTCTCTTCCATACATTTCAGTTGTTCACTCAATACAGTGTGTTTAAAAAAAGTGTCTCATATTATTACAGAAGGCAATGCTGCTCAAAACCACAAAATAAGCCCTAAATGTTCAAATGCGTGTGAATTTCTAAGGGACCAAACTGCTGAGGTCATAGGCCCCTAGACTCACACATACTTAAACTAACTTATGCGAAGAACAACACAGACACACCCAGGCCCGAGGGAGGACTCGAACCTCCGGCAGGAAAGGCCGCGCAGTTCGTGACAGGACGCCTCATACCGCGAGGCCACTCCGGGCGGCTAAAATTAGCCCTATAAAGGCCATGTTTGGTAACACATAGTATTAGTTGAGCTATAGGCCATTCGCTCCCAGGATACCTATCTTTCGGGAGGCACTACAGGAGCTGCTCAGTGTGACCACTGTTTATTCTTACCCATCCTCAGCCCTCCTTAGCAAAGGCTCACCAATTCGTGCGAATACATGTAGCTATCGTACGATCTGGGCACAGTTGTGGGTCATACGCTCTGATAGTAACTTCCGCACGTTGTCAACAGGTCAACGTTTTTAAATGTTCTCATAGCGATAAATCTAAGGGATTAAGGTCAGCCGGCCTGTGTAGCCGTGCCGTTGTAGGCGCTTCAGTCTGCAACCGCGTGACTGCCCTAAATGTTCAAATGCGTGTGAATTTCTAAGGGACCAAACTGCTGAGGTCATAGGCCCCTAGACTTACACATACTTAAACCAACTTATGCGAAGAACAACACAGACACACCCAGGCCCGAGGGAGGACTCGAACCTCCGGCAGGAAAGGCCGCGCAGTTCGTGACAGGACGCCTCATACCGCGAGGCCACTCCGGGCGGCTAAAATTAGCCCTATAAAGGCCATGTTTGGTAACACATAGTATTAGTTGAGCTATAGGCCATTCGCTCCCAGGATACCTATCTTTCGGGAGGCACTACAGGAGCTGCTCAGTGTGACCACTGTTTATTCTTACCCATCCTCAGCCCTCCTTAGCAAAGGCTCACCAATTCGTGCGAATACATGTAGCTATCGTACGATCTGGGCACAGTTGTGGGTCATACGCTCTGATAGTAACTTCCGCACGTTGTCAACAGGTCAACGTTTTTAAATGTTCTCATAGCGATAAATCTAAGGGATTAAGGTCAGCCGGCCTGTGTAGCCGTGCCGTTGTAGGCGCTTCAGTCTGCAACCGCGTGACTGCCCTAAATGTTCAAATGCGTGTGAATTTCTAAGGGACCAAACTGCTGAGGTCATAGGCCCCTAGACTTACACATACTTAAACCAACTTATGCGAAGAACAACACAGACACACCCAGGCCCGAGGGAGGACTCGAACCTCCGGCAGGAAAGGCCGCGCAGTTCGTGACAGGACGCCTCATACCGCGAGGCCACTCCGGGCGGCTAAAATTAGCCCTATAAAGGCCATGTTTGGTAACACATAGTATTAGTTGAGCTATAGGCCATTCGCTCCCAGGATACCTATCTTTCGGGAGGCACTACAGGAGCTGCTCAGTGTGACCACTGTTTATTCTTACCCATCCTCAGCCCTCCTTAGCAAAGGCTCACCAATTCGTGCGAATACATGTAGCTATCGTACGATCTGGGCACAGTTGTGGGTCATACGCTCTGATAGTAACTTCCGCACGTTGTCAACAGGTCAACGTTTTTAAATGTTCTCATAGCGATAAATCTAAGGGATTAAGGTCAGCCGGCCTGTGTAGCCGTGCCGTTGTAGGCGCTTCAGTCTGGAACTGCGTGACCGCTACGGTCGCAGGTTCGAATCCTGCCTCGGGCATGGATGTGTGTGATGTTCTTAGGTTAGTTAGGTTTAAGTAGTTCTAAGTTCTAGGGGACTGATGACCACAGATGTTAAGTCCCATAGTGCTCAGAGCCATTTGAACCATTTGAACTTTCTCTGTACTTTTGACCAGTACTATATTCTGTAAGAAAATGGGTCATTTAAAAAAGAAAGCCTATGCAGATCTTCTAGTACGGAAAATTCAGTTAATGAACAGAAAAATTATATTCATGAGTTGTGATAATTTAATTTTATAATCATCTGTACTTTAAATATAACGGTTCGCCATCACTTTGCCCAATTTTATTTTTCTTTCTGTGGACTACGGTAGTTTAAAGTTTGCTCTTTTTCCCCCGAATCATTTTCGTCTAGTGAATATTTGCCCTAACATTTCTCTCGCAAAATTAATCATTTTGTAACATATTAGGAGGTATACAAACACTTCCTTCTTTGTTCTTATATTGATAACCACTTACGATTGATAAGAATTACTTACCTACGTGTATTTGTTGTTTACAAATTAGCTAAATGAAACCGAGGTCGTAATATCACAATCGAGAAATAAAAGTTCTGGACATTACGCGTCGCACTAATTTGGTACGACATTTGTGAGCGAATCACAGGATGAGCCTAAAGTCTTTTCTTCATTACAAAAATTTGCTCCTAAGGAACTATGCTGATACATCTAGGCGGTTTATTCCAAATGGTAGCTTAACTCATTAAATTTTGTATGGCTACAGTTCCGCATGCGCTGTAACAGAGGGCTGTGACACCAGCAGATTTCTATTCTCTCTCTCTCTCTCTCTCTCTCTCTCTCTCTCTCTCTCTCTCTCTCTCTCTCATCTCTCGCTCTCCCTAGTTACAGGTAGCGTAATTTATGACTGCCTTTGTCACAATGGCGTCTATGCAGGAGAAAGCGATTTGTGTTTTGTGTTATCATGAAACACGGTCGCCTATTACAGTTCAGCGTCAGTTCCGAGGTGCCTATGGCCGAAACTTAGCGGATCTGACGAGCGTCGGAGGGTGGTACGAAACGTTTATGGAGACTGACAGTGTTGGTGAAAAGGCAAGAAGCGGCAGACCTGGAGTCAGTGACGAAACTGTTGATTACGGCGCTTTACAGCATTTCAAACACAGTTCGCGGAAATCGAGGCGTCGTGCTTCCGGACAAACAGATGTACCACAGAGCACTGTGGTGAAGATCTTACACAAACAGCTCTATTCCCCAAGCTTACAAAGTGCAACTCCTGCAACGTTTTCCGGCCAGATGATAGGCCCAGACGTGCTGACTTTGTGGCTGAATGGAGTTTGTTCTTTTCTTTACGATGAAGCTACTTTTCAGCTCTCAGGGACAGTAAACATTCAAAATTTTCGGATCCTGGGATCCAAGATCGACATATCGTGGTACAGAAGATAAAGGACAATCTGAAAGTGAATGTGTGGTGTGGTCTTAATGGACAACACAATTATTTCAACATTCTTTTTCATTGAACCCACTGTTACAGCAACAGTTTTCATCAGGAGTAGTAAACTTTTCTTTATCCTCCGCCCACTTTTGTATCGAACCGCCACTGGTTCCAACATAATGGTGAGTTATAATGCAGGGAAGTAACTTTACGTAACAAAATTTATAAAGTTACAGCAAGTTAACCCTTAACTGTAGTCGTGAGTAAAAAACGTAGTGGCAGTCTTTGCAAAGCCCCCTTCCTCCCCTTGATACCTTCCGCCAATAACACTAAGTACATTGAAGTTGGAGGGGGAAGAAAGGAAAGGGAAGGAATTAATGATACCAACTGCAACTGCATCGTGAGTTTGTGCGGAATCAGCGGCGACGAGGGAAAATGTGTGCCAGACCGGGATTTCTTCTGATTAGGCAGCTGCGTTAATCAATGCGCCACCTGGACACAGGTGCGCGGACTACCTCTGCACCCTTCCGGCGATGTGGCAGTCCACGTCCATGTCTTCTAAACTCCCACAGGAGGTCTAACGTGATGTGAATCTGCACTGAAGATAGTGGATTCATTGCCCATCTAGGCGAATCAAGTATATGAATGCGTGGTGTCTGTCCTTTTTAGACGTCCGAAAACACAGTCACCACGCATTCATATTATAGATAAGCCTAAGACCGCAGGGGTCCACTTGGCCCACGTGTACAGATATACGATTTATTTGTTTTTGTTAGTTCTTAATTTTTATTTCGGATATTTGTACTGTAACGGAAAAGGATATAACATAATGGTTGAACGATAAATTGTGCAGATATGAAGATGAAATCGGTGAAAATTTAACAGTTGCGCATAATCATCTTCCGATCAGAAAGGTGTCACTTGAGCTTTAAGAAAAACGTTCTGTATCCTTGTTTACTACACTACTGGCCATTATAGTTGCTACACCAAGAAGAAATGCAGGTGATAATGGGCTATTAATTGGACAAAGATATTATACTAGAACTGACATGAGAGTACATTTTCAAACAATTTGGGTGCATAGATCCTGAGAAATCAGTACCCAGAACAACCACCTCTGGCCGTAATAACGGCCTTGATACGCCTGGGCATTGAGCCAAACAGAGCTTGGATGGCGTGTACAGGTACAGCTGTCCATGCAGCTTCAACATGATACCACAGTTCATCAAGAGTAGTGACTGGCGTATTGTGACGAACCAGTTGATCGCCCACCATTGACCACACGTTTTCAATTGGTGAGAGATCTGGAGAATGTGCTGGCCAGGGCAGCAGTCGAACATTTTCTGTATCCAGAAAGGCCCGTACAGGAAAGCAAGATGCGGCCGTGCACTATCCTGCTGAAATGTAGGGTTTCGCAGGGATCGAATGAAGGGTAGAGCCACGGGTCGTAACACATCTGAAATGTAACGTCCACTGTTCAAAGTGCCATCACAGCGAACAAGAGGTGACCGAGACGTGTAACCAATGGCGCCCCGGGTGATACGCCAGTATGGCGATGACGAATACACGCTTCCAATGTGCGTTCTCCGCGATGTCGCCAAACACGAATGTGACCATCATGAAGCTGTAAACAGAACCTGGATTCAACCGAAAAAATGCAGCGTCAAGGGTAACCGCAGCCATGGTATCCGAGCTGATAGTTCATGCTGCTACAAATGTCGCCAAACTGTATGTGCAGATGGTTGTTGTCTTGCAAACGTCCCCATCTGTTGACTCAGGGATCGAGACGTGGCTGCTCGATCCGTTACAGCCATGCGGATAAGATGGCTCTCATCTCGACTGCTAGTGATACGAGGCCGTTGGGACATAGCATGGCGTTCCGTATTACCCTCCTGAACCCACCGATTCCATATTCTGCTAACAGTCATTGGATCTCGACCAACGCGAGCAGCAATGTCGCGATACGATAAACCGCAATCGCGATAGACTACAATCCGACCTTCTCAAAGTCGGAAACATGATGGTACGCATTTCTGCTCCTTACACGAGGCACCACAACAACATTTCACCAGGCAACGCTGGTCAGCTGCTGTTTGTGTATGAGAAATCGGTTGGAAACTTTCCTCATGTCAGCTCTTTGTGGGTGTCACCACCGGCGCCAACCTTGTGTGAATGCTCTGAAAAGCTAATCATTTGCATATCACAGCATCTCCTTCCTGTCGGTTAAATTTCGCGTCTGTAGCAAATCATCTTCGTGGTGCAGCAATTTTAATGGCCAGTAGGGTACTTTCCATATTTTCTTTTTGATAGCATGTGCCTAGTTTAGACGTATTTAAACGCCAATAAGAATAAAAATTAAATTTGTTATCGTTGATTTTACGAAATACTATGTTTCGTAACGTTTAAGTTCAAAGTTTAGTAACAATATTAAGTTCAAAGTTTAGTAACAATACTAAAAATAACACATACTTTGGCTTTTTTAATTTTTTCTTTGGGTCATCAGTGTTCTGACTGGTTTGATGCGGCGCGACGCGAATTCCTCTCCTGTGCCAACCTCTTATTTCAAAATAGCACTTGCAACCTACGTCCGCAATTATGTATTTGGTATGTTCCAGTGTCTGTCTTCCTCCACAGATTTTACTCTTTACAGCTACATCTAGTACCATGGAAGTTATTCCCTGATGTCTTAACTCTTGTCTTCTTGTCCTGTCCCTGCTTCTTTATATTATCATTTTAAAATAAGGTGGATCCAGCGGACCCACGACCAGAGAAGCTTAACTTTTACAAGAGGTCATATACTTTTTCAAAATGTTACGAAAACCTAATGAAAATGTTTTTGAAACCCCTGCCGCCTATCATGAAAGCTTTAACACTCACTTGTGAACGGTAAGGACCACTTTGACAGCCACAGCTTTGCATGGGCATGTTAAAAGTTCAGTTACAGAAATTTCAACCATGGGTAGTGCTTTCACAAGATGGTTCACCACCACATTGGGAGGTATTGGTTCGCCAGTTCTTGGATAAAACCTTTCCACGCAGGTGGTTCAACAGAGACGGTCCAACATCATGGCCACCACTTCCATCAGACATACCCCCAGTTGACGGTTATGTCGGTTTATGTCAAGTATACAGTGTTCAGTTCACCAGTGCCTGACGTGCAAACTCCTACGGCACGAATACGAGACGCTCTAGAGGCGGTGAAATGTTGCCAAGGACATTGAGGGAAACTTCGTATGGCCCAAGACGTTCTACAGGACAACTATGGAGCACATATGGAAAAATATCTATAAAAAGAATTGTTAGTTATGTTATCATTTGTAACGGACTGCATAGCTGTATCTAGCACTGTTCCTCAGAAATACTTTTTTGTAACCAGGGAAAGAGTTTATGTTCATCCTGTACTGCCTTAGGTTCGTCTAGGTGTCATTAACGTCTCACTTGTATGAATCACTGGTGCCCTCAGCTGCCGACACCAGCCTAATGTCCACGACCCGTTTGGACGGAGCTGCTGCTGATTCATAGATACGTGGCCAGCTTGTACGTAGCGCGGCTGGGGCAACGCATGACTCAAGACGCTGTTGCTGGGTCTTTCAGATTGTGTAGTCCTTACATGGCCTTACTTGGCACGCCAAGTATGGATCAGTGTCGCAGACATCCACACCTGTCCAGGAAGGCACTGAGAATTCACTCTACGCTCAATGTTCCTGCGGAGACAATCGAGTGTACCTTACAGAAAAATAAAATAACTGTGGTTGACTGGAAATAAGTATCACATGCACTGTCTTTTGTTTTAGGTAAGTTCCGTTCATTCGTATGTAGTCCCCCAGTATAGGATTTCACTATCCTCAACAAGTTCGTGCCCTTCACCTTCTGTTGTTCATTTTAAGTATTGCAAGAAGAAAGAAAGAAAGGAAACTATGGTTTAAATTCCCGCAGACGACAATGCCATCAGTGACGAATACAAACTCGGACTGTACAAGGGTGGGGAAGGAAATAAAGAGTATCCTTTCCGAGGGAACCAACCGGCCATTCGCTTTAAGCGGTTTGGGAAGATCAAGGAAACTGTTTTTATTCAGACCGTGTACGAAATGCCTTACCTCTCTACTTGATCGCGTAATTAATCCACAAGCAGTTACATTTTCTCAACTCGCACTGCTAAGCAGAGGCAGCTATGCTGACCGTTGTATTCGACCGTATCTTATTAGGCCGTTTTGATTAATCTGCACTATCTTTGCTCACCAAGCACGACTTTGAGGATTAACGTTAATTCAATGATCTTCTATAGACTATTTATTAACTACACTAAGGGACACGATATCAGTCGCCTGTCTGAAATAGTCTCCGCTGTTGGAGATTCTCTCTTTTGTAAATCAGGGGCACAAATTCTTCAGCTAGTATTGATTGCTAAAATTGAGATCAAGTCTTTGCAATTGGTCGTAATTTTAGTCCTAATGTATCCCCGCTGCTAATGTTTACATAGACGATGTTCACTAAAAAAGCTTGTTTAACAGCGCCGCTGTCGAAGTAGTGTCTCTGATTTTTGTCAAAACGGCCTTCTTCAACTACTTTTGCGTCATAAAATTCAGTGACAAAACAAACTATTTTTTACCGTCTTTTACCAATTATCATGTCAAGCTTTTTTCAAACCAGAATAAAGTTTTCCCCCATATTAAATTTCAGTTATCGTAAATAGTTAACTTCAGAGACATGATCTTTATAATGATACGTCATAATCACATTACCAATGAGTTACTGAAGAATAATAATCTTCCTGTCGTCTAACTAAAGACACTCCCCTTTCAATAGACTCACATTTCGAAATCACACCACGCAACACTGACATATATTTTTTACATCACAATATTCGTCACATTGCTTTGTTTCTCTTCAGTGACATCGTATTACAGTATGCAACGTATTTCGAATGAGCAAAGTTACGTAGCGTGAAGTTATTGTGATAAACGACAAACAGTGACTGATTCAATTTTTGACACAAGACATTATTATTTCAGCATTAACAAATTCGTATTCTAAACAAATAATTGACTCAGGAAACAACCGCAATGACGGTGGCGTCTTCCATCGGGGCGTGGTTGTCGGTTGTGTGTCGACGAAGTCAAGCTTTCAGCATGCAGTACCCATTCGGAAATGCCGCCATTATCTTTGCTTCCGCTCGTACATGCAACAAGCAAAAGATAAAACAAAGCATACACCAGTATTTAGTAAGATCAACCCTAGTTTACATCAATAACAATACTTACCATATTACGTAACGCGCTGTCGAGGCAAGACGTGTGGTAATCTTAATAAATATCAGCACAATCTACATATAGACGATCATGTTCAAACCAAATTTGATACTGAGGAGGGCTTGCTTTACCTCAGACAGAGAACACTCTGGGAGATTTGTGAGCGTAATTCTGGCTTCGGACACCTTTTATTTTCCGAGTTCAATAGCACGATGCTTTATCATTGTCACCTGCTTATGGAAACTTTTGTTTTTCATGATTAGGTAAAGCTAGGTTTAATATTTTTGTAGTTTCTACCACTAATGCATGTTTTCAAGATTTCAGTCCAAGAAACATGAACAGTACCGACCATTTTTCAGCCATAACTGAATAATGACCTTTTCTGCAATTTTCCACTTATTAAGATCTGCAGCTTTACGCATTCAAGTTTGTTCTGGCGGTTTCCTGATCCGGCGCTACAACTGGCAATGTGGTGGTCGCCTGGAAGAGTACAAGTGCATTCATTCTGAACGAGATTTTCTGGATTTCTGAGGAATTGCCACAGCTAATTATTTATCACTACATACCCCAAATCAGCTACTTCTCTGTCATCGACTGTTGACTGACCAGTTTATAGATAGTACATAGCTTTTACAAAAATATAAATTTATTTCTTTTTGTCATCACCCGTTAGTTTAACCAAGCGGGATGTCTTTTGTTAAAATCATTGTACACTTAACCTGTTCTGCTAATAGATCTGCGTATGCATAAAAATAATGTGGGATTTGTGAGATCATCTTGCTGCACACATAGCCTATTCTCGCCACGTTAGTTTCAAGAGGAAGCCCCCATTGTCGGCGTGTTTTTTATTTTTAATTTTAATTCACATAAAATGTAGATGTTTCATATTGAAGATGTTACTTAGTAAATGTTATTTTGATTAGTTTTACGCTTATGTTCAACTCTGAACCTTCTAATTTTTTGTAATTCCTTTGATAACCTCCTCTGCTCTCCTCATGGAGTACGTCATCTGCAGCAGTTTACTTCCGACCTTAAATAATGTTTGTAATCTGGAAATGTGAAATTGCGTTCGCAATGTGTTATCAAAATAGTGGTATGTAAAGAATTATAAAAAGTGATTTATTGAACGTAAGAAGAAAACTAATCAAAACAATATTTAAAATTCAACGTTTCCTTTATGCAGCAGCTTACATTTCATAGAAAAAAGGTTAATGATGTCGATTTATTGCTGAATCTACCTTGCGGGAATACACCAAATGCTTGCAACAAGTCCTTCAGAATAGTCATTTCCAACACTGTCCAAGCATGCGAACTCCCTATTATACAGTACGTGCATAAAAAGAGCAAGTTACTGTTACTTCCTTCTTGTGAGTGCCGATACATCTTCATCTTCTTCATGGTCGGAAGTGCAGTCCATTTCGTTCAAATAGGGAGGAAAATGAAATCCTTGCTGCTCCGATACGCAAAGAGACGTAAAAATTGAACAACATCGAGTGTACTCAATGAAACTCCTTGCAACTGAAAATGCCAATCTGTAGATGCCAGACAAGTTACCATTTCTAGGTTAAGTACCACCCTCACGAATTTAATAATGATGAGCACTCTCATCGAAACCTAGAGGGTACTTCCCCTTGACCTACAATCATGAAATTTGGAAGGAAACATGGTTTCACAGTACAATGAATGGAAGAAATTAGAAAATTGCTAATTCGTATTATATTACGTTAAAAACTATTTCTGTGCCATTTGCTGTCAGTGTCTAATCGTCTGTTAAGACTCCTCCGTCTCTCGAACGAGCAGAGGTGTCAGCTTGAAAATGGAAATGAGCGTACGGCGTTGTGGGCCGCGAGTCCCCCATTCGGGAAAGTTCGGCCGCCGAGGGCAGGTACTTACTGCATTCGACGTCACATTGGGCGACTTGCGCGTTGGAGATGGGGACGAAATGATGAGTACAACACAACACCCAGTCCCTGAGCGGAGAAAATCTCCTGCTTCAGCCACGAACTGAACCCGGGCCCCTTGGCGTGGCATAATTTAGTTCAAACACTAAGGTCTTCGCTCCCTTAGCGGCGTAAGTAATTTAAGCTTGTAAGACGATGCAATCAAAAGATACGGCAAACGTATTTCAAACATTTTGATGCGCGCAAACTCACTCATGAAAACCTGTAGATGAACTACCTCCAACATGACGGGTCTGGCGGTGCTGCGATAAAGAGCGTTCCTGGAGACGCAGAGATCGTGGGATTCAATCTCAGTCGGACCATTGAGTCTGCAGTCCTCGTTTTAACCTGGCCTTCCCCTCTCAACGACGAGGCGTCGCCAGAAACAACACTTCATTCGGATTCAACGTTAAACTGTAGGCGTGGATAAGTGCGGTATGTCAGGGATACGGAAATCGTCGAACTGGGATCCAACAGACCATCGAGCCAAACGAAATTAGTATTATTATTGTGTTTATATATAATTAGGTTCGTCCGGAACCCTCAGAGCGCGTGTCCCATGCGCACTTGTCTCCTTTTTATTATTGTTATGATGTAAATACTTCTTAAATAGTTCCTACGCAAATAACTTTCTAAATAGCAATTAACGCAGAGCAAAGTAGAATAACCATTAAGAATAATACTATATAAATTCGATGATGCGCTATAGGGCAATGGCCAACTGGCAGTAGAGAGGAAAATAAAGCTGGCATAATGGAAAGTACCCTCCGCCATGCACATCATAGTGGTTTGCAGAGTGTCGATGTAGCCGTAGATATAAAACGAGCCACAACATGGATCCCACCAGCCATCAGGTTACCCCGAGACGTCTGCATTATCGCCAGCTGATGCTGGCTGCAAGCTTTCCCGTAATCATTCGACCGGAAGAGAAGTCGATGAGCAACTCGCTCCGCTCAGAATATTTGTGGGCTCCCTTCCCGAGAACGCAGCGGACGCGCTGACTCAGAGGCCAGCCCTCCGGCCCTGCCTCTGCGTGACGTCACCCGCGACAGCTCACTCACTTCCCCACCCCAGGTTTTCGGGCCTCAGGATCCGCGCTCTGCGGATGACAGGAAGTCAACGCCTAGGAATACTGCTTATGGAACCGCATCTCTCTTCCTCAGGTCACTTTCAGTGACTGTAGGGGAGAGAGGACATGGGCAGGGGGGGAGGGGGGGGGGCAATTTAACGTTCCCATGTGCTTTCAGTAAACAATCAAATCTTTTACTAAAATGCATCCATGTTGCGTGGAATTCGACGAGGTCTGCAACTGTATTACGAAATTCATAAAATAACGATTTCGAAGCTTTAGGTTCTCGCATTTATGTTACATAGTATTTACACTGAAGACCCAAAGAAACTGGTACACCTGACCGCAGCTCGTGGTCGTGCGGTAGCGTTCTCGCTACCCGCGCCCGGGTTCCCGGGTTCGATTCCCGGCGGGGTCAGGGATTTTATCTGCCTCGTGATGACTAGGTGTTGTGTGATGTCCTTAGGTTAGTTAGGTTTAAGTAGTTCTAGGGGACTGATGACCATAGCTGTTAAGTCCCATAGTGCTCAGAGTCGTTTGAACCGTCTGGTACACCTGCCTATTATCGTATAGGCCCCGGAGAGCAAGCAGAAGTATCACAACACAGAGTGTCGTAGACACAACTAATGTCTGAAGTAGTGCTGCACGGCGCTAATACCATAAATCCTGCAGTGCTGTCCATAAGCCCGTGAGAGTACGTGGGAGTGTAGATCGTTTCTGAACAGCACGTTACAAGGCATTCCAGATGCTCACTAACGTTAATGTCTGGGGAGTTCGGTGGCCAGCGCAAGTGTTTAAATTCAGAAGAATGTTCTTGGAGGCACTCTGTAGCAATTATGGACGTGTGGGATGTCGCATTGTCCTGCTGGAATTGTCGGAACGCACAATGAACATGAATGGATGCAGATGATCAGATAAGATGCTTATGTACGTATCACCTGTCAGAGTCGTATCTAGACGTATCACGGGTCCCTTATCACTCCAACTGCATACGACCCTCGTCATTAGAGAGCCTCCACCAACTTGAACAGTCCCCTGGTGACTTGCAGGGTCTGTGGATTCATGATGTCTCCATTCCCGTACACACCCATCCGCTCGATACGGTTTAAAACGAGACTCGTCCTATCAGGCAGCAGTCCAATGTCTGTGTTGACGGGCCCAGACGAGGGGTAAGGCTTTGTGTCTTGCAGTCATCAAGGGCACACGGGTGAGCCTTCGGCTCCGAAAGCTCGTATCGATGACGTTTCATGGAATGTTCGCACCCTGACACTTCTTGATGGCCCAGCACTGAATTCTGCAGCAACATACGGAAGGGTTGTACTTCCGCCACGTTTAACGATTCTCTTCAGTCGTCGTTGGTCCCGATCCTTGCAGGATCTTTTTCCGGCCGCAGCGATAACGGAGATTTCATGTTTTACCGGATTCCTGATGTTCACAGTACACCCGTGAAATGGCCGTACGGGAAAACATCGCTACCTCGGAGATGCTGTGAACCATAGCTCATGCGCCGACTAACTCCACGTTAAACTCACTTAAATCTTGATAACCTGCCATTGTAACAGCAGTAACCGATGTAACAATTCTGTCAGACACTTGTCTTATGTAGGCGTTGCCGACCGCAGCGCCGTATCTGCCTGTTTAAATATTGCTATATCTGAATGCGCATGCCTATACCAGTTTCTTTGGCGCTTCCGTGTATTAGAGTTTTATTTGAGGTGATCTTTAGGCAACAGATGAAAAATAATTAAAGGGTATGGTGCATACCCTTCAAGTTAAAGTGATGATTTATGCAATGAAAATCAATACAAAGAAAACAAAATTAATGGAACTAAAAACGGCAAGGGTCGTGCTGAATGGAGACATGCGAAGCTTTAAACACCTCCAAAGCAGGATAGAAACTGACTGGAAGAGCAACACAGCAATTAAATCCATTCGGATAGCAACGACGAAAGAGGCAATTTGTAAAAATGGGGGATGTCCTCAGCAGTGTGGACAAAGTTTTGAAAAAAAAAGTCTAATAAAATCTTTTGTGTGGTCTGCCCTCCTCTGTGATGCTGGAACGTGTTCACTGAGAAAGAAATATACACCAAGACGTCGCGGAAGATGAAGAAAATAAGCTAGATGGATAGAGTGAAAAATGAAAAGCCATTGATAAGAGTGGGAGAGCAAAGACAATTATTGAATGTAATGAAAAGAAGGAAAAGAAACTGGAATGGCTACATATTAAGAAAGGAGGAGAGTCTTGTGGAAAGTCTTAGAGGGCTGTGAAGAAAAGGAGGCTATGAAGAGATGACAGATTTTGGTGATGAAGTGATGGCGGCACATACAGTAACATTAAGAAGGAAGCAATGGATCACTGGAAATGGAAACTAAAATGGAACTGATAATATTGCAGAAAACTGATGATGATGATACATTGACACACATGTTTCGTCATCAGGTGTCTGTTACTCACACATCAGTTGTTCATAATGCATTGTTGTGAAGTGCGAAAAGGTTTTCTGCTGGGTCTGTCAGTTAGACTATATCCTTAATAATTGTTGGCCTTATCTAGAAACAGTGCACACTAATATAATCTAATGTTTCTGGAAAGGGCCAACAATTTTCGGAAGATAACCTCGCTAACACACCCAGCAAAAAGTCTATTCTTATTTCACATGAATCTGTAAGTGATAATTGATGTACAAGCAGCAGTTAGGTACCTATTGGGTATTGCTGTTTGGTTTACAGTCATTTACGAAATATCTGATGGTTCTAGGATGCTGCCGAAACGTTTCGTGCCAATAAATACAAGAAAATAAACATAACTGAAGCTGAAAAGTGTTATTTTATAATTTAATCCCTTGTCTTCACAATAAAGAAAATAATAATGGTGACTGAGAAAGATTTGGTAATCGATTTAAACTGTAGGGTAAATAAATGAATAGTTTAAGATTTAGTGATTTGCGCCTATGATATTTGTGTTATATTAAAAAGTATTTCGATTTATCTCCTCTAAATACTGAAATTTTGTGTAGGTAGTTTTTTACGCATTGTCTATATTCTGTGTTTTGTGAATCAGATGTTTCAAATATTCATTCTCTTGCATCATGATCCACAGTTGCTTCTGATTTACTGCACCAAAACCTTTTCAAGGTCGACAAAAGCGATGTGCGTCATTGGTTTAAACCCGGTTTCTTCGAACAATATCTTTTTGAAGGTAAATACCAGGTGGTTAAAATTTAAGTGCAGCTACTCACAGAGGTCCATTTTCGGGCTGCAATTATCTTATGCCAGCGAAACTTAGATATGCTGATTACGCATTAATGCGGAACCTTAAGCTGCAAAATGATAATAATGATAATAATAATAATAATAATACAATTTTGTCTACCATGTGCAAATCTGGCGCTGTGAATGCAAGGAATGTTTCCGTATGCAATGGATTAGGAACAAGACGTGGGCAGAAAAGGTCAAACAAGTGAGTAAGGCATAATATTGGTTTTATTATTAACCGCCACTTTCATAATCAATTCAAGATGAGATGCTGTACAGCGCCAGATTTGCACCTGGTGTCCAAAATTTGAACTTGAATTATAACTACCTGGTAATTTATGTGTACACGGTCTATCTTTCCTAAACCCACATTGTTCTTTGTGTAAAGGTTTGCTGTTCATATTGCAATCGTCTAAAATCAAAGACTAATCAGTAAACATATTACATATTGTTGCCTTAAGATTCGAGAAATTTTGGATTAAAAAGAAGCGTACGAAATATCTTCCTTCTCGAACACCTAAGAGGGCAATGTTTCTCGGATGTTCGATTGTCTCCGACACGCACCTCAGTTCGGTTCATAAGCAGCCGTGCAGCAAGGGAGAGGAAAGCTATAAACAGCTGCTTAACGCAGTCTGTAGCTACAGTATACGCAAATGTAATTTACATGCAAATTTGTTTTTGCCTTCCTTGTTTTTATCACAAAAGGCAAGCGTCCGTACCTACGGGCAGGAATATGAGATACAGTTTCAACACAACCATTTTCACTTGAGGTCTCTTGCGGAAAGGACAAAGGATACATTTCTAACAAAGTAATGTCAGGTTTAATTTCGCAGATCAGATCCTTAACCAAACCTGGCAGCATTTGCCACAGTGGTACGGAGAAGCTGCAACCGGCCACAATACGGTCACAGTGTACGGCCTACTTACACACTACAATTCAGTGACGACGAGTTTAGTGCCAATAGGAAATAAATGCAGATTAAAGACAACGTTTTGCCTTATCTCCAGTCCTCTTCAAATGCTTATTAGAAAAGTAGCAGCTTCATCGGTATTTGAAACAAACTGGTCGTCAATAAAATCGTAACATGTTAGCGAGACTGTACACCATGTGTTAATACTTAGGCAAACCCTCTAGGAAAACGCATTCACCTGGTACCTTCCATGTTCAACGATACACGCGTGATGTGAAGGTTACTGCACTTCATACCCCTGACAGCTACTCTCGAATCTCTTCTTATATAAAACTTGACCTCCTAATTTGATTCTAATCTGTCATACAGAGGAAATACGAGAAACATCGTATTCGATTCTGTTGACAGGGAAATCTTAAAGTAATCCGAGGATTTCGGAGTAAATCTCAACTGGCGAATCCAACAGTGAAACACTTAAATTGAAGTTAATGAACGAAATCTCTGTCTTTTAAAATCAATATAGGTGTAAGACTAGGTGGTGCTTTATCCTCACTCCTCCTCAATTGTTCGCCACAAAAATAGTAATAATTTGGAATCCAGCAATAAAGCTGAGAAGACGAAAACAATGCATTGAAGTAAACTTAGTCGATTTGGCTATACTATCTGAAAATCTAGCAGACAAGCTGCATAGGTCAATCTTTAATCACTAGTCTTGCCAAGGAAAAAACAAATTTTTTACCAACTTATGAAAATGCACAAAAAGTTTTAGTAACAGACTTTTATAAAATAGGCAAGTTTAAAAATTCAGTTCCCAGGCGAGATAATTAACGACAGCGGGTTCAAAGGAGTCTGAAAGGTAGACGGTGAATGTGGAATAATGAGGAATATTTGCAACAAAAAATGCATGTCGAGAAATCAAAAAATAACACATTATAGTACAGCAGTAAAACGGTAACGCTATGTAATAGAGCGCATAGCACTGAAGTATAAAAAGGAAAAACTAGAAGTACTAAAAATAATTGCGAGGAAAATTAACAAAAGCGGCACGGAAGTTTTTACGTTTGTGTAGAATGAACTACAATAGGCTAACAAAAATTATTTTCAAGTGTCTCTGAGAAAATAAATTACCAACAAGCCGAACACTACACGTTAAAAAAATATTTAGAAACACAAAACATAACAGAAGCAGCAGAAAAAATGTTTTTAGAAATGTTAAATATCGAATAATTCGAAGACGAAAATGGTAAGATTATAAGTGTGAAGTAGCCAGTGCAAACACAGGTGACGTATGGTGAAAATACAAAATAATATTAGAGAAAATGAATATGACAATCGAGCAGGCACTGAAATTGGGCGGTGGTTATAAACTAGCTATAACTAAAAAGGGGAAAAATATTATTTGCTGTATAGCACGTCATGCGTACTGAATGTGTTACGTTAACGTGTTTAATTTTTAAGCTGATTAATTAGTTGTATTTTATGTAGGAAGACTCTCTTTTACGCAGTAGCGATGTACTGCCCAATAACTTGTGCACGTGTCACTGCGAATATATTATTTTCCCCACTGCATTCTTCGTATTTTAAGCCAGTCTTGCGTCGTTCATACCACTTTTAACAAACTGCTCCTTGCGGCGTCAGGTATTTTGTTAGTTTCGTGATGTTTTGTGCTGCCTTTGATAGAATCGTTAGCAATGTTACGTTTTTGTCACTTCGTTTTTCTTTCCAAACTTAGACTTATAGCCGTTCTGCAGGTCAGATCGAAACAGGGGTCCATAATAAAAGAAATTGCGATCCAGGTGCTGTTTCTTCATTCATTATAACAACTGAGGTCACAGGTCCTAAGAAATGGAGTCAGTTAAGAAACACATCTTGACACAAATATTCGTGCTTTACCATACTGCTTGATGCGTTACGGGCTCTGCGGATTTATCTTTTTTATGAAATGTTATTTAATTTCTTCCTGAACGAATTGAACTTTTTTTAGAAGTTTATAGACGATACTGTTGTTCTCTCACAAGATCACGTTGTTGTGTGGTTTGCGACGGACTTGATCTGTTGTTAGATACGTTCTACATGTTCACTACTGATGCTTGTTCCCTTTCACATGTTTACAATACTAGAATGATGATTTCATTCACTTTGATATTTACATCCTGAAATACTATAGACTTGCAAGAGGAATGAACAAATTCAGAGGTGACAAATGTAGTAATATTCCGTATACTAGTATTTTTGTAGGCATTTGACGTACTACATATAGCAGCATTACTGTCAATGAGTGGAGTGCTGCACGCACACTTCTTTACAAGATAAAAAAATTCTCGGTCTTTTTAAGGTGTAGTTTCCACACTGTGTCCTTGGCAGGAGCTGCGACCTTGACGGTCCCGTCAGCTGACGGGCAGTTTATTCCCGCGCGTTGGAATAGCAGCATTAGGGCGTTGGCGAGGGCGTGTCACGGGACGCTGACGCTGCGCCTCTAGCGGCGGCCGCCGGTACTCACGTCTGTTTGCGCTGGCCACGTGGACGGAATACTGACGCGAATTCAACGAATAAAATAGAGAATATAGGGGAGTGGTTTTAAGCTGTTTTGACGTCATACTTCTGGGAATATTCCACTTTCTACGAGGCACTGCCGAAAAACTATTTTTGTGGTAGCTTTCTGTCATCAAGACGTCCTTACTACCGGTATATTTGGAACTATTGAGCGCAGCTACAGCATTGATTTGAAATGTTTCCAGCGAGAGTGCGTGGCAGAAATTTTACGGGGGTTGGGCAGCGTCGAGGCATGTCATGCTACATGAACTAAATTTTATAGATGACACAAAAAAACTTTATGTGACGGAGAATTGATGGTTATCCACTCAATATTCTGAATGGTTTAAAGTCCTGCTCTCCAGATCTCAGGTGGTGTGGATTGGGGAGAGGGGCAAGTGTCACCCTTCCCCCACCCGCTTCCGGACACCTATTGGCAGTCGATAACGCCTTCAGCTAGAGCGTCTTTCATTAAGACCGACATCTACATTTCTTTCGTTGTCGTAGGTGGAAAACGCCTGCGATTGGCAAAGACAATAGTACTCTGCACGTGTCGAACAAGTCACTTTTCTCGTTATACACATAAACAAATGTTCTTCGACATACACTAAAATTCCAGTTTTTTGTCTGACAGTATCTTCCAAGCATTAAAGTAAAAACATATTTAACCCCCGTTCAGACCAAGGGTTCTGGAAGGTTTCCGTTGGTTGTAAGGCAGGGAAATCTCCAAAATATTCCCCAACTCGGAATCCTCAGCCTCACATCCAGTTCACCTGTGTTTTACTGAAAAAAGACTTGATCTTCAATGGGACAGAACTCGAATACTCCACCCTACTTTTTGAGACACAGAATAAGAAAATTGCATTTACTTCAGTACTCTGGTTATAAGGTTTCCTATTCTGAAACTCACAAGCGTCGTGCGAAGAGACTTCTTTATCAATGCGTATAATCTAATCATATATTGCTCGGTTTTTGTCATATTTACGGTGAGTGCTGAAATAATATAAATGTCTGAGAGGCATTTAGTAGGGTCTTGTAAATTTTTCCCACTTCTTCCTTATAGTATACAATCACTTAAGTCTTCTTCCAATTTTGCTGTTTCTTTTAAGTTTTCTGTAGGTTTTTGTCTCAAATTTTGTATTGTATGGACGGTTAGGGCGCGGCCGACGCTATTTTGAAAGTCCCTCCGTGAAGTGACGTCACGCAACGTCGGTTGGCCCATCTGCCGGTAGTGAGTCAGCGCTAGCTGAGCTCCCCAAGGCCGTATATTGGCCTCGGTCTGTCGTGTCCTACCGTAACTACTGAGTAGACACGGCACAGGCTACAATATCCCTGTGTAGATAATTCATGCGTAGATATTATACAGGGCGTAGTAATAAGTGGACACAATTTAAAATACACGCTATTTCCGTTCCGATCGGTTGGCAACACCTACAATCGCTCGGTTGTCATCTAGAGACATTGCGGGTAAAGTGAAAATGAATCGCCTTATTGCCGATAAACTGATTTTATCGTCAAAACTTATTAAAATACGAGGAAAGTTCTTCAGAAACACTTCTCAAATTGCGTGCAATTTTTGATCGGCTAAACATGCCCGATCCATTAATAATTCAGCAGATAACTGAAAAGTTTGAGGAAAGTGCTTCAGTCATTGGGCTACGAGTAAGTATGCCTCATTAAATCAGAGTGTAGCCTCGTTTCGCCATTGATCGCTAAGACTGTTTTACATCGGCTCGAATAGAAGCGGACAAAAGTGAACGAGCTTTCGCAGACTATTCGGCAGTGTTCACTGCCATTCGCTCGTATCTGTAAAAGGGAGTTTACACTCGAGCGAACACAAGAGAATACGAGATAAAGAGTGTAGTCTGTGAACGCTGCGTTATTATTTTTCCCGCTAACAGTCGGTACACGGAGTACAACCAACACCAAACGCCACACAACCGAATCGTGACATCATACCCAAAGATCGTAATACAAAGCAGCCAACACCAGAAGAATTGCGTGGCTTGTAAAGTTTAGCTATTTTTGAGTTGACACTTGAATGAGATTAGTTAACAGAGAAAACAAACATGGTTGTTGTTGTGGAAACGAAGCAAAAACAATAAAGAATGCAAAGCTGCGATTAATTTTGTTCATAACATATACAACACGACTAGCACGATTTTAAACAATGCGGTATTTTCGTACTATGAACTTTTAGGAACATCTGTGGCTTTTTTAAATGTTTGGCAGTTGTTTAGCAAAGCATTCACAGATTTTCAAGTAACACACAAAAACACTGAGGCACGCCCATCACAGCCGGTTGTATTCACACAACTTTCCGTTAGCATTACAACTTTAAGAACAAATTCTGTGACAAGAATTTTGTTTAATGAAACTCCTTGCAAATAGACCACCACTTTCAAACGACTTTCAGTCACAATATACGCTAAGTAATTGGAATTCACACATAGATCAATACACATAAAAATAACATACTCTTCTTTAACTGTTCTCACCACATTCTTCTGTGAGGATGTTATATTAACTTTCAGTTCTTAAAGGCTGTTATATGAAAATCTTTTTAAATACTCATTATGGCTGCTTACACTAATCTTGATGCCTTCCTGCAATAATGTGCTTTCAACAGAGTCCTTTTTTCTGCTGGTCTCTCTTTGTATAGCCTTACAGCTGAAGATAGGCAGGCTGCACGGATCGAAAAAAATCGTTTTGGTTTTTTTTTGTCTGTGGCAGATACTCCGCAGATAATGTCGCTAGCTTTGAAATGCCTGTGACAGACCTGAAAAATGAGCAGTGAAGTACACACTAATCGTAATAGACGAAAACGAAGTGATCCGGCAAAATAATATATCATTACCTAAATCATGCACTAATAAATTAATTTCGAAACAGAGGTACCCGTTAAACTTATCACTGAATAATTAGTAACTGTGAAATCTGCCTTCAAATTGAATGGAGCCTTTTCTGACTGATGGTATCGTCTTTAGGAAACGTGAACACATGACCCTCGTTTTCTGCTGTGTAATATCAATTATCTTTCGATACGCAACAGTTCATAACCATAATAAAGATGAAACGTCATTGAATATATATTACGTAGCGTTAAAGTCACAACACAAGTTAGGAACTTAACGGTACACTGAGAATTTTTACTTTTTAGGCCCTCTGACTAAATTAGGAACATACAGCTGACGTCACAAGTTCGATTTCTCGCATTTGTTCGGCCTTTCCATCTAAGTGGTGCTGATACAACACTGTATATTTAGAGCTACGGTGGAAAACTTCGATACTCGGAGAGAATTAATTTGTATGGCGAGCGCATTTTTTTTCGTCGAAGTTAGAGAAATTATGTAGGAAAAGAAGAATAATTTACGCGTGTGAATTTGTACACAAGCGTGAAATGCGTGTAGGCAGTGCATTTAACACTGAATTGCAGTCCGAACTTTCCTTAGCATTATTCCAAAACTTTCCACATTCGTTGGTTGACGCTTTTCGCTGGTTTCTCATTACAGTTGAAGAGGAAATTTAAAAAGAGAACATTAATTACCGACGACCAACATAAGCTGAACAATGGCTAACAATTATACTCTAATTAACGTTAGCGATTGTTTCGCATTTCAAAAGGTGCTATATCTCAAATAGTTTCCGATGTCTGCAGTTACATATGCGAAGCACTTAAAGGATTTTGTTAAAGTATGCGTGCTTACTACCAAGATGATGTCAGTAAAATATGATTAATGTAATGTGAAGTACACATACGACCTGTCACATAGGCTACTTGATAAAATTTGCTCTATTGCTTGTCAGAAGTAGACGGCGTGATCCTGGATAAGCCATTATTATTTATTACCATAAATCGTTAAGATAACGGTGATTAATTAGCTATAACATTACAACTACCATGAACATAAGCGACAAGAATGATGGGTCTTCTGTATATGTTTAATTTTAATTGGCTTTTTTTTAGTCATCAATCTTCTGACTGGTTTGATGCGGCCCGCCATGAATTCCTCTCCTGTGCCAACCTTTTCATCATAGAGTAGCACTTGGAACCTACGTCCTCAGTTATTTGCTGAATGTACTTCAATCTCTGTCTTGCTTTACAGTTTTTACCCTCTACAGCTACCTCTAGTCAGTCTAGTGCCATGGAAGTTATTCCCTGACGTGTTAACATACGTCCCTCCTTATTGTCAGTGTTTTCCACATATTCCTTTCCTCTCCGATTCTGGACGTGACCTCCTCATTCCTTATCTTATCAGTCCACCTAGCCTTCAACATTCTTCTATAGCACCACAGCTCAAATGCTTCGATTCTGTTTTGTTCCGGTTTTTTCACAGTCCATGTTTCACTACCACACATTGCTGTACTCTGAACGTACATTCTCAGAAATTTGTTTCTCAAATTAAGATGTATGTTTCATGGTAGTAGACTTCTTTTGACCAGGAACACTCTCTTTGCCTGTGCTAGTCAGCTTTTTATATCTTCCTTGTATCGTCCATTACGGTTACTTTGCTTCCAAGGTAACAGAATTCCTTGACTTCGTCTGCTTCCTGATCACCAATTCCGATGTTAAGTTTCTCGCTATTCTCATTTCTGCTAATTCTCGTTTCTTTTGTCTTTTCCGGTTTTATTCTCAACCCATATCCTGTACTCATTACACTGTTCATTCCATTCAACAGATTCTGTAATTCTTCTTCACTTTAATTGAGGATGACAATGTCATCAGCGAATCGTATCATTGATATCCTTTCACCGTGAATTTTAATTCCACTCTATTTCTGTCATTGCTTCGTCGACGTGGCGCAGTGGTTAGCACACCTCACATTCGGGAGGACGACGGTTCAAACCCGAGTCCGGGCCATTCTGATTTAGGTTTCCCCTGACTTCCCTAAATCGCCTCAGACAAATGCCAGAATGGTTCCTTTGAAAGAGCACGGCCGACTTCCTTCCCCATCCTTTCCTAATCTGTTTCATGATGTTTCTTATGTTGCCGTTTGGACTTTAGATAAGCTTGGTGAGAGTCATGGTCAAAGTATTTAAATGAATATCTATGCTCTCGTTGTATACACTGTGTGCCTTGATATTTTTTATGGCTTTCTTTCTTTATATATATGTGTACGTAACTGTTCGTTATCATGCAGTACTGAGGACAGCTAAAATGTTCGTGCGAGTTCTTTTCACATGACGTGTACAGATAAATTGTTAAGTGATGCACCTGTCAGTGTTCTCAATACAACTAAATACAGGAGGAATCCTCAGATTGCTCCAAACTCTAATCAACTTTTAACTAATTCGCTAGTTTTCTGCCAATAATATATTTTGGCCCGGTTATGGGCGCCCTTGCTACCAGCAGAACACGAGGTAACACTAGCAAATGCGAACCGAACAGGACCGACTGCAGTTCGCTCGCGCTCGTCTACCGTTTACACCAGAGAGAAATCTTGTTCACTTGTCTTTGCTCCGGCATAAACCAGGCTTTAAAGGAGCGCGATGCAGAAAATTCTGACAAAGAAATACATATTCTCCAAAATTAAGCTTGGCCACCAGCCTGAAAGGTGTTCCTCTGAAGGAATTTGACAGGAAACGTTAAGGTAATATAGCAGACATATTTACTCATTCTGGCTATGTCTTTGCACCCAGAATCATCAAAATCTTACAATCTTTGAATTCAAATTAATCATCAAGAGCTCTTAGCCAGTCTGAAAAGTACTCATTAGCAGCTCTGTCGCAAAAGATATCGTCATCGTGTTTTAACAGTGAAATGAACACGATAACATGTTTTTGAGATACGTGGACACATCACAATGCGCTTGCGCTGATCACAGTTGAATGCCATTCTACTGATCCAAAACTGAAATGAAATATTTAGTAGAATTTTAAGAAATGTCGGTTTGTTTGACAGAGGGTCAGTTCATTAGAGCCATCGAAAACCCCGAGTAATTCGTAAGTCGGGAATAGTGTAGCGGTCGGTTCTATAAGCAACCTTCTTAGGTAATCCCCGTAACAAAAAGTCAGACGGGTACAAATTATGAGGCAGGGCAGAGGGGGGGGGGGGGGGGGAGGTCAACAACTCTTTGCAGTCTCTTGTCCCTGAAATCACTCGACACTGCCATGGCGTTGTTGTCTGCATAAGTACTGTACTGTTGAAACCAAGTGTAGTGTATGTATATGGTCTTCAGGCAGAGCGTCCATAAACTGTTTCGCCATGCGTATGTAACACTCATTGTCCTCTGTGTTGTCATCAAAGAATGTGATGAAGATTCGCCTACGTGACGCTGTACATCAAACACTCACTCTGTTCGTGAGGACGGGACTTGTGCAGATGATACGGATTTTTTGCAGGGCAACTGTGTGAATTCTGTACATTCACATATGCACCGAAGTGAAACCGTGCCTCCTCAGACAAAACCAGCCATCGAGATCTTCTTCATTTGGACTTACAGAGACGTGATTACTGACAACTCACAAAAGAACGCTCCGTGCGCCACTGCGTCTTTATAACACTTACACAGTGGCGTGTGGACACTACCAACAGAGACAGGTGTCGCACAGATTTCGTGGGACTCGAATAGCAGGCAACTTGTACCTCGATCAACTTTCCTGCTATAACCTTCTGTCGACGACTTCTGGCTGAATCTGCCACGTCTCCTGTTTTCTGGGAGTTGTACAGTATTCGATGGTGGAGTTGTCTGGCTTGCCCTTAACCAAACTTTTCTTGTGGAGGCATGCATAATCTCGTCATAACTGGCACATCTGATGTACTGGGCGAGAACGAATATACTCTACTGTAATGTGCAAGCCATTTCTTCCCTCATTAAGCAAGAAGCCAAGTTCAATAAAAAAGAAAGTAAAATTTAAATGCTTGTTTTTATCATCATATACTGCATTGACTTTCTTGTATTTTATGTAAATAATACAACAGAAATGTGTTTATTTTAATGTAATTTGCACATTATAAATTTGCTACTAGTTCCTTAATCAATAAATAGCAAGCAGCAGCAATTCTGTTTTTTAAACGTTTTGTACATTATTTACTATTTGTATCTAGTAAGTGCCACGAATGCAGAAGATCAGCATTCGAAGGAGTCCAAACGCTATCCATTGCGTTCATCCAGGATGATGAATGGAAACATGAGTGGCAAGTACGAAAACTTGGTCCCACGAACGTATCGTCAACCCAGCTGTTAACGTTTGCAGGCTTACATCATTCTAGGCATAATACACTGAAGCTCCAAGTACAGAGATATGTAAACAGGCAGAGCACGGCGCTACGGTCGGCAACACCCTTTATAAGACAACACGTGTCTGGTGCAGTTGTTAGATCGGTTACTGCTGCTACAATGGCAGGTTATCAGGATCTTAGGGAGTCTGAACATGGTCCGTAGTCTGAACACGAGCGATGGGACACAGCATATCCGAGGCAGCGATGAACTGGGAATTTTCCCCTGCAATCATTCCATGAGTTTAATATCACGACTCCGGTAAAACATCAAATCTCCGACATCGCTGCGGCCGGAAAAAGTTCATGCGGGAATGGTACCAACGACGATTGAAGAGAATCGATTAACATGACAGAAGTGCAACCCTTCCGCATATTGCTGCAGATTTCAATGCTGGGTCATCAGCAAGTGTCAGCGTGCGAACCATACAACGAAACATCATCAATATCGGATGAACGTATACAGGTGTACAGACAACCTTATGAATCCATGGACCCTGCATGTCAGCAAGGGAAAGTCCAAGCTGATGGAGTCTCTTTAATGGTGTGGGGTGTGTGAAGTTGGAGTGATATGGGATCCCTAGTACGTCTAGATACGGCTCTCACAGGTGACACTTACGTAAGCATCCTGTTTGATCACCTGCATCCATTCATGTCCCTGGTGCATCGCGACGGACTTTGGCAATTTCATCAGGACAATGCGACACCCCATACGTCCAGAATTGCTAGAGTGGCTCCAGGAACACTCTGAGTTTAAATACTTCCACTGGCCACCAAACTCCCCAGACATGAACATTATTGAACATATCTGGGATCCCTTACAACGTGCTATTCAGAACAGATCTCCATGCCCTCTACTCCTACGGATTTATGGAGAGGCCTGCAGGAATCATGGTGTTATCTTCCTACAGCACTACTTCAGACATTAGTCGAGTCCATGCTACGTCGTGTTGCGCCACTTCTAAGTGCTGGTGGGGGCCCTACACGATATCAGGCAGGTGTACCAGTTTATTTGCTCTCCTGTGCATAAATTGAATGTACGATGGAAATACCTTTGAGAATGTTCAACGCAATATTTCTCCAGTTTTCTTTGCCATTGCCGTTCACAGCATTTGAAACATTGTGTACGACGAACGTATTAACTTGCTAGTTTCCCGAATTACATCCCTGTTGAGTGGGACGTTATAATAAAAAATCAGCCAGGGACTTATGATTTCTGAATCCCTTGTTCTTTCTTTATTTTATTCTGATGAGTCTCTCAACTTGTTTTGTGCTGACGTCCACCTCTCATCGACAATATGGTGAAAGAAATATTAAAAAAGAAATGGGAGAATAGAAAGAGTTTGTACCAGATTCAACATTTCCATGATGAACAAATGAAAACTTTAATATGCAACTTTGTTAAAAGCCTCTCCATTGTTTGATTTGGGCGCGAGGTTGCTGAAAATGCATGTCTCTGACGGTTATATATACTGAAGTGGAGGCGAAGAAAATTTAGAGTGCGTTGTCTTGTCAATGTTCGTTGCATCAACAGCGACACGTCACCTCTCTTGGACAAGGACGGAGGAGAAACTCTTCAGCGGTTGTACTGAAGGTATGATCATGGGATTCCATCGACGTGACTCAGGGAAACCATGAGAGGTATCTAGAATGACTGGAGATGGATTAGAACCGGAGTCTTTCCAAATACGAGCGTCAAGTCTGGTCACAGCGCCACAACTCTCGGTCGAAACATTGGAGCAGTGTTGCTGAAGACCTCAAGCGAGAGCAACGTAGTAGTAATCTACAAGATTTCGTCCCGCAAAAGCCTACTTGTACGACAATAAAAGCGCCACAGGGTTTTTAGCGCCTTCCCGTTCGAGCAGCCCCTCCTACAATCGACCAGGCGTTCATTGTCTGCCGACGAGCCTTGCCTTGCACCTGCCACAAAACAAGTGCCCGCGGCCAGTGAGTCATCCGTAAACACCTGCTCGCCCAAACTTGGCAACGGCCGGACAGGTGAAGCAGGGCAGCTACAAACTCACTTCCAATCACTGCTGCTTCTGAAACAAAATAAGTATACTGAGAAAGTGATTGACGATTAGGCATTTACAAGGAGACCGCGCCAATTCGTCGTCAACGATTTCCTCGGAATTTACGCCATATGTAGGACTTGACCAGAAATGAAAGTGACAGAAGTCGGAGCTGGAGACGCCCAAAAGTCTGAAAAAAGAATTTTTTTACGCGTGTCGGGCGAGGTATGGCACATATACCTTAGTGTAGTTTCCAGACAGCGATTGTGGCAACGGAAAAGCCGGTACGGTAGCTCAGCATGGTCAGAGGTCATTGGACTGACTGTTCCCTGTAATTAAAAAAAACTAAGTGTAGTTCTCGTCGATACAATGTTAAATGGTGAGCAAATTAAAAAAAAAAAAGAATTTTAAAGATGTCATGCGGCATTCGCAAAGTGCTGCTGACGGGAAGAACAGGTCGGTAAAAGACGAGTCGGGGAATAGTAATGCGAATGCCTTGTGGTCGAGTCCCTATCCGGAAATTTCTTTTAATTTCCTAATTTACACTACTTACACTGCAAATAAACCGAAATAATGCTCAATATATCGCATTTATAAATGCAATACTCGCCAATACCTGACGAAAAGACGCGTTTCGCTTGGTTTGCTGCGAAGAGGGAGAATATTTTATGGATGTAAATTGAGTTTGTTTTTGTATACACACATTAAAACAACCATATAATTGTAAAAATGCAACGTTTATTATGTGTGCAAGATGCAGAGAAAATTAATTTCCCTCTTTTTTTCGAAGAATATCCCCGCAGCGTGTGTAAATTATCAAATGTAAAATAATAGAAGTATATAACTTGATGCAGGGTGATTCAATAGTCATGCCCATGGGCCAACTTTGGCAAATTAGAACTCTGCCGACAAACTTTCAGAGGGAAGAGCATGGATCCAAACGAGGAAAAGAATCCAGTAAATAAGGGCTCTGAATTGCATACATTAAGAGCCACGAGCACTTTATCATTAGGTGAGTTGTGTTTCATAGTAGCTAAACTAGCGCTCATAGCTCGTAAGGTATGCGTTTCAGAGCCCATGTTTACAGCACATTTTTTCCTTGTTTTGGTTCATATTACCACCTCTCAAAATAGCGAAGATGAAGAAGTAGTCGTAGCTATTATGGTGTGCGTTTTAGAGCCCACGTTTACTTGACATTAATCAAATGAAAGTACATGGTTCTAGAGACTTCTTCAAGTCTCACACATCTATGATGTATATATGCAGACTGAAGCGACGAATGAAAATTTGTAACAAGGCCGGGATAGCAGGAGACCAGGGTACGAATCCTGACCTTGATACAAATTTTCATTCGTCGCTTCAGTCTGCAGAAATATGCATTACTTGACTGTTTTTCTTGTTTTGGTCCACACTATCAACTCTGAAAATTTATCGATGGAGTTCTGGTCCTCCTAGTTTCTCATACGGATACGACTTTTGTATCACCAAATATGCGAAGTTCTCGTGCACGCCTAACAGCTCCTTCCTGGAAAATTATTTATAACCCCAAATTTTCGTTTACCTTTCGTTTTCATGGACGGTTACTTAGCGTATACAGTTGGGTCAGTGGGCACCTATTCTAATAAAGAAACGGAGCGAAGTTTTCAACTATGAACTGGAAAAGAAGTACTAGGATACCAATCCGAAGGTCTCGGGTTCGATCATCCATCAGTTTTTCTTTCTGTTACTTAACACTTCTTCCAACTCTGGCAACGTTTGTTGATGTGGAAAATGCCGAGTTGGACCGTGGTTCGGAATCGACGTTAAAGTGTAGGTCCGCCTGTAACTGGCTCGGTGAATCAGCATACGGCATACCACCTTCAACAGGGCGATATCAATTAAAGCATTGTGGTGTTCAAAACAACTTTAAGATTAATGACTGGGTCACTTCTTTTTACTTATACAAATATTAATAAACACAGTTTATTGATCCTTATTTCCGTAAAGACTGAAAATAAAAAACAGTTTCCGCATAGCGACCCCTCGTCCGTCGGATTACCGTTCTGTACTCTTTCTGCTGCGCCAACCGCTACCTGGATGCTACGCTAACATACGAGGTCTGTTCAAAAAAATTCCGGAACTTTGTCCTCAATTTTTTTCTACTTTTACCTTTTACTTATTGTGCACGGTCTTCTTCGAAACACTCCCCTCGACAATTGATACAACGCTCCCAATGCCGTTTCCACTTCCGGAAGCAGTATTGGTACGCCTCTTGGCAGATCGCGCGAAGCTCCGTCTGCGAATTTTCTGTTATCTTTTCTCTCATTGTAAATCTTCGTCCTTTCAATAGGGTTTTCAATTTTGGAAATAAGAGAAAAATGCGCAGGGGCCAGGTCTGGAGAGAACGGAGGATGGGGCAGCACAGTGACTACGTTCTTTATGCAATAATCACGCATCGACAGGGATGAATAAGCGGATGCGCTATCGTAGTGCAAGAGCCATCAATTGTCGCGCACATTTAAGGCCGTTTCCTTCCCACATTTTCTCGCAGGTGTCGCAATACATCCCGATAGTAGCATCGATTAACAGTTTGTCTCTGTGGCACTAAATCATGATAAACTAATCCTTCAAAGTCAAAGAAAGTTATCAGCATGGCTTTGAAATTTGACCTGACCTGACGTGCTTTTATTTATTTATTTATTTTAACCTTGGAGAACGTTGCTCGACCCATTGTGAAGACTGAACCTTGCTCTCAACATCAGAACCGTAGACCCACGCCTCATCGCCAGTTATAATTATCGTAAGGTACATCTCGTTCTCATTTACGCGATCCAAAAGCTCTTCACAGATCGCGAGGCGAAAGTCTTTCTGGTCTTGGCTCATGAGCCGGTGTACGAACTTGGCAGCAACACAATGCATTGCAGGATGCTGCGTCAGGATTTCATGGCATGATCCAACTGAAACATTGCATTCTTCTCAATCTCTAGGACAGTCAGTCTTCTAATGGCACGCACCATTTCGTATAGGGTCCTGACATGAGCGTGTCGGTAAACATCGAAGAGCGTCCTCAACGAGGGTCATCTTTAACTTCTTCCTGGCCATTTATAAACCGCGTGAACCGTTCGTAACACTGAGTCTGCTTAAGCACTTCCGGCATCATTCGGTATGTCTCTGTAAGGGTTTGCTGGAGATTCACAAAAAAATTTAATGCAGGTGCGTTGCTGCTGTAACTCTGCCATCTCGAAATTCGCAAACTGTGCGACATAACGTTCTACTCATTGTTGTTGTTGTGGTCTTCAGACCTAAGACTGGTTTGATGCAGCTCTCCATGCTAATCTATCCTGTGCAAGCTTCTTCATCTCCCAGTACCTACTGCAACTTACATCCTTCTGAATCTGCTTAGTGTATTCATCTCTTGGTCTCCCTCTACGATTTTCACCCTCCACGCTGCCCTGCAATGCTAAAATTGTGATCCCTTGATGCCTCAGGACATGTCCTACCAACCGATCCCTTCTTCTAGTCAAGTTGTGCCACAAACTTCTCTTCTCCCCAATCCTATTCAATACCTCCTCATTAGTTACGTGATCTACCCACATAATCTTCAACATTCTTCTGAAGCACCACATTTCGAAAGCTTCTATTCTCTTCTTGTCCAAACTATTTATTGTCCAAGTTTCACTTCCATACATGGCTACACTCCATAAAAATACTTTCAGAAACATCTTCCTGACACTTAAACCTATACTCGATGTTACAAATCTCTTTTCTTCAGAAACGCTTTCCTAGCCATTGCCAGTCTATCTATCCTCTCTACTTCGACCATCATCAGTTATTTTGCTCCCCAAATAGTAAAATTCCTTTACTACTTTAAGTGTCTCATTTCCTAATCTAATTCCCTCAGCATCACCCGATTTAATTCGACTACATTCCATTATCCTCGTTTTGCTTTTGTTGATGTTCATCTTATATCCTCCTTTCAAGACAATTGTCCATTCCGTTCAACTGCTCTTCCAAGTCCTTCGCTGTCTCTGACAGAATTACAATGTCATCAGCGAACCTCAAGGTTTTTATTTCTCCTCCATGGATTTTAATACCTACTTCGAACTTTTCTTTTGTTTCCCTTATTGCTTGCTCAATATACAGATTGGATAACATCGGGGAGAGGCTACAACCCTGTCTCACTCCCTTCCCAACCACTGCTTCCCTTTCATGCCCCTTGGCTCTTATAACTGCCATCTGGTTTCTGTAGAAATTGTAAATAGCCTTTCGCTCCCTGTATTTTACCCCTGCCACCTTTAGAATTTGAAAGAGAGTATTCCAGTAAACATTGTCAAAAGCTTTCTGTTTAGTCTATAAATGCTAGAAACGTAGGTTTGCCTTTCCTTAATCTTTCTTCTAAGAAAAGTTCAAATGCTTCAAATGGCTCTGAGCACTATGGGACTTAACATCGATGGTCATCATTCCCCTAGAATTACTTAAACCTAACTAACCTAAGGACATCACACAACACCCAGCCATCACGAGGCAGAGAAAATCCCTGACCCTGCCGGTAATCGAACCCGAGAACCCGGGCGTGGGAAGCGAGCTCAGATAAGTCGTAAGGTCAGTATTGGCTATTGGTACGGGAGGGTAGTGTGTGTGTGTGGGGGGGGGGGGGGGGTGGGGGGGGGGGGGGGGGGAGTGGTGAAAACCATAGAGGGAGACCAAGAGATGTGTACTTCTTGTCCAAACTATTTATTGTCCATGTTTCACTTCCATACATGGCTATACTCCATACAAAATCTTTCAGAAACATCTTCCTGACACTTAAATCTATACTCGTAACTAATGAGGAGATATGGAATAGGATTGGGGAGAAGAGAAGTTTGTGGCACAACTTGACTAGAAGAAGGGATCGTTTGGTAGGACATGTCCTGAGGCATCAAGGGATCACAAATTTAGCATTGGAGGGCAGCGTGGAGGGTAAAAATCGTAGAGGGAGACGTTCTACTCAATATAACACTAAACAATAACTAACAGACATACAACAATGAAACTTACTGCAGTTACGCGTTAAACACAGGCGAGAACAGGTATACCAACAGCATTTCGCTCCAACACACCTTTGGCGCGAAAATTACGGAATTTTTTGAACACACTTCGTAAATGGCTCATGCTTCCTCTGACCCGCGCCAAAAATGCTGTTTCTCGTAAACACCAGGCCATGTAGAATTCCCACTTTCGTCTCTTTCATTTCCGGCGAAGTCTTGCCTAAACTGTACCATAAATCTGGACGAAATCGGTGATGAAGAATAGGGCGCGGTCCCCTTGTCAGTTTTGTCTTTCTATTGGACGCCGTTGCGCCGACTTGTGCGTCGTTTTGATGAAGAGAAGATACAGTCACAGAACGTGATTACAATCATTAACGGTTCGGTTACAAATTGGCCATCTTCATATTGTATAATACAAAATGGAGGAAAATACCTGCTTTGAAATGTTCAAGTCTTTTTTTTCTCTCGTACTTGAAAGTAATGTAAAGTAAAAAATTACGCGCTGTTCGTATCCAAAAGTCATAGAAAGTCTATGGTGAACAAAAGGCCCCCAAAATGCGTTGTCCTATTAAACTAGAGACGTTACACCGCTTACAAGTAGAACTGATAACATTTTTTAAAGATTCTAATGTAAATTTTATCTCTTTTGGTCATTGTAGTTTCTGAAGATGAGGAATTTATGGCAGAAACCGGTTGCTCTCTTTTCAGCCCCATCACCGACGCAGCTCTCCACGCTACTGTATCCTCTGCAGGCCTTCATTTCTGCATAACTACAGCTATCTGAACCTGCTTACAGCATTCATCCCTTGGTCTCCTTCTATGGTTTTCACCTCTTCACCCACACTACCTTCCCGTACCAACCCGATGATTTCTTGATGTCTCAGAATGTATCCTGTCACTTGGTTCCTTCGTTTAGTCAAATTATGTCATAGATTTCTTTTCTCCCCAATGCTATTCAGTACTTCCTCATTAGTTACTCGATATACAGGGTGGCTAGAAACAATCTGAAAAGCGTGTAAAGGGGTTCCAGGGTAAGTTGTGCTGAGAAATAATTCTTAAGGAAAAAATTGTGCGTCGTTTTGATGAAGGGAAGATACAGTCACAGAACGTGATTACAGTCATTAACGGTTCGGTTACAAATTGGCCATCTTCATATTGTACAATACGAAATGGAGGAAAATACCTGCTTTGAAATGTTCAAGTCTTTTTTTCTCTCGTACTTGAAAATAATGTAAAGTAAAAAATTACGCGCTGTTCGTATCCAAAAGTCATAGAAAGAGATTTCTTTTCTCCCCAATGCTATTCAGTACTTCCTCATTAGTTACTCGATATACAGGGTGGCCAGAAACAATCTGAAAAGCGTGTAAAGGGTTTCCAGGGAAAGTTGTGCTGAGAAATAATTCTTAAGAAAAAAATCAATACGTTGCGCACTTTCCACGTTAATTAACACAGAAGTCAACCAATGAGACCGCTGCGCGCTCAAATTCGAGCGGCAGATACAATTATTAGTGCCAGTTGTTCTCACAGCGTAGATGACGGTTCACGGGACTGCTCAGCCTGTGGTTCGGGTTCGAGCCTTACTGCCGCCCCGTGTCCAATTTTTGTATTGCATTCTTGTTCGCTTTTAGGAAGTCAGACGAAGAACGCGTTTGCGACACCGTCTCTGGCAAGCCGCCTGAATTTGCTCTCGCAACGGCCTGACTGCCTAACTTCAATGCTAATTAACTCGGAAACGGCAGAATGTATCGAAATTTCCTCTTAACAATCATTTCTCAGCACATTCTAATCTTCAGCACCCTTAAGAGCTTTTGACAACGTCTCTGACCATCGTTTATTCTACTAATTTGCAGCATTTCTCTGTAGCACCACATTTCAAAAGCTTCTATTCCCTTATTGCCTGAACTGTTTATCGACCACGTACACTTCTGTGCAAAGCTGCAATCCAGACATATACCTTCAGAAACAATTTTCTAACGTTTGAATTTAATTCAATGTTTACAAGTTTGTCTTCTTCACAAACTTTTTTTTTTTTTTTTTTTTTTTTGCTATACCCATGGCCAGACTACGTTTTATATCCCCCTACGAAGGCCATCATCAGTTATTTCACTGCCCAAATAGCAAAACTCATCTACGTCTTCTGCTGCCAGTGGTTGAGAGGTTGGCTGCTCAAAATCTCTTCAAACGAACAACGTGAATAGCGGGTAATAACATGAACTTAAAGAGAAGGGAGAAAATAATCCAGTCGGTTATGGCACAACATCGAGCAAAATGGCGTCACAGCAGCACAGAGGTCCACAATTCTCGCGCAACAAAACCAAATTGAGTTTACTGCGACACAAGGCATATGCCACGCCCTCCTGAGACAGATTTCTCCACAGTCAGCATCAGTCACTCACAGAAAAAGTGTTTACTTCTAAGGTTTCACCTCTTCAGGTCATACTCGGTAATACTTCGGACGCCGGCCGCTGTGGCCGAGCGGTTTTAGGCGCTTCATTCTGGAATCGCGAGACCGCTACGGTCGTAGGTTCGAATCCTGCCGCCATGGATGTGTGTGATGTCCTTAAGTTAGTTAGGTTTAAGTAGTTCTAAGTTCTAGGCGACTTATGATCTTAGATGTTAAACCCATAGTGCTCAGAGCCATTTGAACCATTTGAATATGGACGGTGTTGACCAAAATTCTTCGTAATTCTGAAGTTATCAGACGTAAAGTATAAGTTACGTCAAGTTATTTGTAACTTGTAGAGAAACCAGATTACGCTTCAAAGAGTCAAAACAATGTAGAAGCAATGCAGTAACTGAGGAGGGAGTGGGGCATGATTGTAGTTCATCCACTTCGTTATTCAGTCTGTACATTAAGAAAGCAGTAAAGAAAACCAGGGAGAAGTACGGAAAAGGAAGTTCAGAGAAAAGTAATGAAAGTATTATGGTTTATGGACGACACCGTAGTTCTGTCAGAGACGGCAAAAGAGTGGACAGTATCTTTCAAAGCAACTAACGAAATGATCGAAACACAATGTAGTCAAATCAAGTCAGGTGTAACACCGCGTTGAAAACGCATCTATTCTTTTCTTGTCTCTAGTGATTGTCATCCTCACTTCATTTTTTTATAACATTTCACTCCAACAAATACTTTCAGAAAAGATTTCGTAATACTCAAATTTATATTCAGTGTTAAAAAATTTCTCTTCTTCGAAAACGATTTTTATGCAACAGCCAATCCACATCTTCTGTAAACTGTCCATTGCCATTTGTATTGCGGCCCGAATTAACAAAACCCATCTGGCACTTATATAGTTTCGTTTCCTACGCTGATTCCTTCAGCATCGCCTGCATTAATTCGACTATACTTCATTCCCCTTGTTTCACATTTGTTGACGTTCACCTTATAAACTCTTGTCAAGGCAGTGTCTTCTCCATTCAACCGCTCTTCCAAGCAAGGGCGCCAACTTAGCAAAATTTCTTTTGGTGCATATCAATGCTGGAATGTAGTACGTTTTCTGGGGAGATTCGATATATTTTTTAAAATGATTACCTTTCGTTAATGATCTTTTACGAACACTATCTGTGTCAGAAATACTTGTGCTGTGATAAAATAAACTATATCGGTACTACAAGGGTACGTTGAGCCTGCCCTAGCTCAGTCGATAACACACCTGAATTAAATGCAGCAGAACTAAGGACTCAGGTTGTCTGTAACAATGGACCTCCTTGTATTTCGGATTATTCTTTATTATTGTCAATGCTGGCAAGCAGATATTCTAAAGCAATTGTTGACGAGTAGAGTTGGAGTATTGTAGCGTGTCACTTAAAAGGAAAAGGCAGGATTCTATTTACAGTGTTGTGCTACTGTTAACCTGGGGAGTGCCTTTGACTAGGTCAGAGAAAAGCAAGGAACGGGGGAGAGTGTTGCTTGGTTGCCTTTGCACAAAGACGTTTGAAACAGGTATCTTTTAGAGGTCAGAAATTTTAACTTCCATTAGTGTTGTAATAAAAAAATGGCTCTGAGCGCTATGGGACTTAACATCTATGGTCATCAGTCCCCTAGAACTTAGAACTACTTAAACCTAACTAACCTAAGGACATCACACAACACCCAGTCATCACGAGGCAGAAAAAATCCCTGACCCCGCCGGGAATCGAACCCGGGCGCGGGAAGCGAGAAAGCTACCGCACGACCACGAGCTGCGGAGTGTTGTAATAGTTCATTACTTTTTCATAAAGGCAAGTGAGTAATATTTATTTTATTTTGTGCTTATAAAAAAAAACAAATTGTTGGTACGGCTCATCCACTAGATTATGTATATGGCCGCACGAGCCCCGGCACACCCACATAGTCGGCGCGCATGCTGTCAAGTCCTTTGCTGTCTCTCACAGTATACAAAGTAAAACGGCAACCTCAAAGTTTTAATTTCTGCCCGATGAACTAGATTTCAAAAATGGTTCAAATGGCTCTGAGCACTATGGGACTCAACATCGGATGTCATAGGTCCCCTAGAACGTAGAACTACTTAAATCTAACTAACTTAAGGACATCACACACATCCATGCCCGAGGCAGGATTCGAGCCTGCGAACGTAGCAGTCGCGCGGTTCCAGACTGAACGGCTAGAACCGCTCGGCCACCACGGCCGGCAACTAGATTTCACGTTGGTTTTCTCCCCAGCTTGGTCACTGTACAGATTGAATAATATCTTGGATAGGATTCAGGTCTGTCTCACTCCTTTCTCAACTACTGTTTCTTTTTCGTGTCCTCCGATTTTTACAACGGTAGTCTGATTTCTGGACAAACTGTAAATAAACTTTTTCTCAGCGTTTGACCAAGCTGGTTTGCGCTGTAACAGGCACCTCTACAAATCTTGGCATCTAATCGTAAGCGCTTTCTATGAATCTCCGAAGAATGACTTGGATACCTTCCAACCGAGTCAGAACGTGAATCGGATCTTGTCCACATGGAAACACACAGAAGAAATCCTGCCCGGTACAACCTGTAGCTGCGAAACGTTCAAAGCAACATTACGAATCGAACTTTTTGTAATTTGACCTTTGGGGTGAAGTTCTCTTTGTTTTAAGAGTCCCCCAGGAGAGCTGATAACATCGAGCCAACAGGGCTCTTTTTGAGTCTACCTTGCGCGTCTCTGTCCTTAAAAAGAGGGCCCTCCGAATCCTATTGTCCGCGCTCCTCATCTTCAGCCCGTGACAATAATTATTTTCCACCGCCGTCCCCCAAAAATAGCTCCTTCCCGCTAAGGCGATCTTACGTAAGAGCGCGACGAAAACAATGGAAAGTGAAGCCGATCGAACTCCGTTTGTTGGGCAGGCGCCTACACCGTCCGAAGCAAAAACGGCGCCCGTTAACTCTTCCCAACATGGTGAGCGGCGCATCCGCATTTGGGAGGACCGGACGCGGCTGTTATTCAGGTGCCGCTCTTAAAGGACTCGTCTTTTTCAGAGTCCTCCCCGAAAAAGGAGCTGTGCGGTAAGAACGGGATATACAGAGGGCGGACGGCGCGGGAGGTCCCAAGTCTGGCGACCGAGGCATAGCGCTCCTCCCGGCGAAATCCACGCTGAGCGGGGGCTGCAGAAGGCAGCGGTAACACACATACACACACGGCTTAAGTTCCAAGGCTGATTTATAACTTAACTGTAACAGACTGACGTCTTTTGTTCGTCTTCATTCTGAAGAATGAGGTGAATTTGAAACAAAAATCTGAAATACATTGTAGGCGACTTGCCTACAACAAATAATTGCATAGCCGTCCGGTATATTGTGTTAACGAAAAAAATATTTATACGCAAAAACTCACAATGAGAAGAAACTAAAAAGAAAAAAAAACAGAGGAGTAACAAAAACTAGGAGACTCTATAGTCTTACGGCAAAGATAAAAAAACAACACATGACCAGAAAAAAAACTTTCGCGCACTTTTGATATCACTTTGCACCAGACATGAAAAATATGTGCCACAACATTGTACTAACGTTCCACAAAATATTTATTTTATATTTAGCTGTGAACCGACTTTCGGCTTCCTAAGCCGTCACCAGACAACTTCTGTCTGAACAGACAGTCCACACAACATAAGCGGAAACGAGTGCTTTTATCTGTATAAAAAATGTTACTTCCAAAGATATGTAACATTTGAAGCCGTCGCACATCTTTGGAAATAACAACTGACGACATTTAAAAAACATTTGTAGATGTATATGGGTGGGAAAGAGACAACACCTCTATCGATTTGGTTGTTGCCAGTGTTATTATCCTTGATCGTAGTTCTCACAATTGTGGAAACTCACGATAAAGTGAGGCAAATTGTACTAAAACAACTATCTCGCTAAACATGTGCGGCGAAACATCGACACAAACTATGCACATCTCGTCAGATCGGCCATCAATCAAAAATTTCTCTCAAAAACGTCAATAACAGCCTTATATTTGACAAACACGTCAAGGAAAGCCGCACGTGGTCAAATAAATAACAAAACTGGTGAAGTTTAACGAATTGTTTGATTATTCAGAGGGGCTTTTGCGTGTTGGAGGCTGCAGTAAAGCGGGAGATTTGAAAGTGAGCCGATTTTCAAATTTATTTTATATTCAAGCGGTGCATTTGCGTACGTGGATTTCTTATCAAAATTTTACCTACTAAGCCCTCTCTAAAACTCCTTGAAGGCTGTAACAGAAACTGTGAAACACCTTGTATATAGCTGCCACAACTGTGTTTTCGACCCCATCTAAACGCAGCGCCACCTTTAATTCGTGATTGCTGTATCAGTCTGAGTTGCTTTTTAAAATGTTAGTGTTAACTTGTCAGAAATTTATTAATTTTCTTTATTAGACGGTAAGAGATTCTCATATATTTACTGAATTACGACAGTCATAGTACACTTTTTGAATGCAATCTTTGCTACTATTTGATTGTAAGCTTTTCTTATTCTGCCACTCTCGCGATTTTGGCTGTGGAGCCGTATTCAAGCGCAAAGGTGAGAAGAAAAGGTCGGTGAGTATGCGACATATATCAATGACAAGCTATCGTCGAAATATCGCAAAACACTTGGACATATACAGACCAGTCGTCTATCATAAGATCTGACTGCTCTGCAGCAGGTATCGTGATAGTGAACTAAATGATTAAAAAAAACTTACATTCAAATAGCGGTTATTATTTCATCCAAAAAATAGCATAATCGCAGTGCTTTAGCAGCAATATTATTTCTTAATTGGAAGGCTCTGTGCCCTCTCTCGCTTTTATCAGTGGGGCTCTTTCACTGAAAAAAACTTCTTCACCTGAGCGGATCTACTTCTGATATCTTCCCCATTAAACCTTCCTCTTCATCCGTTACCCTTTCGTTCCCAGTTTTGATGTTTAGCAAGCCGTTATTTTCCTTTGTACTACTCTCCATTAGTTTCGTCGACGTTTTGTTTATCTTTAAGCCGGATGCTATGGTAAGCGTGCTGCACATTCCCGTCAACAGGTTTTCCAAATCTTCCTGCCGCAAGTGCGAACCTTATCGGTTTATCTGATTCCCCTAACACTTTTATTCTACTGCCCAAGTTTCCTTTCACATTGTTTCTTAAATGTGCCAGTTTCTGTTTCTCTTATAAGCTGTCGTGCTCAAGGGAATCGTGTTAGTGGTACACTGAGCACCTTCACACGTACCTAAATGAACGCCGACATTAGTCGGTCACTGCCCCTCTTATCTGACACGCGTCTAGCTTCTAGGTGGGTGGCTGGTTCTGCTTCCGTTTCCTGCAGTGACGTGGAGCAGGCGTTCTTGCAGCTGCCTCGAACACAGTGTACCCGGGATATCTTAGCCTCTAACTCATTTGCTCTCTGTACTCACGCGAAATATGAGGATTTACGTCTTTATGGCACGAGTTAGCCTACACTGAGTGATGTGCAACAAAAGTTGCGTCGTGTGCAGAACGGATCGGAGATTTTATGATGCATACGTTTTTATATGCACAGTGATGACAGCAGAGTTGTTTTCGGGTATTTTTCTCAAAACTATTGAAATTAAATCCAGATAGGAGAGATAATTTCCATATTCCTTTCGTATCTGCATAACTAGTGCACACCCTACATCCTTAACTTTCTGACTCAAGTCGTGGCCTCTCTATGCAATTATTATCCCCACCCGCAACTTCCTCTATCACAAAATCAAATCATTTTTTTGCAACATTTCGTCGGCTCTTGAAGGAAAACACACATATTAATAACTCAGATATTCAGTATTAATGCTCCAAGATATTTACCTATTTGAGTTTAGCTTTGAACCGGCTTTCGACTTTCTAGGCCATCATAAGATTACTTAAGACTGAACAAACAGTCAACACAACAGCAGAAATAGCGAGTGTCTGTTCGTAGATTATTATTTCCGAAGATATGAGATCATTTTACGACTATCTATACAGAAACACAAATTGCAATGCTTCAAAACGGGTTCAAAACAAGAGACGTTCTATAATGTTGTCTAGTATGATTTAAACTACGCAGATGTGAGTATAAATCTTTAAACCCACTGACTGACTGTGTTGTATTTTACAAAACAAGTTATGCAGATATTGGCCAAGGCGTCTCAACTATACACAAACTGACAAATTGTCATTAAGCATATTGATAAGCATAGTGAAATAGACACAAAGAGGGTATGAACAAATAAACCTTACATTACGTTCAAAGATTAAAAGTAGGCCTATAAGAATATACGGCTAACGCAGTACACCAGCTATAACTACCGTACTGACTGAAAGAGAAAGGATTTGGAGACTGAAAAAGAAAATTCCACATTGGTTGAACATGCTCTGAACGTATGTCATTCTTATAATACTAAATGTGATGTTCTCAATAGAGGAAAGAAAGGTAGAAAACAGACGTTACTTCTAATTCTGACTACCAATAAACAGCAATCACAGCATTCTGGCTTAGTCCTTAATGATTAAATAAAACGGTTCCACTATTCACCTTCGCTAAAGTAGCAGCAGTCAGTTAATGTCTTTCTCATCATAAGATAATATGCTTGTTGTAAGTAACATAACTGTTGCTCATCCCCCACAATGCAGTGACTGCTTCCATCCTTCTGCCCTTCCCCCCTACCGCCTGTTCATCACTTTCACCAGTAATTTTGTCTATATAACATAAGTAGTCTGTGCCAGTACTCACATGCTATAAGTTACTGCTTCAGCCTTATATTATTACGGGCCTACTTTTAATCTTTGATTGTGATATGTTTGTTTGTTCATACCTCCTCTGTATCTACTTCAATATGCTTTTCAGTATGCTTAATGAGAGTTTATCAGTTTGTGTCTAGTTGAGAGACCCTGACCAATATAGTATAACTTGTTTAATTCAACACGTTGACGTCAGTTAGTCAGTGGGTCTAGGGATTTGTACTAATATCTTTAGAGTTTAAATCATACAGTACATCATTGGAGAATATATGTTGTTTGCAACGATATAAAATTTAAACAACACAATTTTTGTTTGTGATACATAGTTGTATAATGATCATATATATCTTTGGAAATAACAATCTCCGTACAGACAGAAGCTATCTTTGATTAAGTGTGGACTTAAGTTGTCTGATGACGACCTAGAAAGCCGGAAGCTTGTTAAGAACGAAATATAAAGTAAATATTGTGTATTTTAGTTATTAATATCCATTCTGTTATTCAAGTTCTGGCACGTGCTGTATCACTTTTCTCTCCAGTTCGGCTGAGTGCCTCTTCTTTAGTTACGCGATCTACCCATCCAATCTTCAGCATTCCCCTGTAGCAAAAAATTTCAGAAAGGTATGTTAGCCTTGTGAATTCTTTATTATAATTTTTATGTTCGTAATTAGATGATTGTTATTTCAAAGTTTTGTTCTTAATACGGGAGAGATATTGTGGACACATCACCACAATTTAGAAAGGAGGTCATGTCTCTGTGTGAAGGTGAATTTTAATCTGTAACTCTGTGGGGCAATTAATCATTAGTTCGAATGAAATATGACACTCTTATTGTATTTTCTCGTTAATTCTGACTGAGAGGACACATTGTCTCGTACTCGGAGGACAACGGTTAGAATCGCCTTCTGTACGTCCAGGTTTAGATTCTCAGTAGTTTCCTTAGATCGCTCTTGGCGACGCTGGGATGGGGGAACCGACATACATGGCGAATACAATATAAAAGTTACGTTTCTTGAAAAATGTTACTGAGAACCAGTCATACCTACAGACAATCACAGTCTGTTACAAAAGTCGCAACTGGGCGTATTTTAGAGGAACTATAAAGTTATGAAAGAAAGCAGTTATGGTTATGATCGTATCAGCTTTTTGTATTGTCACATTTTCTGTACCTAAGAAGGGTTACAGTTTGTAGTGGATGTTTGAAGCAAGCGTTCGCAGAGGAGAGTGAGTTTTGAGAAGTGTATCTTATCTTCGAGGCAATAAGACTTTCACAAAACGCGTTCCTGCGTATCGTGCTAAAGCCTGAAATTCCACAACTGCAGGCCGAGAGGAGGGAGCGAGAAGAACGGCGAAGTCACATGGATTGTCCGAGTCATACTTCCCAAGTACAGGCTGACGGGAAGTACTCTGACCGAAGCTGCTGATAGGGACGTGATTCACCCAGGAACCTGCTCTCAGGCTATCGGAAATGTCTCGAGAGCGATGTCTACAATCTCCCCGTGTTGCAGTTACGTTACTAGGTACTCGCTTGCGGACGGAAATTGATATTAACTCATTTCCGTGCAGAGGAAGTTCTAGTATTGCGTATGGACGTTGTGCCCGTCTTCGTCGACTATGCAGTAGCAGACATTATTCTAAGGAGGAGCAGACGTCTCTCGAGGCAGGCCAGGCGCCTTCGTCATCTTTCGGATAACTGTGGGCCGTAGAGGAAGACAGAGATTTCAACAAGACAACGAAGGAGTTGTCCAAATGAGACGGAAATCGGTAAACGTGACGCGTATCTACAGAAAACAAATGCTACAGTTTCAGAAAAACTGGATGTTTTATTCAAGAGAACGAGCTTAACAAAGTGTGAAAGAGAATAACGCTTTGGTCCACTCCTGGCCCTTGTGCTACAAGTTATTCGACTTGGCACTGACTGATCGTAGTGTTCGATGTTTTGCGTATTTATGGTATTATGAAACACTATTGTCATTGTTGATCACCCCTACTGTCAGCAGTGAAGTAGCGTATTTGTTTCGTTTGTTGGGGTATTTGCGCTTAGCGAGTTGGAATCAGCCGCACCTAACAAAAATAGACTGTAAGACGTGGCTGCTTTGGCATCTTTTCGATTTTACCTCTCGCGGCATATAAATGGCTTGGTAATCTTGCTGAACAGAAAATGTAATGCCCATTTCTCGAATGTAATAGAATACGGGTGAACTGGTGCAGCAACAGCCAATTAGAAATCTCGACGAGACCAGATATTTTCGTTTATCTGTTTCAGGATGACGTAATACAACAAAAGGGGTAACAAGATGGGCTGTATCGTTCCTATCTATATTTTATAAGGAGGCTACAGTGTCTCATCTCGTTTGTGAAGTGTCCAAAGCTAGTAAGTTTATTTTTTCGGTGAGGTAGCTAATTTTCTTTGTGAAGACCTTAGTTTCTACTACTTTTGAAGGGCGAGCCTGGCTTTATTGCTGTAGAAGAGATATGTTATATACACTGAAGAGCCAATGAAACTGGTACACCTGCCTAATGCCGTGTAGGGCCACCGCGAGTACGCAAAAGTGCCGCTGCACGACGTGACATGGTCTCGACTAATGTCTGAAGTAGTGCTGGAGGGAACCGACACCATGAATCCTGCAGGGCTGTTCATAAATCCCTAAGAGTACGAGAGGGTAGAGATCTCTTCTGAACACCACGTTGCAAGGCATCTCAAATATGCTCAACAATGTTCATGTCTGTGCTTAAACTCAGAAGAGTATTCGTGGAGCCACTCTATAGTAATTGAGGACGTGTGGGATGTCACGTTGTTCTACTAGAATTGCCCAAGTCCGTCGGAATGCACAGTGCTTACGTGCATGACATCTATCAGAGTCGTATCTAGACATATTAGGGGTCCCATATCAGTCGAAGTGCACACGCCCCACGCCATTACAGAGACTCCACGAGCTTGAACAGTCCCCTGCTGATGTGCAGGGTCCATTGTAATGTTCATGTTAGCATCAATTTGGGAACGGTGGACACTAACCCACATCACTTAAATATTATTCCTAAATTTTTGTATAATCATTCACACAAGTTTCATAAATTGTAACGTAACTATGAAATCAAACCTGCACTGTCAACCCAAGCTCAGAAGTTAAACGATTTTGGTTTCAGTTTGTAAGTGGGGATCAAAATTCTATTTACGCTTGTATTTGTGTTGTTACACATCTTGTTAAAGTGCAGAATCTGAGTTACTGTAAGGATTTTCACATTTTTTTAAAAAAATGTTCATTCTTTGTTGTGCAAGTCATTCAGTCAACTAGGCGCCTTGCCAGATCAAATATCTATGCTGGAGGACTTGCAGTGGGTCATTGCCTTTAGTTCTGTTTGATTATATCAGTCAGTTTCAGGGATGTCTAAATTAAGTTGCGAACGAAAGCTGCTATATGAGATGCAGTTTTTGCTCCTTTTTGAAGAGATATACAGTGGTGGTGTAAAATGACTGTCACACATCACACCGTGATTTTGTTTCAGCTGCGGCATGATTACGAAATAAATAACGTGTGAGCTTGAAACATTTTGCTAGGAGTGGCAAATAATCGATTTATCGACAGAAGGAAGTGGACCCAGACGGTTCGGTAGTCCCATATAGTTGGCGGAAATGTTTTGATGGTGTTTCAGTGGAACCGCCTCCGTAGCGCACCTGTAGTTACCGCATACCACGCAAGGGGGGCCCCGGGTTCGATTGCCGGCAGGGGACTGGGTGCTGGTGTCCTCCATAATCATTTTCCTTATCATTGATAAGCAAGTCTCCGAAGTGGCGTCAACTAAAAAGACTTGCAATACGGCGGCCTAACCCCGATATCAAGATGTTCAAATGTGTGTGAGATCTTATGGGACTTAACTGCTAAGATCATCAGTCCCTAAGCTTACACACTACTTAACCTAAATTATCTTAAGGACAAACACACACAACCATGCCCGAGGGAGCACTCGAACCTCCGCCGGGACCAGCCGCACAGTCCATGACTGCAGCGCCTGAGACCGCTCGGCTAATCCCGCGCGGCAACCTCGATATCACTGCCAATAAATGCCACACAATCATTTCATTTCATTTCAGTGCAAAGAATGAACACCTCCTGGGTAGCAGCCGGTTCTTACAGAAACTGTCATGATATTAAAATGCTTGTTAGAATAGATGCACCAAAATAGCTGCTTATAAAAACAAATATTTATTTACGACAGGCTGTCTCGGCATTTGTCGCCATTGTCAAGCACGTCTATACTGATGTGATGTCCGTACTATGTCGGTAGTGAACTGTCTCATAACTTTCACTGTTTTAATAAGATGGAAAATGACGTAATATATTGAAAATAAAACGTCAAAGAAAAAGGTAAAGATGTAGCTTCGTAAGAGTGTAACGGTCAAACTACTGCCACACCGCAATTAACGTTTTATTTTTAATGTGTTACGTTATTTACCACTTTATTAACACAGTGACAGTTATGACAGTTCACTAACGACGCAATATGGACATCACATCAGACTAGAGGAACTTGACAATGGCGACAAATGCCGAAACAGTCTGTCGTAAATAATGATTTATTATCATAAGCAGCTATTTTGGTGCATCTATTCTAATAATCATGTCGTTATCAGACATATATCTTGCTGCTGACCCTGAAGAAGAAAAATTAAAATTCTTACTGTGGACAGTTTCTGGCGTTATTCGGGTTGCCACAGGCATGGATGCCTCCAGTCGCCACAACTTTCTCCCGAGTGCGCTTGAGGGTAAAATTTGCCTTTCTGCCCGTATATCAAAGAGGAGGCCACCTACTAGCACTTCCTTGGCATGAGGAAGTGCTTTGCTTCCCTACAAAATTACACGCAGTCCGATTCAAAGTAGAGCGCCCATCACCAGACACAGTGCAGTTTGTGTTGAGCAGCGAAGAGAGACTGAAACCAATGCCAAGCTCAAGAACTGTAATGGTGCTTTTTGAAAGGTTTGAATGGGAAGTTTCTGTTGCTTTCTCCCCTGTTTTATGTGGAAAAGCGAACATACTCATTCGTCAGATTGGAAACAGCACTCAGTCTCCCCTCGAAGTCGAGCACGGGAATTGTGAGTATTGTGGAGAGAACTTGGATTCTGACAGGTATTCGCTTCTCAGCTCTCGCCTGGGGCTGGCTGACTATGTCTTGCCTTACTTGAAGAATGTTTGTTTCGCTCATTCTCTAGCGCAGTCCATCTTCTGAGCAGCGCACATTTAACTCATCTGGTTATGCGTCCTATATGCTCAGTTGTCTATGTTAAATATTTGTCTCATGTATCTTGCTTTTGCGAGCTGCCCAGATGTGGAAGACTTATTCTTTTCTGCTTCCTGCAGTCTTTCAATTAAAAGTGGGTCTCACAGACTTGAGAGCCATTTTACTTAATTTTTAACAGTTTTGAGAATGTTGCTCTGTAGCATTCATTGACAATTATTCACTTGATTAAATGAAATAAAGGCTTTGTATTCTCCACCTGGCGTACATTTAGCGATCCCTAATGTACTAAAACTTGCTTATGGTTAGGCGACCCTTCGATAATAAACATAACTAGCGGTACTTCTGAGATGTTTGCTTCATTGTGATGAGTTTCCATAGTGTGCAGCATCCAAGTACTATTTTTAAAGATATCAAATATGCAGAGGCGTTAACGAGTGTCAAACGCTCACAGGCTTTTACAGTAGGAGTAGTTGGCACACAAGCTATTGAGCTTTATTTGGACCTCTTATAAGTATGTCAATTGTGTCAGTATTTTTGTTAATTGTGTCGTGTATCCGATGTAGGAACATTTTATATATTTGTCATTTAATTTATGCAGGCGTTAAATCAGCTAATTTACGTTACAACTCGTCTGTTTTGGTAGAAGGTATGTGGTCTACCTCTACTGTACGTCTATACTGGAACATCCTACAGCACGGAACCAACACTCAGTAGCACTGCTGTAGAATGTTACATGACGGAGGGTTTACACGCAAATGACTGATTGTGCCCTTAGCAATGAAGCTGAAGTTGACACAATGTATAATGTTCCAAAACAGTTCCTGTCAAGTCGCACACAAATGAATGAAATGAAGAAATGAAAAAAAAGTAAATATATCTTCTGAAATAACAAATTAAATTTTAACTGACTATAAATTTATTATACCAACAAAGAATGACAATAGACATGAATTAATATAAACAACATGGATTACCTTGAATAATGAAAAGAACTGTGTGCACTGATGCACGGTTGACAAAGGTGGGGTGTGGGTGGAAATTTAACCCCCTCTGCCATTAGCTACGGTAACGTGGTCTGACTGAAACTCAGTCGTTTACAGTGATCGTGAACTGCAAAACTGCAAGTTACCACGGAATATAAATAGGACGGCGACAGCTGCTGTTTGAAAGCACTCGTGGTGCAGATTCATTTTAAAAATTCCTGCTGTTCTGGAGCTGCAGACTGCTCAGCATACTCCAGCCGGAGTCACCAGTGCAGCGACTAGCCCATATCTGTGTCGACTCGAACGGTGGACCTCCATCTCTCTCTCCGTGTCAAGTCCTGAATACTCGCACTAATGCAGAGGTTCCCAATCTGGGGGTAATTACCCCCGGGGAGGGGGGGAGGGGTAAAATGAAATTTTATGAAGGGCAAAAACTAAACGATTCAGTTCTATTTCAGTCACGAACCTATGTTATTTTCATAATATCAACACTAGTATCATAATTTTGTAAGGCTGTAATACTGTTTATATAAGTTATCGATAATTACTTTTTCTCAGTTAGTAGCATTAACGCGGTGGAGGTTACAGGTTCCTCTCATCGCCCATCCACTACACACATATGTTGTGCTTTGTCCCGTACATCGCTGATGATTAAAGTGAGACATATCCATAACAACTGATAAATGTTCAAGAAAATAACTTCTCCAAGTTGTACATAGCACCTGCAGTGGTCCAGAAATTGCTTCATTACTCGCTTCGAAACAGGTAAATGAATTGACAGCACGACAGAGCAGTAACTACATAACGGCTACTACAGTGCCGTACACAGTATTATTATTATTATTAGTAGTAGTATTATTACTATTATATTAGTGGCCTGATGTCTCTTAATCTCTGCCATTTCAGAAGTAAGGATAGCAGCAATCAAGTGATTTGCGAATAGAAAGTACAGCGCTGACATATCAGATTGATTGATTTTAAATGGCTTTGCAGTGTGCAGGCCAAGCAAGTGCCGTAATGGAGAAGAGTGGTGCAGGGGGAGCGTGTTTTGTGACGAGTGTCTGCCCTCACTGTGGATAGTGTCTCTCTCTCACACACACACAAACACACACACACACACACACACACACACAAACTAAATATCTCTCATCTTTCATTATTTTAGAAATAAAGGTGCTCCAAGAAAAGTCTTTCGTTCTGCAGTTTAGTTAGGTGCTACAGTTGGTTATTATTTCGAGGACAGGGAGGGGCCAACAGACGGCGGGGAGGGGCGGGGGGTTGGAGGATAATTGCCCTCAGGGATGATAGTCTAAGAAAGGTTGGGAAGCACTGCTCCAGTGCTTGTCGCGGCCCTCGGCCGACAACTGCATCTAACACCTTTTGCAGCCTGGGTCCGAATCTTACTCATACCGTGGCCTCTGCCCGAATGTCCCCTGTGTCTCTTCGCTATTGTTTTAGAAAAACGCTCGATGTGGAGTACTCTCAAAAAGCTAAAACGACCAGCTGTAAAGCGTCAGTGCTTCTGTACGCCAGTCGCAAATTTCTCTGCTCTCCTTGGAACCTGTGTCTAGAAGTCAGGTAAATTCTTCCCCATTTCTATCGCTTTATGTGACAAGGAATAGGCACCCATCGGCAAGTCTTATCAAGAAACTGCTTTTCCGCGCGCGGAAAACAGCTTGGCACGGATTGCTGCGTGACTTAAAATTCTTAATGACTCAAGTCTTCGGTTTGAATATGCCTGAAGAGAAATATGGATGAGAGTGCGTAATATTACAGCGGCATTTCAACGCCAAAGGAGAATGTCTGTTTCAATTTAAAATTAATAACTATATTCTATATGTGTCTGTGGAATGCGTTATCATGTATTCATGTTATATCTTTCCTGCCCCCACTGTCGCCTGCTAGTACGAATGTGAATGTGTGTTTTGTCTGTAGTGCCACTTCACGTTTCCTTACTTGCCACGAGATTGCCTTGAAAGTTAAGAATAATTTAGCCAGCCTTTGTGTAGAGCTTTGAATACGGCTACGTTGGGTCAGAGAGTCATTAGTGGCCACTGGTCAGCATCCTTTGTGAGGTTCGTACAGATGGAAACTTTTTAAGCTCTATGGGCCCAACAGAGTTGTTATGGAGACACCGGCAAGGGGCAGGTTAGTTCGTACTCTTCCCTAGGACGCCGCTGAGTAAGGATGCTCTGAGTAGAATCTCTAGTTGCTAAGTTGAAGTGTGTAAGAGTTTGAGAATCCGGTAATCACTCTGGCGTGTGGCATTGATAATCATGCCACCCCAATTATGTCAGTCAGAGAACGATATTAACTTCATTAGTAAGCAGTTTATTCGATGAGATGTTTTATGCGATTGGGACTGGGTGTGGACGAGCGGTGCCGCCACGGGATGTACAGTTTTGTTAGTTTCGTGTATTAGATCTAATTTATCGTCCAATTTGTATTTCATCCCCATGGACTCAGTAGCCCGTACTCCGCTACACTACGTCCGTTTCTTTGTGAATCCCGAGGCTCCAATTCGACGTAAACACCTCTCGTGTTCGAATTGAAGCCTTAGTTTCATCGCGGAGTAGATGTGCTCATGTTTCGTAGATTTATTTACAAAATTAATGAGTTGTACTGAATTTAGGAAGTTGTCTTTGTTCTCGGAAATTGACAATTAAAGCCAGTAGGGTTCTCACCCAGTGAGTTTACATGTGTAGTAGGGATGCTTTCTTCTAAATTCTGTCTTTCGTTGTGTGAGTGATCAGTGTGAAGGTGGTGTGTGTGATATTCATAAGTCGTAACCAGTAATTTAGCAGACTCGCCCCACCCCTGTCTGTCCAGTTGTTATGTTGTATAATGTACCACGTGTCGAGATTCACGCGCCAACGTTCCAAGTAACTGTGTTTTAACGTAATATCTGTGTGTGCGTTATTTTTAGTGAGGAAATTCGTTGCTATTACGTCTCACAGTGCCATTCCAATCCCAGTGAGGATCCTTAAAATCAGTCAGTTTGCACCACTCCTTAATAATATTTCAATGAAATTTATCATGATTATAGTGTATCAAATATACCGATTGGTATTTTATTAAATCAGCAAATCGCCTGTGAGGTGGCGCCTTCTTATCAGTTTAATTAATTAATATTTAAATAAATTTGGCTGAGTAATCAGAAATATTGGAAATTAAAAATGATATATTTTGTGAAGCTGATCCTACCGGTACCTTGCGGTAGTAAAAAATGACATTTATTTTGTAGTTTTCACGATCCTAGCAGACATGGGTCTCGACGGGAAGGTCCACAGTAAACATAAGTGGAATACCTGTAGATTAAGAAGAGCGCTCTTTCCCCAGCCAGGAACAGTTATCAAGGCACCAGGTCGTCGCGACTCGGCTAAAAGAAGCCGTACAGATTCAGCGTGGAGCCTCTGAGACAACGCACTGTGGTCCGCCGACAGCTCCTCTTCCTGTGGCTAGGAGAACCCTCAGCGCTCGGCCGGTGTCCGCCAGCGTGAGTTTTGAGTTCCTCTGCGTGAAAGCGGCAGCCGGGGCCCGCAGACCATCTGACAAACATGTGTCCGCGTACCTCCCTGTTCCACGAAGTGACGGCAGTGAAGCGGCCTTTTTCATTATCACGCAGCTAGCTTTCCGCCACCTAGCTGCAGCCGTAACTGTCCACCAAAACATAAAAACACTCCCGTCACCTCTAATTGATATTTATATTTACACACACACACACACACACACACACACACACATATATATATATATATATATATATATATATATATATATATATATATATATATACCAGAAATACTCAAGTATATATACTTGAATATTTCTGGCATCTCAACTGCATATTTTTCAGAGCTCATTTAACTTTAGGACTCTGTATCTCAGAATGAACAAAAATGGACTTGTACCACTATTGAAATAAGCCCTTCAATTACTCCATATAATAAGCTATTGATGAACTTAGTACTCAACCACTGTCAACTCTCCTTAACAAACGTTATATCGATCACATTGTCAGCAGACCTCGATACCAGTACCCTAACTGCATACGTCTACATGAGTTGAATAATTACAATGAAACGAAGGTGAGCCCCAAAGACTTCCCACGTTTCAACGTCCTCTCTTCCTTTGTGACACACAGGTAATTTTCAAGATATTTGCAGCAATAAGCCCATTAACAACTGAAGGAGGCATATAATACAGAATTTGTTCGAGTAGAATGAGGAATAATAAAGGCTAGGATACTATTTATGGTGGTGCAGCACGAACTAATAAAACATATAATTAAATTATAAAAATGAGTAATAAAGAGATGCTATTTAATTATATAAATGAGAGTATATGCCTATATTTAAATGTGATGATTTGGAAGTTGTGATACCTGTGGGTACAGTCCTACAATACCATCATTTAGTTTCCAATCGGTAAGAGAGAAAGAGGAAAGAAATTAACTGGAGACAGAACTATCCACAACAGCTCCTACCATCCCACTACACAAAATTAGGAGCAAGCAGATGTATGACTAATAGGGCGGTCAACAACCAATAGCACAAAATGATCTTGGTGTTGAAATTGCACTAATCATACAAATAGCCACTAATAATGGACTTCTACCACCTGTCATTGGTCATCTCCTTAACACCACGGAAAAGAATGAAAACAAAAATGAAACAGTAGACATGTTACACTAAAACCGTAAAATATTTGAGTACTACTTTCATTGAAAGAGCTTCTCTAAAAATTGCCAATCTATTCTAAAGACATGCCATTGAAATGAGTTACTGCAGAAAAATAAAATAAGCACATCCTTCCTCACATTAGCAACAAACTTGACAAACACAAGCAACGAGGTGTTTAGCAGGTCACGCGCTCAAACTGTGCGAGTATTTGCGTGGGTGGGACAGGAAGACCGTATGTCATACTATACTCAACCTCGTGGGAGCAAACGGATGCATTCAGACGTAGACAACTCACAGACGCAAAGCTCAGCTTACTAGAGGAACTAGAAATACACACATGGCGTATTTTCCAACCCACTGATATACTGAATGAACAGACAGATGGCGAATGCAACAGATTTCTTTCTATATTCAGTAGTGACTGTCTCTTATCACAACAGCCTGACAAGAAGTAATGACCAAAATTCCCTTATTACTGTTTCAAACATCTCTCCCTCCCCATAACCCCATATTTTACTCATTGCCATTTTGCAGTTGATTATTTCATTTCCTTTGTGTGAATAACTAAAATAATGTGATAGTATTCCTATATTCCTAGGTTACTATCTCTACATGTACAAATTACGCACTTGGCAATAGAAGTAGTAAATTGTAATGACTATTTTGAGTCGCTCTGTATGTTAACAAGCGTGTCAAATGATGCGTTGAATATGTAAGAAAGTAATTTTGTTATTTCATTTCGTCAGTCTATGCAAACGTGAATAACACGAAGTTGCATGATTCATCACATCACCGCAATGTAAGTTAAATATGAAGGATGTGACATAAACATCTAACTCGATCAGAATGTAAGTGAAAACGCGGAAACTTTCCACCAGTCCAGAAAACGAATGTTACATGGTCAAACGCAGGTACTGTACTATAATACTTTGTTTCCGTCATTAATTCCGCCTGAGATAATTTTCTCGTAGAACAGTGTCGTTCTGTTACTGTTAGGCGAAAAACTGAAGGAGTTGCAACTCCCATTATGTGGATACAGTCCTTGAAAATTGAGTTGTAACCCCGAAATGCTTTGGACAATGTTAGGAAATAAAAATATTGTGACTGATGACGGAATATTAATAATAAACATAGCTTGTACCGTTAACGTATAGTTCATATTTTCATTTTTAGATGTTTTTCTTTCCAGAAAATTATCTTAGAAACCTGGAAATTGCTATACGAAAAAATGTAAACACTTTTAGTAAAATGTTCTCTTGAGGGAGGGCGGAGCGGTGGTCACGACGCTTTCCGCTTCTCCGACTTACAACTTTGTCCTAGCGTTGTACCCTCATCCGCCTGTGCTTTCCACCAATTCTCTACGCTTCGTCTGCAACTCGTTGTCTGTGCCAAAATGTTGTCTTCATAGCCAGCAGTTCATGTGAGCAGAGATGAAAATCAGAGGGAGCCATGTCCGCGCTGTATGGTGTGCGATTAAAGATTTCCTTTTGGAAACGCCACATAAGTGTCTTCGTTGCCCCTGCAGGGTGCTGACGAGAATTGCCATGAAGAAGGAAACACATGACACGTACGTTCTATTGGTTGCATGAAATCAGCCGACATTTCACGGCTGGCATCCATATATGGGAGGTGAGGGGGGTGGGGGGGGATGACGATGACGACGACGACGACGACGACACGGCTTCCTAGACATCTTCACGTGCTCGCTGTGCGCTCAGAACTGAAAAGAGCGACTTAACGCGGTCAATAGGCATACTGCAAACAATGACCAAAACATCTCTGCAAAACTTCATCCGATTTTCACTGTGGTTTCTATGTCGCGCCCGATCGGACCTTACTTTCCAGATAGGCATCCCTCACAATCTGACGCTCCAAGCCGCCACTATTAATTGTGACATATCTTGTATGGAAATTTTACAGTTCTGGCTTTCCTCTCAACTTGGCACCCCAAACAGCGGCTTGTATCGTTTGTGCCGTAAACCGGCCCTGTGTGTGTGTCTAGACAGCTCATTGACGTACCTAAGATATATCTGTAATGTGGCAGTTAAAATCAAACAGCCGCTGTGGCCGAGCGGTTCTAGGCGCTTCAGTTTGGAACCGCACGGCCGCTACGGTCGCAGGTTCGAATCCCGCATCGGGCATGGATGTGTGTGATGCCCTTAGGTAAGTTAGGTTTAAGTAGTTCTAAGTTCTAGGGGACTGATGACCTCAGATGTTATGTCCCATAGTACTCAGAGCCATTTGAACCATTTGAAAATCAAACCCCGGAAAAATATAATCCAGAATTTAACAAGAACTGCCTGAGATACCATTACAACAGCCCTCAGACCATCAGCTTCAGTTCTTTCACACAAAGTCGCAGAATATTGGTGTTCCACCTAGCTAAATTATGTTCACATTAAAATAAAACACATAGCCCAAGAAAGCTGTGTACCTCATTCGACAATCACGCACTGGATGTGAGTCCTTTTAATATTCCACCACCATCCATGAGAAGATCATAGTCATTGCTGAACGTGTGGACAAGAACAAAATAAAACAACTGGTAATTACCAATTCATTCAGAAATATCACTGTTGGACCCCGAGCAAATGAGGTCTAGTAAACTACCATGGTGCACTAGAGTCTGCTTAATAGTCATTTCAAATGCAATGGCAGCAATAAACTTCCTTGGTGCGCACCAACTAATTAAAAGTCCCTGGGAGCGACCAGCAGGTTTTCGTCTACTGCGACGGTACTGATGCATACCGAGCCGAGTCAAAATTGATCGGGACATATTGTATGTAGTGAATTGCTGCACCGGGGGGATGTCCTTCCCTGTTTGTGATTGCGGTAAAAACCAAAATTTACTCCATATGCAGGGGACACACAAAAACACGGAAATACCACGAGAAATGCATGCTTGAACAGAAATGCAGAAGGTAGCGGAACCTGGGGGCTGTGCTGCTGTGTCCGCCTCGATAGTTGAGTAACAGCCGGAACGGTAGCTCAGAGTGTTCGGTCAGAGGGTTAGCTACCCTCTGTAATAAAGAACTGAGTGAACGGATCAACAAAGAACATGAACGGGTGTCATCGGACGTCCGCCACGAACAAATCCAACGAACAGCATAGAACAAAATGAGATTTTTTAAATAAAAGAGTGGTCTACGTGGCCGAATGCTGTACAAAGGGGCCCGGGTTTGATTCCCGGCTGGGTCGGGGATTTTCTCCGCTAAGGGACTGGTTGTTGTGTTGTCTTCCTCATCATATCATCATCATCGACACGCAAGTTGCCGACGTAGTGTCAACTCGGAAAGACTTGCACCAGGCGACCGGTCTACCCGACGGGAGGCCCTCGCCACACGACATTTAATATTTTTGTGCTGTTGTATTTGACCACGAACGGCACCTGTGCAGTGTTCTCAATACATTGCAAGTGTCGGTCGTGGCCGGAACAGTTTTCTGTGTGTGTGTGTGTTTTTTTTTTTTTTTTTTACCGAACTGTTGGTACTCATGTGGTAGGTGATCCCGTAACCAAGGGAGGCGAAGTGTTTGATGTTAGTCACCATATGGAAGATCTATACCGCATACGGGAAAAGCGCAAATCATCGTCCGCTAAGTCAAAACACAAGACAAAACTGCGTGTTGGGTAATCGTGACAGACGCTCATTGAAGGGAACTCTGACGAAATGTAAGAGGGCGACAGCTGTGAAAGCGACAGCAGAACAGAATGTCGCAATCGTGCACCCTGTCAGCACCGAAACAAGGCGAAGGGTGCCCCGTAAACAGTGAATTCCTGGGCGAACTGAAATCCGAAAACCACGTATCAGTGATGCAAACGCTCACAAGAGGAAAACATTGAGCTGAAGCCATAAAATCAGGACAATGGACCAATGGAAGAAAGTCATTTCATCGCATCGGCCTTGTTTCACACTATTTCGAACTTCTGGCCGAAACTGAAACATAGCGGTGATGAATTGGGCGGCCGTATCATTATATTCCACGGCCCCCACGATTACTATGCAAGGTCGCGTTACTACCAGGGATTATGTGATCATTTTAGCTTATAGGTCGAACCGATAGTACGATGGCCGGCCGTGGTGGCCGAGCGGTTCTAGGCGCTTCAGTCCGGAACCGCGCGACTGCTACGGTCGCAGTGTGTGATGTCCTTAGGTTAGTTGGGCTTAAGTAGTTCTCAGTTTTACAGGACTGTTGACCTCAGACGTTAAGTCCCATAGTGCTCAGAGCCATTTTAACCAATATTACGATGTTTGTTACCCGATGGTGATGCTGTGTTCCAGGACGGCAGGGCCCTTGTCACACAACTCACATCGTCCAGGAGTGATTTTGTGAGTACGAGGAAGGGTTGTTGCATCTCCTCTAGATCCCACGATAACCAGATAATATTATTGAGCCTTTGTGGTCTGCTTTGTTGAGAAGGGTGTGCGATCGCTATCCACCTCCATTGTCATAACCTGAACGTGCAGTATCATGCAGAAAGGGTGGAATACGGTCCCCTTGAAAACCTTGCAAGACCTGTATTTATCCTTTCCGGGACGGCTGGAAACATTTTTGACTCCCAACGGTTTCCGACACCGTATTTGTGGTGGCAACGATGTTTGTGAGGTTTCCGTATTTTTGTCCACACCCTGTAACATTTGAATGTTCCCTCAGAGCATTTAAAGGGACAATGGAAACCATTATCAACTTGAGATAGTGTGTGTCTGTATAGAAATGTATATACACTTGCAACTCCTTTATTTAAGTTTTAACTTGAACTGAAATAACTGAGAAGGTGAAACTTTACGTTTTTACTTAAACTGCTTAATGCTACTGAACCTTTTAAAACTGCTGAGTGAAACTGAAGTACTGTCACTTTGTTTGTCTTTATCATTTCAACTCTGATCTACAGAATTTTTCCCTGACAAATACAGCTCAAACTTACTCTGTTCATTTATGAGCCACAATATGCAAGGATAAAGCAATCTGACTATTAATTAACACAAAAGAATGACTCTGAATTAGAAGAAATCCTAACAATAACCCATACATTTCATAAGTCAATTACCCCACAGAAAATCTTCACGACACGAACTACAGCAAATACAGCAAGTATACAGCCAGCTAAATAAAAAGATTCTAACTACTGTGGGCTCTAACTAATCATGTGACATCCAGTTCCAAAAATTATATAATCGTCAATAATACCATTACCCACATTTTACAATCCATGTCCAACCAATATTAAATCTCTATGACGGACACACGTCCAGACCGTCCGCTTGTGCTACCGCTACTTCTAACCCCGATCACTGCTAACTATTAACTTCTAACTGCGAGTACGACCAGCCACAGAGTCTCTTACAGAGGGCGCACAGCATTATCAGTGACATAAATGCAGTCTAAAGCGCTGCCAACATACAAACACATAAACAGGCTACTTACACACTGGACAGCCAAAGAAACTGGTTCAGCTGCCTCATATCGAGTAGGGCCCCCGCGAGCTCGCAGAAGTGCCGCAACACGACGTGGCTACGACTCGACTAATGTCTGAATTAATGCTGGAGGGAACTGACGCCATGAATCGTGCAGGACTGTCCATAAATCGGTACCAGTGCGAGGGGGTGGAGATCTTTTCTGAACAGCACATTGAAAGGCATCCCAGATATGCTAAATAATGTTCACGCGTTGGGAGTTCGGTCGCCAGTGGAAAAGTTTAAACTCATAAGAATGTTCCTGGAGACATTCTGTAGCAGTTCTGGACGTGTAGGGTGTCGCATTGTCCTGTTGGAATTTCCAAAGTCCATCGAATGCACAATAGACATGAATGTATGCAGGTGATTGGACAGGATGCTTACGTATGTGCCACCTGTCAGAGTCGTAACTAGACGTATCAGGGTCCCATATCACTCCAACTGCACACGCCCCAAACCACTGCAGAGCCTCCACCAGCTTGAACAGTCCCATGCTGACATGCAGGGTCCTTGGATTCATGAGGTTGTCTCCATATCCGTGCACGTCTATCCACTCGACACAATTAGAAACGAGGTTCGTCCGACCAGGCAACATGTTTCCAGTCATCAACAGTCCAATGTCGGTGTTGACGGGCCAAGGCGAGACGTAAAGATTCGTGTAGTGCAGTCACCAAGGGTACACGAGTGAGTCTTTGGCTCCGTAAGCCCATATCGATGATGTTTCATTGAATGGTTCACACGCTGGCACTTGTTGGCGGCCCATCAATGATATCTGCAGCAATTTGCGGAAGGGTTGTACTTCTGTCATGTTGAACGATTCTCTTCAGTCGTCGTTGGTCCCGTTCAAAAATGGCTCTGAGCACTATGGGAGTTAACTGCTGTGGTCATCAGTCCCCTATTACTCAGAACTACTTAAACCTAACTAACCTAAGGACATGAGACACATCCATGCCCGAGGCAGGATTCGAACCTGTGACCGTAACGGTCGCGCGGTTCCAGACTGATGCGCCTAGAACCGCTCGGTAACCCCGACCAGCGGTCCCGTTCTTGCGGGATCTTTTTCCAGCCGCAGCGATCTCGCAGATTTGATGTTTTACTAGACTCCTGATATTCACGGTACACTCGTGAATGGTCGTACCGGAAGATCCCCACTTCATCGCTGCCTCGGAGATGCTGTGTCCCATCGCTCGTGCGCCGTCTATAGCGCCATCTTCAAAATCACTTTAATTTTGATAACATGCCATTGTAGCGGCAGTAACCGATCTAACAACTGTGCCAGACACTTGTTGTCTGCTGGCCGATGTGGCCGAGCGGTTCTAGGCGCTTTAGTCTGGAACCGCGCGACCGCTACGGTCGCAGGTTCGAATCCTGCCTCGGGCATGCATGTGTGTCATGTCCTTAGGTTAGTTAGGTTTAAGTAGTTCTAAGTTCTAGGGGACTAATGACCTCAGATGTTAAGTCCCATAGTGCTCAGAGCCATTTGAACCATTTTGAACCTGTCTTATACAGGCGTTGCCGACCTTAGCGCAGTTTTCTGCCTGTCTATATGTCTCTGTATTTGAATACGCATGTCTATACTATTTTCTTTGGCGCTTCTGTGTATTTTTCGTAAATGGATGTCTAGTATTTTCTACTGACATCATAGGATAAGTAATACTAAGATTTATGGTTTCCGCATCAGCTTGATACATCATCACTGCTGCCCATCACCGAAGCTTCGTGCCACAGCCCTCGTGTCGTGACAGAGACAGGTTGAGGCGAACTCAGTCTACAGGAAGTCTGCGCCGTGCACCTCTTTACGAGGTGTGCACACAGAGTGGGGGTTTCCTGTCACCGCCGGTAAGTTAAGTAGTTTTGCCGAGTTCGCTGGCGCCGTCGGACGGAGGGTTTTTCTTACAGCGGCAGGCAGCCTGGGCTGAGACTGGGGGTCTCGGGGACGGCTCATGAATTATGCACGGCAGCGGGGCGTGGTGCGGTGTGGTGGCGGACCCCCCTGCCCCCCTATCTGGGGGATTCCAATTACGCGAGAGCGGGGGGCGAGCACGCCGGCACCATTCATCTGCGCGGCTCCGGATGAATGGAGCCTCAAAAGGAAGCTTGCCCCGTGTTTCTTCTGGCGAGCGCCTCCTTCTTGCCGCACGCCGAATAAGTTAGGGAAAAGCTAACGGAAGCGGCGCAGGAGGAGGAGGAGGGACGGCTAACAGGTACCACACGATACAGCCGCCAGTCTGATGCTTCTCTGGGATACTAAGTCGAACTGGGCTCTATAAGACTTCTTTATCTTCTTAAGATTCTTTGGTATTCTTGCAACAGGGATTATCGCCTCCTCGCTGCCCACACTGCCCTGTCGGGCGCGTCTCTTGTAATCTGCTGCTACCTTCGTCCATTTTTAGTGGATTCCAGCATTCTAGGTCTTCTTTTTCTTCCTTCAGTGGAAAGCAACGGGAAACAAGCACTGGAATCACTTCCCTAGACGCTTATGCGGTGGACCTCACTGATGAGGCTTCCCCCATTACAAGACCTGCCGTAAGGCAGAACACAAAGTTTTATGTTTTTCTTCCTTGCAATCTTTCCTTCGATGCTTTTTCCCCGTACTATATGTCTCAGAAAAGATATTTTCCTAATTCGTATCATTTCCACTAGTTGCTTTACCTCTTCTTTCCTTACAAGCACTTCTCCATTCCTCATACTCTCACTCCATTTCATTTAATGCCCTGATCTCTACACTCGCTTTGGAAAACCATCCAAATATTTTTCCTCTTTCTGTATGACCTTCCACGATCCACTGCTATATAGCGCCGTAGAGCAGTGATTCCTAACCTGTTTTTTGGGAAACCCTAGGGTTGGGTGGGGATCACTCAATGGTTTCCCGAAATTTACATGTCTTTTTTCGTAACATTAGAAAAGGAACTTAAAAGGACAAAAATGTAGTGCCTCGACGAAATGAAAAGAAGAATAAAAAATAACCCTCGCTTCGAGTTAATGATTTGGATAGTTGCTACGAATGCGACACCAACAGCACATAAGGCTGCACTTATGGGGAATCAGGTGGCAACTTCGCAGGCGGGAAACTCAGCAATGATTACTATTATTCTCGTGTCATAAGCATACATAAAACACACTTTACGCAATTGTTGACAGATCAACACAGTTTCTATAATCTCTGACTAAATTTTGTCCAGCTTCAGTGCATTTTCCGTTGCCTGGTGGACGTCATTTTCTGTGCAGGTGGCTGCACACATTCGACACTCAAGCATGTGTTGGACAGTCTGTTCTTCCCCGCAGTCATATTGGGGTTTATTTTCTTCAATGTATCTCCATTTTTCGAGCTTAACCCCCGATCTGCCCACTCCTGACCTCAGCCTATCGAAGGACTTCCAGACTGGGCAATTCTCATCATAACCAGAGGGTAAAAATTCTGAAAATCTTTTCCAGCCAGAAGGGTGGGATGCGTCAGCCCTCCATAGTTGCAGCCTGGCTTCTTTGTCAGAGGTCGTTAGTCCCTCCGATGTTCTGAGGAAACTTTTCCTTGACTTTTGTCGTTGTGAGTAGAGTTGTTGCCCATGCATGGGATGCTTTTTTTCCTGCTCTAGTTCCGCTCTTTCCCTGTTTGCTGCTATTTCTCTTCAAACAGGATATGGTGCAGAGAGCCCCCTCCCCCAAATTGCGATTGAGAAAAGCAAACATCCATATACAATCAGCAGTGATACGAAATGTTTATTGAACTTTCTGTTTCATTGTTGGAAGAAAAATTTACATTGATGTCGTTGGCGGGAATCCAGTACTTTTGGTCTCCACTCTTATTGCTCCATCTTGGGTCTTCTGAATTTGCGTACTACCCATCTTTTGTCATAGCGTACACCTTCTTTTCTAAAAAAAAATCATTTACTTCAGTCTATTTGCATTTGTTTTGTGTTAAGGTTACTGGTTTCATTTCTAGGTAGCACAATCAGGTCACTTTATGATAAAAAAATCACACTTTATAGCTAAAATATTCTTCAAGAAACGTTTACAAAATATTTTTCCTACTATTACTACCTCGAAATAAAGGCAGCGCTTTACTACTGGCGCACCGTCGTCGAGCTAACTTAGTAGTACTCCACCACACACTATAAATAAAGGAGAATGCTATGCTTTAAACTAGCGATGGGCCAACTTGGGTTTACATCAAACCGAGATAACCGCGTTGGAAGTCTGCGTAAACCGAGTTCAGATCGAGTTGGGACGAGAAAACTGAGATAACTTTCAACGCCACTTTTCTCTTTCACGTCAGCACAGATTACCACTCACTTCTGTTAACCAACCTAAGCCTCGAGGTTTCCCAACCGGTGACCACAAGATTATATTATCATAAGCGTGATGGATACTACATAGGGCGCAATTTTTAATCTTTCGGCTTGAAATTTTGATGACAGACTTGTGAAAAGCCTGAAATGGGCTGTATAGATTTTGAGGACTATCGGGCCATCCTAAGGTAGCCAAACGACTGTTAACGATTATGGCTGATTACCGCACTACAGGGCGCAATATTAGGTGGTTTCTTCTGAAACCTTAACAGCAGACTTGCGAAACATCCGAAATCTGCAGTATAAATTTTGACAGCCATTGGTCGATCTTAAGGTAGTCAAATGGCTGTTCACGGCCATGACCCATACCGCAGTTTTGGATCTATAGTTTTGAAATTTTGAAAACTGACTTGTCGACCATCAGAAACTTGTATAGATTGTAAGTCATCGGACGATCTTCAGGTAGCTAAATGGAGCGTCACGAGCACAAGTGGATATCGTGCTATGAGCTGCGATATTTCTTTTTCTTTTTTTTTTTTAATTTTAGAGAGAGACTCGTGGGATTCAGAATTTACTGTGTCCTCGTCAAGGCGGTGAGCGCCTAACCAGCGCTAAAGAAACCGTAACTCAGCGCCGCTCGCCATGCAGCACGTTCAACTCGACTTAGTAATACATCAAACCAAGACAGCCAGTTTCATAAACCGAGTTGATCTTAAGCGTGTTCAGTCTGAGCTGTCAGGAAAAGCTAAACTAACGTTCGACATCGTTTGCCACATTCAAATCTACTCGGGTTGTAATTTCTCTTAAAATTCGGTAACCAAACCGAGATGCTGGGAAAATTCTAACAGCTTTTATTTCTTTTGTTTGTGTCTGCTATCAAATCGACGATCAAACTGAAAACGCTTTTTTACTGTCTGACATTCAAATGTCTGATTTTAAAACAATATGTTCGACCTATTCCAATTTTTTCTTACACGCTACGTACCCAATATTAATGAATCTTCTACCATACCAGTCATTTTTTTTTTCTTGCGGGCAGTTAATAATCAGCGATTTAGTAGCCAAATGTCTCGACACAACCATGAATGGCTACTGCGCTACTTTTAACACACGCAGACTGCGGCTACAAATAATGTGTGCCCTCTACGTGCGGACTTTCTTTTTCTATTTCTTAAAAACGAAGCGAAACGTAAAAGACATCTAAACTAAAAATCATGTAAAATATGAAACGTGAGAAGATAGGCAATAAAATATGAAAACGAAGTAATCGCCACTGTAACAAAACATTTAAGACCCAACAGTGCTATGTTCCACCCTCCGTTTGTATACGGTGTGTATTACTATAAACAATCGATATGATCATGAATATCATTACACAGCTATAATTTTTTAGAAGATTGCGATGGTCCTGTATGTCAGGAATGAATAATATTTGTCTGAAGACTGCAAATATCTTCTGCCACTTAACATTGTTGAACGCCTTCTGTTGAATCAATAAATTCCTTGTTAAGTCTTTGCTGATGTCACATGAAGAGGCTATATGCCATTAGGAAAGTTCATATAAACTATAATAGAGACAGACAGACGAGTGTTTGCTCGTTAGGGGCGTATAAGCTACGGTTAGCATTTGCTACACGTTGTAGCAGTATACCGGGCTAGGAGCCGAACCTGCACATATGCGTTTCACCGGTATTGCTGAATCAACTGCATCTTCTTGGTGTGCAGAGCAACTGGTGACCAGCTCTTATGATTCTTGTGCGAAGTACGAGCTCCTTCTTTCCACACTGGGTATCTAGCACGCAATCATAACACACGGCCATTTTGATAACGCATGACTTCAGCATGGCGAAGTGCTCATCATGGTGCTACTTTGCAATCTGAAGATGGCCGTTGTACAGCGGAAACGGGAAACTGTTAGTTTATTACGTCCGTCAATAAGTGTTGTTGATAACGTATCAGTAACGGTGGTGTCCATTACGACACTCTGTCGTACTTTACACTTGCTGTGTAGCCCTCTGGCTGGAGACGGCCATATAAAATGCGTCAACAAAAATTAGTCAAATAACGGCTGAAAATACAAAAACTCGAAAACGTGTTTCTCAGCCGAATTCACTGACGAAATTTTCTTGGTATATCAGTGACGACCGTTGCCACCTTAATACAACTTTTCGACGACTTTCCTGCTACTTATCTTCCCCAGAAGACGCTGTTTCTTGACTGATAGTCCGAAAGATACAGTTAGAAAGAAACCATTTTATTTTGAACCCCCTTTACTCACTGTTTAATCGGATCCATATTGGCTTTGCAACTCAGATGTTTTTCCTTTATGTGTCACCGTGTTTAATTGGCGATTCTTCTCAAATTTTCGTCATCGTGCATAAAACATATTACTCCACTGTAATTGTGTGTTTGCATAACCCTACGTGTGACGACATCATCTACCAGCCAAGTTTTAGCTGCTAAGAACGTCAGTCGTACAAGCTGTTCCCTGGCCGCCAAAATCGACCTCAGTCTATGGTTTCAACCAGATGTTGGTCATTTTCAGTCTAATTTCTTGTACTGTCAAATTGGAGACTTTGCGGATATTGTAGTATCATACTGGAGGCCAATGAAACTGTTACAGTTCGAAATGTACCTTGTCATACACGTTCACAAAAAACAAATTATGTGTGGACGAATCTGTTAAGAGAAGTAAAAGAAAAGACACACACACATGAAGACAAGTTTTTCTCCGTCGCTCACATTCCTACGAAGTGCTAACGCGCGTACCGATCAAGTGATGTGGTAAAAATGACACAAGAAAGTAACAACGTTTCGCGAAATCGAATTCTAGCGACGTACCTATTTAAACGTCGCAGGTGTTCATTTTCAGTAACAAGCGCAAACCGAGCAGCTGCAATGACAAAATCACAGTCACGATATTCTCGGGTGAAAAAGTTTTTACCGTTTGACAGTTGGAGCGACAATAGCGCTGCAAGAGGTGAGAAAGCAGATACACACATTCGTCGTAGGGATAATGCTTGTATTTAATTATTTTCTACTTAATTAACGAAATGGTTGTTATATTTTTGTGTTCCGTGCGTTATTATATTACCAAGATTCATGAATAATCGTGAAATACATGTAAAAACAAGCGAATCACACAGATTCAATGATTCAAGCTATAACTGATTCATGAAGAAATACTTTCGAATAAGTTACATTTGCAGCTAATTTCGCTGAAAGCAAGAGAATATAAACACGTATTTCATGTACGAGAAGCATATATTTCTGTTGCCTGTTGTTACCACAGGTACGTTTCTTGACAGAAATTTTTTTAAGGAGGCTTTCGACTTTCTAATACACGCTACAAAAGTGAGTGTGTTGAAGATTCTTGACATTTGCAGCTCAGATTCGGCAACATTTGTGGAATCGGTTTCTTCCGTGTTGAGAAACAGTTTTATTGCTTTTGGCGATGTATTATCACGTCTGTGTGGTTTTCCCTTAAACTGCAAATGTGGAGGCTTATGTGGAAATTTAAAAAATGTAGGTATTACGTTCCATATAGATTTTCTGCGTTCCACATTCACTGATTCGGCTGAAAGTGTTGCGAGCAAAACTCTGCTTAGTTGGGTAGATATACGACGCCTGTCTGCTAAAACTCAGGTGTTCTGGTGTTTACTAGCAATTATTCGATATTAAAGAAAAACGACAGTATTCAGTAAATGTCCGTATACTACAAAAAATCTTAGATAAACTGTACTGAATTGTACCATTTGGTACACCCAGGGTACTTAGGAAACTAAATAATTAGGAATGTGGTGTCATTTTATAACTATCGTCGATTTCTATGGCACTACCTACACTTCTTATTGTAAAAACTGTGTAACAAATTAATATAAATGTTAATAATCGCACTCATCCGATGTCATATTCAGAAGTGTCGCTTGCTTGCCGCTTAGAGCGCTGCTATCGCTGTGGGTAACAGAAATGAGACGGAGTATCGCAGAGTGTGGACACAATTGCTAGGTCGTTGATGTAGTCAGGAGTGGAAAACACATCGCAGTAACTAAGCCTTTGGGGTTAACACGGACTGTATATAATGTTGTACATTGCTGTCGCTTTTCGCTTACTTTCATCTAAAAATAAACGGAAAATTTTAGTGTTCATTTGCCGCCTTTACCACAAAATTGGAAGTAAGTTCCTAATTTTCATTTTGAATAGCTGCGACTTCCGTTACTGTACGGAATCTGTTATTGTTTTAGGCTATGCGTTAAAGAAGAGCACTAGTTGCTGACAGAAGGACACAGAGCCAGACATACACAGTCTTATGCGTAGGGCAAGTAACAGGAGTAGTGCGTTATAAAAGTAGCTACCAACCACTAATTTAAAGACGTCTTTGTTAAACACATTTTATTATTCCTTGCCATTACCACTTTCGCACTTTTGTTCATCTGGTGGCTGCATTACAGGATTAACTGCTAATCAGATGTTGGTCCTTTGCGTGCCATGGTGCCCCATCGTGAAAATACATTTAGTGACAAATATTCATAAAGGATACCAAGATAAATAAAATTTGTAACTTCCGTAATTGGTGTATAGCGCAACTACTTATATTGGATGTCTTTTGATAGCTTTGAAGGCTTGCGTTTTTTCCTGTAATGCAGACATCTGAGGACGACCAAAAGTTCGAAATCGGTAACGGCAAGGAACAATACAATGTGTTTAACAAAAGCGTCTTTATATTAGTGGCTGGTAGCTGTTTTTACAACATAACTTACAATACAACCACAGAGACCTCATGCTGACAAAGTAGCTTTGGATTTTGTTGTGATTTTGAGAATTTCATATTTCTTATAATATCGAAAGACGAACGCATTGAAGTTGACTCTGTTAATTTGGTGATTGTGCCGATAACAGAATAATCTCCCAGGAAGTTTCGAACAAAATAATGTAATAAGTCAGTGACATTTACCGCTGACAAAATGTCATTTTTCCAAATTTGATTTTACACACAATGGACAGACTTTTACTAATAAAAGATATACTGTACCTCCACTGTAAAATTGTTACTGTAGCCTTTACTCAGAACCGTTGTTCCGCGCTATTCCACTCTCTAGTTTACCCTGCGCCAAGTCCCTTCATGTTTTCACAATTACTGCACTCTACATTTACTGTATTCGAGCCATTGTGTGCCCTGAACATCTTTCACCTGCTACTCTGCCCTCCACGATTAAGTGCACAGTTTCTTAATGTTTCTATGTGTGAGCTGTTCTCCTGCCATTTCTATTAATTACGCCATGAAACTGTACTTCGCTCAGTTCGATGCAATACTTCTACGTTATTCGAATCACCTCTCTATCCCTGTGGTCACACATACCGAAAGCTATCCTTGTTTGTGATATTATTGTCCACGTTTTATTTCCATATAACAATTTATATTCCATGTTAGCAAATTTCTCTTTTTTCGAGCCGATTTTCTTGTTATAGTCGGTCTGTATTTCATATCCCCTCTGCTTTGGCCATTATCAGTTGTTTTACTGCCCATGTAAGAAACCCCATGCACCAGTTTTAGTCTCATTTCCTAATCTAAATCGCTCAGCATTGTTGTTGTTGTTGTCGTCCTCAGTCCTCAGACTGGTTTGATGCAGCTCTCCATGCTACTCTATCCTGTGCAAGCTTCTTCATCTCCCAGTACCTACTGCAACCTACATCCTTCTGAATCTGCTTAGTGTACTCATCTCTTGGTCTCCCTCTACGATTTTTACCCTCCACGCTGCCCTCCAATGCTAAATTTGTGATCCCTTGATGCCTCAGAACATGTCCTACCAACCGATCCCTTCTTCTGGTCAAGTTGTGCCACAAACTTCTCTTCTCCCCAATCCTATTCAATACTTTCTCATTAGTTATCTGATGTACCCATCTAACCTTCAGCATTCTTCTGTAACACCACATTTCGAAAGCTTCTATTCTCTTCTTGTCCAAACTATTTATCGTCCATGATTCACTTTCATTGCTCAGCATTGCTAGGTTTAATTCCGTTACATTCCAGTACCCTTGTTTCACTTTGGCTGGTTTTCATCTTATAAAAAACTTTTCAAGACACTTGCGACGTTACTAACGGTTTTCTGCTGAGAAGTTGTTCTCCAACTAGCAGTCCACACGAGCAAACCAACTGCAAACTTACCTGACGTTATTCGCCCTTTGGAACTGGGCTATGCACAGCTTTGTTTCAAAAAAGGATAGGTCGATAATGTCGTAGGGTGGGGCCGTGCACCTCTGCTTTCATGGCCTGCAGATGTCTCGCTGCAAATAAAAGCCCAAAGCTGTGATCCTGCAGTCATGCTAAGAATGCCTAGGCTAGAGTTGTGAGTTAATGAATTTCACAGAAATATAAAAGATAAATGAATGATTTAATTAAAAGGGTTCTATTCTAACGTCTGTAATTGATGTAGAGGACAGAGCAGTCCGGAACCGCGTGACTGCTACGGTCGCAGGTTCGAATCCTGCCTCGGGCATGGATGTGTGTGATGTCCTTAGGTTAGTTAGGTTTAAGTAGTTCTAAGTTCTAGGGGACTGATGACCACAGATGTTAAGTCTCATAGTGTTCAGAGCCATTTGATTTTTTTTTTTTTTTTTTTTTTTTTTTTTTTTTTTTTTTTACAGAGACTTACGGTGAATTTTTGAAAGTCCGTCCTCCCGATTGGAGATTTGATGGACTTCGGCCACTGACTTATGCAATAAAACGGAACACCTTCAGCCGTCCTTTCGATGTTATTTATTCTGTGGCTACCACTTTCGGTGCTTCAGTACACCACTTTCAGGATTTACCTGAAGCTGAAGAGGTTAATTCTAATCGTATCCACGATTACATCAGTGGCCAAAATCTATGAACTGGTTTACACAGACTACCTGTAACACCGATGTTGTATCTCCATCAGGTACCTCAACTATTGTTTAAACTGGTAGCCACAGAAAAAATAACATGGGAAGGACGGCTGTATCTGTTCCATTTTATTACATATGTTGAATAATATTTATTCAAGAAAGTCCATCTCAAATAAGAGGAAAGTGGTCCTGCGATTTGGAGTTAAAATACAGACAGAAAATACACACATAAAATGCATTAAAGTTCCGTTGATAACGTTGCGAGAATGGCAGCAAAATCCCCAAATTAAACAGTCATCCAAGACTCATTAAAAGTAAATCCAATTAGTGACAACAGTACACGAAATATTCAGAACCCAAAATAGTTCAGAGATCGACTTGATGATATATAAAGGCGGGTCCACACTGAGCGCGCCGCGCTGCGCCACGCTGCTGCACCCCGCGCGCAGCTGTGACAGAGAGGAGTGCGCCGTTCGCGCCGCTCCGAGGCGCGCAGTGTTCCAGTTGGAGCGCGCGCAAGGTCTGAAGATGGAGCGAGTGAAGGAAGCCCCGTCTAAACTGAGCACCACTGCCTTTGATGTACCGACAACAGACGGAAAACTGCGCAGCGCGGCGCAGCGCGCTCAGTGTGGACCCGTCTTAAATCAACACACAGAAAACGAGCGGATACTAGTACTCTGTCTAATCTCAGTTCTACAATGCAGCCGGAAAAAGTTCGAGTATTGCAGCGGCCGTTCACCACTCAGAATCGACCACCTACACGACCTAATCACGCACTTTACCTCAGGTGGGTCTGCCTTCTTCCAGAAATCGAATAAAGTGTCTCAAAAGTTGAAGCGTCGTAGCGGCCGTTCATCGTCGAGAATCTATCACCCACTCGAACGAAAAACGCAGTATTATCATACGCAGATCTGTCTTCTTTGAGAATAAATGAAGACGTGTCCAGTATCGATCCCTTGAGCTCTTCAATCGAAAGGCTCTCTATTTGACTCCAGTGCTTTTCCACCACTGCCTACTTTTCCATTGGCTAAAGACCATCCCCACCGAAAATTCATTGTTCTTAACTTCTACAGACACGATTTGACTCAACTCGACCACTTTCTGCACTAAACTAACATTTCACAACAATATTTCAATAAATAAATGCCATAAACATTCGGTCGCACGCAGATAATTTATAATAAACATGAATAACGGTTTCTTCATAAATAAATAACCCAGCATTTTTACGCAAGTGTGCTTATGTTAAATGACAGCAGATTGTCGTTAAATATTATTTAAACGATTATGCAGGCCTGCTTGACTGAAGCATCTTTTGGCACTATTTACGTGTGACGGACCACTTCTTAAATTAACATGATTTTGTATTAGCAATTGTAATCAACAGTTAAATAAATATCTGACAAAATAGCAACGTATTCATTAAATAACGACACAAGTCTGACAAGATACGAAGTATTCATACAGTCATTTGCTGGGTCACTTATGTCTTGACTTTTTTCTGGTTCATAAACATTTAGTTTTTATCTGTTATTACTTTTATTTTGAAATTTAATGTATTGACACGTTTCACGACTTTGGAGATTTGCCCCTCAATTCGGTCCTACGGAATTTGACGTGTAAATAAATAAATAAAACGTTCTGACAGGCATTTGCATAGTAAAAAAGATGTGAAAGACGCCATCTTTCGATAAATAAAATAGGTACAGATACATGGCGTTCAGGGATGATAGCTACAGTGCATTTCTATCATCTGAGGTAAAGTTTGTTGAAAATGTGTGCAGCATTTAAAAATTGTTAATTCACAGGTTCATCGTGAAAATGTTTAGCCATTGTGAAATATTAACTCGTGTAGTTTCCAAGATTTTGAGAATGCTGTTGTGTCTTTCGATGCGCCTCATTTTTATGAGATCACGGAGGTATTCAGGTTTGCTTTATTATGTAACTGTCATTATTATAGATTTTCTGAGCACTCTATGAAGCTATATTTCACCTTGTCTGAAACTCCACCAATCCTGGGGCTGTATAACTTCACAAACAAATTCATCTCACCCAATTCTAGACAGCTGTTTAGTTCTCGTACATAAGCGCAACGTTACACGCTATCCATTAATTTCAACTTATCTACCGTCCCTTGCCGTCTCTGACAGAAGTGCGGCATGAGAACGAAGACTTTCGCGACAGCACTGCTCTACAAAACACTCTCGGACTTCTTGCCGCGTCATTTCAGGGTGAAACCTCGAGCTTTCGACCATGTCCACCATCGTCTTCGTCCGAAAATGTGTTATACACAAGAACAATGTTATCCGCAACCCTCAGTTTTTATTCTTCTTTCTCAGATTTAATTCCCTTTCTCCTTGGTTTCCTTCATAGCTTGCTCATTGTACAGACTGAATAATATGGGGGATAGGGTACAACAATGTCTCACTCCTTCTTTCAGTTTCGTGTCCTTCGCTTCAGAACCGCTGTCTGGCTTCTGCACAAGTTGTAGACAGTCCTCCACTCCCTGTGTTTTTCCTCTGATAACTTTACAATCAAAAATGGTTCAAATGGCTCTGAGCACTATGAGACTTAACATCTGAGGTCATCAGTCCCCTAGACTTAGAATCACTTAAACCTAACTAACCTAAGGACATCACACACATCCATGCTCGAGGCAGGATTCGAACCTGCGACCGTAGCGGTCACGCGGTTCCAGACTGATGCGCCTAGAACTGCTCGGTCACATCGGCCGGCAACATTAGAATTACAAATAATGCCATTCAACATCGTCAATAGCATTTGCCACTGTATTACGCCTTTCGAAACCATGAACTGCGTGTTGTCGAGTCGGTGAATCACGTTCTGTATATGGTGGAATGTCCTCGTGAAGCGCCGTTGACTAATGAAGTGTCCCCTGAGAACCGTTGAGGCACTCAATCACTCGCAGAGAAGCCGAGTACAGACGCCTCAACCCCGCTAGGAATGCCGCCGACAGACCTACACACCACACTACGCACTCCCGGGATCTATCCCCTGCGTGTGATTCAGGCTACGTGTCCATTGACAGTGCGCGCAAATATTTCATTCACGGCTGGAACGCCGGAGATCATAAGAAGCGGCGCCTTATACGGCAGAGCAGCGGCCGAGCTGAATTAAACAGTTCGCTCGCTTTGTCTGCACCGCCGAGTATTAAAACGACATTCTTTTTTTCCGCGAGCGCGACGCAGCGCGCGGCTTATCGGCAAAGGAAACGGCTTTATCGATAATGGCGGACGCGGTACTTCGCAAGGCGGTTCTCCGCACGCGAGCTCGATAAGAGGGGACGTATTGTTTCGCAGAATAGAGAAGGAAGCGAGGTTTACGGCGATGAACGAGTTACAGGTGCGCCGGGTCGATATTTCGTCCAGAGATATCGCTCTGTTTCCAAAGTTCTTCCACTACTTGATAAAAACAGCTACGTAAGACCGACGTTTTGAGTAATACATTTTCCAGATGGCTTGAATGCTAGAAAATTAATCATTATTGCCCGATCTTTTTAGAATGTACGCTACTGGCGATTAAAATTGCTACACCAAGAATAAACGCAGATGATAAACGGGTATTCATTGGACAAATATATTATACTAGAACTGACATGTGATTATATTTTCACGCGAATTGGGTGCATAGATCATGAGAAATCAGTACCCAGAACAACCACCTCTGGCCCTAATAACGGCCTTGATACGCCTTGGCTTCGAGTCAAACAGAGCTTGGATGGCGTATACAGTGACTGGCGTATTGTGACGAGCCAGTTGCTCGTCCACTGACCAGACGTTTTCAGTTGGTGAAAGATCTGGAGAATGTGCTGGCCAGGGCAGCAATCGAACATTTTCTGTAACCAGAAAGGCCCGTACAGGACCTGCAACATGCGGTCGTACATTATCCTGCTGAAATGTAGGGTTTTGCAGGGATCGAATGAAGGGTAGAGCCACGGGTGGTAACACATCTTAAATGTAACGTCCACTGTTCAAAGTGCCGTCAATGCGAACAAGAGGTGAGCGAGACGTGTAACCAATGTCACCCCATACCATCACGCCGGGTGATACGCTAGTATGGCGATGACTAATACACGCTTCCAATGTGCGTTCACCGCAATATCGCCAAACACGGTTGCTGTAAACAGAACCTGGATTCATCCGAAAAAATGTCGTTTTGCTATTCGTGCACCCACGTTCGTCGTTGAGTACACCATCACAGGCTCTCCTGTCTGTGATGCAGCGTCAAGGATAACCGCAGCCGTGGTCTCCGAGCTAATAGCCCACGCTGCTGCCAACATCGTCGAACTGTTCGTGCTGACGGTTGTTGTCTTGCAAACGTCCCCATCTGTTGACTCAGGGTTCGAGACGTGGCTGCAAAATCCGTTACAGTCATGCGGGTAAGATGCCTGCCATCTCGACTGCTAGTGATACGAGGCCGTTGGGATCCAGCACAGCGTTCCGTATTACCCTCCTGAACCCACCGATTCCATATTCTGCTAACAGTCATTGGATCTCGACCAACGCGAGCAGCAATGTCGCGATACGATAAACCATAATCGCGATGGGCTACAATCCGACCTTTATCAAAGTCGGAAACGTGATGGTACACATTTCTCCTCCTTACACGAGGTTGGTTGGTTCAAATGGCCCTGAGCACTATGGGACTTAACATCCTTGGTCATCAGTGCCCTAGAACTTAGAACTACTTAAACCTAACTAACCTAAGGATATCACACACATCCAAGACCGAGGCAGGAATCGAACCTGCGACCGTAGCAGTCTCGCGGTTCCGGACTGAGCGCCTAGAACCGCTAGACCACCGCGGCCCTCACACGAGGCATCACAACAAAGTTTCACCAGGCAACGCCAGTCAACTGCTGTTTGTGTATGAGAAATCGGTTGGGGACTTTCCTCATGTCAGCACGTTGTAGGTGTCGCCACTGGCGCCAACCTTGTGTGAATGCTCTGAAAAGCTAATCATTTGCATATGACAGAATCTTCTTCCTGTCGGTTAAATTTCGCGTCTGTAGCACGTCATCTTCATGGTGTAGCAATTTTAATGGTCAGTAGTGTATATTTTCCAGATGACTTGATTGCTAGAAAATTAATCAGTTTTACCCGATCTTTTTAGAATGTATGTTCCTAATAAGATCAGAATATAATCATTAACTTTCTGTGCTTTAGAAATTTATAAATAAACTAGAAAATATTTTTTCGGTGTTGGAACAGCAACCAGTATGTTTGATATGAAGAAACAGGCAGTCTTTGCTGGAGTGCTAAAATTTCTATTACTCCCGAACGACGCGTTTTATCTTTATTTAGACATATTCGGACTGGCTGATATTGGGCAGAGATGGGTACATGGGATGCTGCGCATAAAATATCCCAGCAGCTAAATGCCCCTTGTCAAAGCTTTAAAAACACTGCGCGATGTCCTTGTTACGGCATGTAGCGCAGTCCAGTGCAAACCAAACTGGATCAGGCCTACAGCAAAGCTTTACATCACAACCTTCGGCGGGTTTGTGACTCAGAGCCTTACTGTAGGCTTGGTCACGTTTGGTTTGCATTGGATTGGGCTACATGCCGTAATGACACCGACCAGTGTTTATAAAGCTGTGACAAGTGGCATTTACGTGCTGGGAATTGTATGCGTGTTATCCGATGTACCGTTCTTTATCAGATACTAGAAATCCGAAGATGCCTAAATTAAAGCGAAACGCGTCGTTGGGTGATAATAAAAAAATTTTAACACTGCAACCAAGACTGCTTGCTTCTTCAGTTGTGGAAAATCTTAAATTTAAACATAATATTAAGACTACAACTTCGCTTCCACTGTTTTTTTTTTTTTTTCGAAGTTCAAGACTTTATTGTGAAAGAGTTACAAAATATTTACGTCTATCCAATTTTGTAGTTGTTCACATTACCAGAGGTGCAGGTCACCCAGACCATCGAACTGATCGAAGAATGTGGCCGTCAGACGGAGCAATGTCTGGAGAATACGGCGGGTGAGGTAGGACTTCCCATTTCAACGTTTCCAAGTATGTTTTGGCGGGTTTTGCGACATGCGACATGAGGTTGAGCGTTGTCATATTGCAAAATCTCCTTTTCGTGTCTATCGCTGTATTGTGGCCAGTTTTCTTTCAGAGATAGGCCAAACGCATCAATTGCCTTCGATAACGATCTCCTGTAATTGTTTCCGTCGGTTTTAGTAGCTTCAAAAACCTCATCTCTTCCAACGCCATGCCGATCTTCGATGTCGAAATCAACTTTCTTGAAACGTTGAATCCATTTTCTGTACGTTATTTCACTGCCGGGTACCTCTCCAGAGGCCATACCCCGCGTTTTATGAGCGTCAACCGCAGATTTCTTCATGTTAAAGCAGGAAATTTCAACTTCCCGCAAATGACGAGAACTGGACTTGCAGGTTGATATATTCAAATGCCTAAGCTTACTGTGTGACATTAACTACTTAAACCTGCAATACCACTTGTCGCTACTGCTCTCTATTGCAAAATGGCAGAAGCCAAGTTGTCGACCTAATACTAAAAAGCTAAAATTGTAATTGTAAACAAATCAAGGATGAGAACTGCATCTGATTTCAAAACTGAAAAAAAACAACGTAAAAACGTTTGTTGTTTAGGTACTGACGATCCTAAGTTGTGCTCGAATGACACCCGTTTTTCTCACTGGTGGGAGCACCAGACGACGAATTAAAGCGATTGGCTGGTAAAAATCAAGAGGTCGAGACTGAGCGGACCATCAAGACAGAGAAATAAGCAGGAGTTGTGTAAATGGCTGGAAGTGGAACAAAAGGCGCAGGGAGAATTGGAATGGATTTTGATGTATTTTAGTAATTTGGTATCACCTTTGGCTATTTGTTTATTGAATTGGAACTTAACTTCGCTTTTGGACATTGCATATTGTGATCACGTTTCTGAACGTGAGATAATGACATAATTACGAAAATGGATTGTTATTGCTGATGACCGTCAGACAGTTTTCCCCTTTTTGGTGGTCTAATTCTAACAAAACAAAAATACAGCCTTGACTGATTTAATAGTAAAAGAGTCTTCAATCAGAGTAATTTCTCCACTCACCTATATTTAACCATCCAGAAAATTCCTAAAGATATCGATGAAAAGGAGTTAATAATCACCTATTTTGAGATAATTTTCAACACCTTATTGTTAGTAGTAAATCAAGTTATTATTTCGTCAGACTTCTAGGGGAAATCGTAAACATTTATAAACATAGTGGCTTGCGTGCCGTATATTGTCTGCTGAACAGGGGGAAAGGGGGGGGGCGGTACATGATAAAAAATAGTAGAAAGTATTGGAATTATCAATAAATGAAGAGGACGAGACAAAATAAAGAATAGTGATTGCAGGGAAAAGGCATAGCCTTCAGCAGTTGATGAAGATGTCAGAATTCTATAGGAAATTCTTATATTCAGTTTATTCCGAAACTGTCCGGTAACCTGTTTTGTAATTTACTGTGCAGATCCCAATGGTTAGTCAAGACAAAACATTAATGCTGCATGAAAACTGTATACAGTATTCATTACTAGCAACTGTAATTACTGGTAATTTCTACATCTCCTTTCATCTTGAAACTGAGATGGAGTCTCGTTACTTCGGTGGGCTTAGGGCTTTTAGCTGGCTTCTGAAAGGGAAATTAACTTAGGGGAAAAGATGAGTCGTAAAACTGTTTGGTGCTGAAAACCGACTCCGCGCAGGTAAAGAGCGGGGGAAGACAATCTGCGGTGGTGTACGCCCAGCAGGAGCAGGGGCGTCGGGGAAGCTGCATTGCGCGAGAAGCAGAAAGACATCCTTTTTAGGTAACATAAGAATCTGGCGGGCACCTGAAAACGCAATACTTTGTAGCATGGAAGCAACCACTGAGTCCTGCTGCTGCATGCTACAATGTTTGTTCAAATTCTAGAACGGATTCTCTGGTTGGCTAGCAGTAATTATTTCAGTAGAAGGTGTGAGTTCCTAAATATGTATATGTGCAGCGCTTTTGGTCGGCCATGACTAAAAATCTGTCATGTAATGGCAGAGATTTTCTGCCTTCTTCCCCACACGACACCTTATTGGTTAACCATGACAAAATCCGCAAGAGTAGGAAATTGTTAAACTCGATTGTGAAACTATTATTGGTCAGAACTCGCAAGGTCTGCTGCAGCTGGCCAGCAAGATACTGATGCTGGCAGAAACAGCTAAGGGTTCATAGATTAAATGTAAAGTACTCCTCGCCATACGGCACTGTCGTGAACACTCATCGCCTTAGGCAGCTGTCGAAGAGACTTGCGGAGAGAGATGTCTCATACTCAGAGCAAACTACAGAGGCCCCAAGCAGAGCTAGAATTTTCAGCCACTACTGCAGCCATTTTCTACATTCGTACAGCTTAAGAGTTGTAAGCATGCGCTATTATTGCAGCCACTGGGACGAGGGGTATGAAGTTAGTTAATTTGCATATGTGTTTTATTTCGCAGATCTGGTTTTCACAGGCAGCTAGTCACACTCATTCTGCACTTATGCAAGAGTGCTGGTGTTCGTTCATTATTTTTTGGGAACTTTTATTTAAATGACTAATCCTTTTTGCGGTATTCAGAACAAAGTTTCAGATTATGCATTTGTCTATTCACTCATTTGTGCCAAGGTTAGTTTATATGTACAGTTCTTGTCCACTTATTAAATCTTTATTTTCTTGATTCAGTGAGTAAGTCATGTTTTTGATATCTTTTGGAAGTAAACCAGGTCGTTATAGCGAGCGCTAGTTTCTTTTCGTAGTTTGGTGGACCCCTTCATTAATAAGTCCATGTGAGCCCATACTTAATTGGAGGCAGATCTAGTAATTTTTACTTAATAAGATGTTGGCAACAGCCAGACCTTATTTCTTGTAAGTTCGCATGGTTTTATTGGGAGCTTCCCAACCAGGGATCGGATCTGTACCATGTCAGGGTTATGCGGAACAGCTCCACCAACACATCACAAAGTGTTAGACGATTATTCCGTACAAATAAATGTCCTCACCCCCAATTCTTTAAATACAGCTCCCATATACAAAATAGCTTCAGTTATCTTATTACTTTACAAATGACGTAATGTGTTGCAAATAGAGTTAGTAGCAAAGAAGTAACAAATTAAAAAGACATGCCAGATACTGACATTTTATTACATGAAATGAAAATGTACTGTAGTGAGGAATAAATTTTTTTCTTTGATTACTTCATGAACGGCGAAAATGTACCATAGTAGGCGATAAATTTTTTTCCTTCAATTATTTTGCGGGGTCGTTAGCCAGAAAAATTTCAGAAAAGTTTTGAAATTTCGTATAAACTTTTCTGGAAGTCGCTAAGTGCTCGAATTCTCAAATACTGCGTGAATGTAGTCTGGATAATTTGTGCGCTGTGAGACCTGCTGCCTCAAGACGTTTAAACCATTTGTAACTTCAACCTTTGACTTTGTGCTAAACCTTTAATATATGATTATACCTCTTAATTAGTAAATCCGATGATAGTATTCTAAATTCGGGCAATAATTTTATGAAACACTGAAAATCAAATATTTGTTGAAACTGGAAGCAGCCAGACAGGCAGCCTATAATCGAATTGGGTTAGCATAACTGTTTGGTAATACGGATGTTTCCCCTTCTTCCATTTTTCTTGTAACTTTATCTGCTTATTCTCCCAATAATTTAGGAGCATTTCATTGTAGAAATCCAGTACTAGCATTCCATGTCATTAGGTGCTCTGTAAGGAAGTACAATGAAATCTATATATATACAAGGCATTATCAAATGGCAGTTGGATTAGGACATAGTCTGATATGGAAGAAAACCTTAGCAGCCAGCAGTTGTGTGGGACTGTGGAAGATAGTCAAATGTAGGCTAAATGTGGGTCTTTGTTTGATAGTTTCTGGTGCATATTGCTTTACTGAATGACAAGTTCCACGCCCAGTCTATACCGAAAAATGGCTAACACGGTGCACAGTCTACTGTTCCAATACCAGGTGCCTACTTAACGGCTTCCAGCGAAAATGAAAACTTGATTTTCAGGATTTTATGTAGTTATTGACCGAATTTGAAAATTTAAAATGCTGCCATAATCTGCTCAATTAGAAGCATAATCTTATGTTAAAGGAGTAATACAGTGAGACAAGTATTGCAGTTAGAAACTGTGTGTTTATCTTGAAGGAGCATAACTGACGATGCGAAAATTATCCTGAGTATATTCACCCAGTGCTTGATAGTGAGTGTAACAAACGTTACGTGTAATTTTAAATCTTCACGAATATTTTGTTCACTGACATCCCCCACAAAATGATGAAAGGAAAAATGTTTATCGCTTACAACATTTTTGCTGCCCGTCCAGTGAAACGTCTACATCAGGCAAGAGAATTTCATTTACTGTTTCTTTGCTGCTAACTTCATTCGTGCCACATTTTGCAGACTGTATCCAATAATACCACTGAATCTACCTTTAAATTACGAAGGGCGTTCAATAAATAATGCAACATTTTTTTTCTAGGACAATTTCGCTTGAAAAAATGTAGAATGTGTTGTGGGACATCTTGGAATATTGCAGCTTCAGCCCCTATAGTTTCATGAAGTTGCGATAGGTGGCGGACCTGTATGTAACCTTCAGAATGGCGCCTGTAGTGGACGTGTATTCCAAGTAGAGAGCTGTCATTGAGTTTCTTTTGGCGGAAAACCAGGCATCGCAGATATTAATAAGTGCTTGCAGAATGTCTACGGAGGTCTGACAGTGAACAAAAAGCACGGTAAGTTGTTGGGCGAGGCGTCTGTCATCATCGCAACGAGGTAGCGCAAACCTGTCCGCCTCCCGCTTGCTGACCAGCCGCCTACATCTGTGACTACTGCAATGTTGGAACGTGCAGACACTCTCATTCGAGGTGATGGGCGGATCACAGTCTAACACCTCGCTGCTCAGCTGGACGTGTCTGTTGGTAGTGTCGACACACTCCTCCACCAGTTGTGGTACTCAAAGGTGGGAGCCCGGTGGGCTCTTCGCCGCCTTACAAAAGACAATAAACAGAAACGAAGACTTCCATCCTTCAGGTACAATGAAGAATGCACTTCGTGCGAAGCAGTACTCGGATGATGGGGAGGGTATTGACGCAGGAAAACGTTAGCTCCGACATCGACCAGTAAAGCGGTACGATGTAGACATACGAGCCCTCCCAGCAAGGTTAGTCAGAAGAGTGGGGAATTATATGGTGCATAAGGATCCCGAATGAAACTAACCTACTTTCAGAATAAAAGGTGTGTTACATTCCTTTTCATACATCATTGAACGAAACATAGTTCAGAAAATATTGAGATTTGTGAAAAGCCAGATTTTGCTTGAAAGCACGAATTATCTGGTCTACACTCTTCCACTGTTTGGTAATGAGAGCACTTAGCGACTCCCAACAAACTGAAAACATAATTTAGAATCTTTTCAAAATTTTTCTCACTTAAATGCTTAACGTCAACTAATATTTAAGACATTAACTCATTCGCAAAGAAATCAGGTGTCTGATGTTGTTTTACACACGCAAGCTCAGTTCTTTAAAGAACTGGGGGCCTCGGTTTAATAGTATTATTTTATTCGAGTCTTCAATGCCTTGGAAGCCTACAGAATTTTACATGAGAGATTGTTTATTTTCTAATCATATTTCGTCACTTCAGGGGGGACAGTCGCGAGGGAACTCCCATAAGGAATCAATACTAAAACGAGCAAACGTCAGGTACACTTTCTGAAGTAACTAATGGAGATAAAGACCTGAAACTTTTACAGTGTACAGCTGATACATCATTCTCAAATCACACAAAAAATGGTTAATGTATTTTATATATTTCATGAGTAATCATTTTTTTTGTTCTATAAGACAAAAAAATTAAAACTTTTCTAAACACCTTGGAGCTTGCAAATCTTCTCTTTTTATCACTACTGGTCTATTTTTTTATCTAATTAATCATCGTTGTATTAACAAGAGATACTGTAAGTCTGATGTCTGTAGCAGTCACAGTTTTTGAGAAAAGTGTACTAGAAGGTCAAAAAATGTAGTTTAAGTTTTACATGCGAGATAGTAATGTACAATGTCATACAGACACACTTTTAAAACATTCCAGGGCTATACTGTGACTCAGCTTCTTGATATTTATCTTCTTTTCTGTGCTCTTCTGGCTATCCTGGCCTCCTTGGTAGCATTTCCTGCAGAAATATCAGCATAACGGATAAGGTCCATGTCAATCTTTTTCAGCCCCCTTTCAGTATTGATACCATCTTTTCTTCCCAAGAGTCTTACTACATTAGTCTTCTTTGACACACCAGCATTGAAGCACATCACTGCATCATGAACACCAAATTTTAGTGTTTCTTTTCTAACGAAACCAGTTTTTGGTAGCCTTGTCCAAATGACAGAATTCAAACTTTTATTTGGGTTTTGAGTGTTTCCATGGAGACACTTTTTCAAGAGCTTATGTTGACTAAGGTCTCTGAAAATGGGTTTCACAGCTAGCAGGATTTTTTCTGGAATTGAATGTTTGTGCTTATAGCTGGAAGATGTTGCTGGGATTTTGAATTTGCACAAGCTGTCAGGTCCCTGTGGGCAAAGGTCCCTCATCTGTTGAAATTTTATGAAAGAATATAGCCCAGATGGCTCGCCCTATTGCTTCTACATTGTTGCAGTTATTTCTAATGGCCATACCATAATAAGTCTGCATCCTGTCTATTTCAGCCTTTGTCAGGCCCCCTTTATTAGCTAACTTTTTTTCCTTACATATCTTTAGAAGTCGTGATCTCATTATTTTCTGTACATGTCCTATACATTCCAGTTTATTACTTTTGACTCTAGGCCCATAAGGTCTATCTTCTACCACTTTCTGATAAGCCTTACTGTCCCCAGTCTGTATAGAGGATACCTCTTGATTGCACAGACATTTTGAAAATGTTAGCACCACCAGCCACTTCCATGCCTCCACTAGAACCATCATAGTCCTTCTTGCACACATGTTGTATAGTGGGATTTTTGCTACAGATGTCACAGAACTTAGTAATAATTTCAATATCCAGAACCTTCCCAGTATCAAAAGAAGTTGCTGACACAATGCCATTTAGGGATGTGTGCCCATGTTTCTGCCAACTGCCATCAAAACCAGCAGAAATTTGCCTTGGGGCAGATTTCAACTGAACTGCTTCTTTGGCTGCTTTCAACATTGTAGATTCACTTACCTCAGCTACAACTGTACCAATAGTCTTGTTGTAAACATCAAACTTTCTTGGAGGTGGAGGAATGTTCATCACTGCACAAAGAACAGCACCTGCACTTCGCCCTTTTCCAATAGATCTAAGTGCATACACTAATCTTATATTGTTTTCATACAATCTGCTTCTTGTTACATGGGATGACATTGTATTGGCAGTACAGCTACATTCCAAACATGTCAAAACTAAATTACAAACAATTCCCTTGGTTTTCACCACATCTTCGTGCAAAGTAATGTTTCCACCACAGTTTTTACAATTTGTGTGTTTTTCAATAAGTCCACGTAATAACCTCATGGAGATCAGAATGTTTGTGTCAGTAACAACAGAAACACTGTTCACACCACATATTGCATTGTCACGCATTTGAGAGGCACTTGGAAAACCGGCAGCACCTAGAAGCTTCTTGCTTCAAGCACTGACACTCGCACTGACTTCACTTTCAATATTGTTTTCTGCCCTCTGTTCAAAACTAGCAGTTTCGCGGTTTATTTTTACATATTTATTTCCACGAAACTTAGGCTTATATCCAAACTTCCTTATTCTACCCATTGTGTTATAACGTTTCACAAAATCATTACATTTGTGTCACCAAATCGTATACAACTAGGATGAAGAAACAAACGATAGTCGACAATGCAGTCAGGTTGGCAAACATCAGAATAGCAATTCTCTCTTGCATCCCAAATAAAGAGTATTTATATCCGTTGAACATATATGATTGTTGTACTGTAGTCAATGCTGACTATTGCGCAAGACACAGCAAAAATGGACGTGGCGCTAGTTACCATGCTTCAGGAACAAATTAATAACTCCGAATCTAATAATCAGATTTGAACGAAACAACCGGCATTTTGTAGCCAAATAATTGGAGCATAGGTTAAGACTAAAAAAAATTCTATTTTTTTGAGCCTGTTCGCGACTGCGTCCCCTTAAAATCACCTGTCAGTGTACTAGGTGTCCACAAAAGAATATACGAGTTATAAATTTTAATAGAGTATTGCTTCAAGATCACAATTAAAGAGCAACTCAAACATTTTTAGACAAGCGCATGCGCTGCTATTGCTTTTTTGTTTTCCCGCTTGCAGCGCCACATACGCAAAATGGCGATTCTGAGCATAAAGCGTCTTGTGTTCTGTAGTATGCTAAGAGTGAATCCATAATTGCAGTTCAATGAGCATTGTGTTCAAAGTTTGTTTGTGGTTAAATGTGGGCAAACATCCGCCTGTGGTACAGTCAACGTAAAATGACCAGATGCGTATGTAAAAGGAAAAACACTGGACGACCAGAAGTGTCTTAAGAGGACGTTGACTGTGTTACAGCGTCTTACCTTCGTAGTCCTAAGGAGACTGTTCAGAGCCAAGTTTTGAATTTCGATTGTCAAAGATGACAGTGTGGTAGGTTTTAAGAAAACGTTTACACATGTGTCTGTATGAATTACTATTGGTACATGCTTTAAAGCTAGATGACTATGGTGTGCAGCATTGTAATAGAAGTGTTGCTGTGGGAAGATGAATTTCTTGATCATGTTTTCAGTTATGAGACAACTTTCACCTAAATGAGAATGTACCCATAATGTTCGTATATGAGAGTCAGCACATCCTTGTGAACGTCTACAAAATCAAAGATGTTCTCCAAAATTAAACGTTTTCTGCATTGTGTCTCGACATGAAGTCTATGGACCATTTTTTTCGCTGAACTGCAAGAGCTGTGATCGTTTACCTGGATGTATTTGCAAGAATGCTTCTTTCTACAATTAAAAGGTGAACCTGAAAACTTTATTTGGTAATGAAACGGAGCCTCTCCCATTACATGAGAGTGGTTGAACATTGAAGCCCCTGACCATTGGATTGCTTGTAATGGGCAGTATGGCAGAGCTCTTATTCTCTTTTCCTGATCTCATGCCATGCGATTTTTCCGTTTGGAACTATGTAAAGGATTGTATCTAAATTCCACCACTACTTAGCACAGAACTGAAGACGCAGTTACTTCCATTATTCCGAAATTGTTGATCAAAATGTGGGAACAATAAGACTCTAGGTTTGATGTGGACCGCATAAATAAACAAGCACATATCGAACTTTTGTAAGAAAAAGTTTACCTTCAGTTTGATCTATTGTTTGTTGTAAATAATCTAAATTAAACTGTAATAATGTGCCATTGAAATTGGAACATTCTTTTATGGACACCCTGTGTATTTATTGACATGCTTTGTTCTACACCAAGTAAAGCAGATTACCATGTTAGCGTCTTTGTAGACTGATCTAGTGGTGGCGTCCAGCAAGCAGAGTTCATTTCTGGAATGTTCCCATCATACTCTCATCAAGTGCACGATTTGTAATGAGTCTTGTGATTATTTTATTGATGCATGCCCTACGTATATACTTCCAACGTACCAGAAGTGATTACGAGATACAGTATGGCTTCGATCAGCCATGACATTTTGGTGCAGGATGGATTGTACGAACTCACTACTGTTAATGATAGAGAAATAATCATACTTCGAATTTACTTGACTTTTAAGTTCAACACAATTTTCTGGGGGGTCACTTTGACAAAGAAATATTTAAAGTGCTATTCGGAAGTCGTTGCACTGAATTCGAAGTGAATTAGATGGTTTATAAAAAAAAAAAAAAAAACGAATTGAGTGCAACCTTTAAGGTCAGATTACGAATCTGTCGAGAGCGTCGAATTTGCAGAACACTTCAAAATAATTAAGTGACTGCTGTAATAACATCGACTAAACCAGGAAAACAACCGCAAAACTTGGCAAGTAAACGAGAAAGTGTGCCAACACGACGACAATAGCAGGAAAATGACATCTGTAAATGCTTTCTGCGGTCTGAATTTCTCCCTCACAATGGAGTGTGGTTGGCCGTAATCGCTAGGGAGCTTTTACTTCTGGAAGGAGAAGTACGATTAAATGCACTACTCCGATGCTGCTTGCTTGTAAATGAATCGCACGATAAACGATGCTTTATTACTGTTTGATGACGTTGTAGGACAAATATAGAAGTGATATTGTTAAAGAAAGGTGAGTATTCTAAACATCCTTAATAATCATATTAATCACAATTTTTAAAGCCTTTTGTCAGCTTATAGTTTAGTTTTACCGCATGTTAAGTGTCGATAGCCATGCAGCAACACCTCGTTAAGCCGTATCCATCAGTGGAAAATAATCCTTGCCTGCTGACACTGATTTGTGAATGAGTTATTGCTGCCCCCCCCCCCCCTCCTCCCTCGCACTGGGCGTAATTTTTGAGTCAGCCCCAAGTGATTGGCAACGTTCTTGAGATACAGAGGCGTTTAGACGTGTGTGTTTCGATATAATGCGGATAAAATGGGTTCTACCTCGAGAACATGTTCAGTCTAATTATTCGTCCCGCGTTTCCATTACGTCTAAAGTGTCAGTGTGTGGGAGTTAGTTGTGTATTGTGGAATACGGGGTTTTACTGAATCAGAGTTTAGTGTGAACTGATTTTTGAGGAAGAGAACATTTCAGTAATATGTAATTCATTTTACCTTCTATCATTAATTGTTATTAGTTTATTCTTCGTTTCATAACATGTTATTGAAGGAATACATATGATTGGCCGACTGAAAAAACAGATATGGGAAGGAGTAATATAACAGTGTCACTAGTATCTTTCTGGAATGGTACCAGAATGGAGCACACGATCAGAGAGCTACACGAAATTATTTCTCTTGGTTAAAAATAAAACATCAATACTGATCGGTTTCAAGAGCATATTGTGTACGACACGTTGCTTCGGTAACAAGGATTGTGTGTGTGTGTGTGTGGATTTAGGGGGCTCAACAGCAAGGTTATTAGCGACTTTCCTAAGGTAGTGAGATACGTGTGTTTAAAAAAGTTAAAACTAAAAATGACTAAAATCTGTCACTGGAAATTTCAATTTGTCTCTCCCATTTTTACTGTATGCGTCGTTATCCATTTAGGATTAACGTAAAATTTGTAATTTTGTCATTGTTAAAATATGTTATTAAGATCATAACTGAACAGCAGCATCTAAATTAAAAGAGAAACTCAGGAAAATGTGGCTGGCTGAACACCCTGACTACACATTAAGTTTGCAGAGTATGCCACGCATTTCACAAAATTGTAGGAGCTGTACCTGCGGTTATCAGACATTCAGTTATTAACTGGTTCTTCTGTTTTTTCGACCAAATTTTCTTCCTCCGTTTATTTTTTACTCGTAGTGAAAAATCGTCCGTTTTTGTGTTCAACTCAGTTACGAATTATATTTTATGGCATAAACTTAATCTTAAAACGTATCTTCTTAAAAATGACTTTGTTATTGTTTCTTTAGTTATGTTGAAATATCTGGGAAGCGATAACCACCGACAGCAATTTTATGGCTTCCTCTCTCAGTCTGATCTGCTGTCTGGTTTCTGGACAAACTGTAGATAACCTTACGTTTCCTAAATTTATTTCCTGCTAACCTTAGAATTTTATCTTGTGTGGAATTTTAAAGAGTGTATTCTCTTCGACACTGTCTTTTATAAATGTGGACCATTCTTTCTTCAACCTCTTTTCTAAAATGAGTAATAGGATCCAGAGGGATACTGTTCTTTATAAGAAGAGAATAACAGGAATCAGTTGAAAATGTAGTAGTAGTAGTAGTAGTTATATTCATCCGTAGATCACTTTTACAATGTCTTGATATTACAATTTAGGAACAACGAAAACAACATAATTCATATGGACATTAACATACGGGTCTAGTTTGACAACAATGGGACAGGTAATTAGACGTTGCCTTACAGTAGGAATCATTCCGGCGTTTTCCTGACGTACTTTAGGGAAACCACGAAAAGCCTAAATCGTGATAGTCGGGTGATGCAGCCTCCCGAATGCAAGACCAGTCTGCTTGAAACAGTGCTGTCTCATGCGGCTTGCCCTACTGTACAATAGTGTTTTGTTGTTACCTTCAGTCCGATGTCTGGTCTTATACAGCTTCCCTTGCTGGCCTACTCAGTGCAAGTCTATATATCACTGACGCTGATTTGCAGTAGGATTTTGGAACATGTAGTGAGTTGGAACATTATGAATTACCTCGAAGGTAAAGTTCTATTGACACCTTGTCAGTACGGATTCAGAAAATATCGTTGCTGTGAAACAGAAGTAGCTCTTTATTCGTACGATGTAATGAGTGCTGTCGACAGGAGATCTCAAACAGATTCCATATTTCCAAAATTTTTGATACCGTTCCTCACAAGAGGCTTCTGATCAAGCTGCGTGTCTATGGAGTCAGAAAGGTCATAGATTGTAGTAACTGACGGAAAGTCATCGTGTTGACCGAAGTTATTATCTGGCGTTCCCCAAGGAACTGTTATAGGTCCACTTGTGTTCCTAATACATATAAACGATTTAGGAGACAATATGAGCAGCTCTCTTAGTTCGTTTGCAGATTATGCTCTGACTTACCGTCTATCAGAGTGATCAGAAGATCGAAACCAGCTGAAAAATGAATTAGACACGATACCTGTATCGTGTGAAAAGTGGCAATTATCTCTGAATGAGGAAAAGTGTGAGCTCATACGTATGAGTACCAAAGGAAAACCATTAAATTTCGGTTAGACGATAAATCAGACAAATCTAAATGCCAGTTCAGCTAAATGCAATTACAACTACGAATAACTTAAGTTGGAATCTTCACGTTGATAGCGTTGGAGGAAAGCAGACTAAAGACTATATTTTATCGGCAGAAGACTCAGAAGATGCAGTAGGTCTACTGAAGAGACTGCCTACACTACGCGTGTGTGCCCTGTGCTAGGACACTGTTGCGCTATAAGAAATCGTTATCAGATAGGATTGACGGAGGACATCGAAAAAATCCAAAGGAGGGCAGTTCGTTTTGTATTATCGCGAAATAGGCTAGAGCGTGTCACAGCTATGCTAAGCGAGTTCTCGTGGCAAACATTAAACAAAGCCGTTTATAGTTGCGGCTAGATATTTTCACAAAATTCTAGTCGTTAGCTTACTCCTACGAATGCGAAAATCTTTTACTGTCGCCAACCTTTACAGGGAGAAATGGTCAGTGTAATAAAATAAAAGAAATCAGAGCTCACACGGAAAGATTAAGTGTTTGTTTTTCCCACACGCTCTTTGAGATTGGAATGATATAGAAATACGATATTGCAGTCCCTGTGTTACTCTGATTACGATATCCAACAGGCACTGCTACGACTACAGCCGTTATGAAATATATTAAATGTATTCGCAATTGCGAATAAGGACAACCATTAGGTGTAGAATGGAAATACAACAATGAAAAACGTCTTTACTCGCAGTTGCGAATACATTCAACGTATTTCATAAGGGCTGCAGTCGTAGCAGTGCCTGTTGGAAATTGTAATCAGAATAATACAGGTATCTGCCTATACTGGGCAAGTACAAGATCTGACCCGTACAGGATTATACATAATGGATGTACAATTACATGTCGTAGACGCATGGCTGACGACATTGCAAGTTTGGGTGTGGCTATGAGTCGCGCCCGGATAGGCAAATGGTGAGACAACAGCTCGCGGTAAGTGGGAAATCCGCGTTTGTGTCCCTGTCCGCCACAATTTTCATTGTCATCATTTCATTCGACAGCTGATGTTTGTCCTTATTTACATTTAATTTATATGATAGAGAAATAGTGTGAAGGAGGTTCGATTAACCCTCTGTCAGGCACTTGAGTGTGTATTGCAGAGTAGTCATCTAGATGTAGGTACAGATAGCTCACGCAACCTGCATTCATTTGGATAAATCAGTCTGCATTGAATTGGCACCTAATTATCTATATCCTCGCCATCCACGGTTGCATCGAGTCCTCATTTGGGCATGATCACCGCGGCGAATCCAACGCACGTGTTAGAACTCATCTGGCAGGGGTAAGGTGCAATCAATCAAAACGACATTAAGGAGCCAAAACCTTCGAAGTCTAGATAGAATAGAAGTGGCTTATTACATCAGTACTTATGTATTATCCAAGCTCAATCACGCAGCTGCCGGCCTTCCTGTGCCTGATAAATGTGCGAGACAACCGCTTTCCGTGGCGGCGTGACATGTCCGAACCTTCAGTTCAAACTGCCTTTTCTCAACACAGCAACCCGATGTATGAACGGCACATTGATGTTGAGAAATCTGTACCTGCACTGAATGACATTGTTCCTAAAACACACAAGCAAGGTAATCAGGGAAGGTGCAGGAAGCATCACAAAAAAGATCTTCCAAATGTTTCGACCCTCAGATTTAAAGCTGCCGATTTCTACCGACCCAAAACGCGACATTTGCTTATATGTCTAAATATAGTTGACAGAAACACGCTACTTAGGAGAAGACACACTGAATTAATCCTCAGCAAGAGTATACCAACAATTAATCCAACGCACTCCTAAACATTCTATGGCAATCCGCACACCATTTGGTCACTAGGTCGGAGAAATGTCCAGGCAGAGATTTTACCTACAAATATTAAATCAATGTGGCAATGTGTCATCGCCGGAACCTACCCAACTCTTGCTAAGAAATATAAAATAAAAGTGACCCCCCCCCCAACCCCAGCCTTTTGCGAAGTGCGTAGTGCTGAAGCGAACATAGGAAACACATATGTACACAAGAAAACGATAGTATTTCCAATTGGATAGGAAAAAATCTCTCTGTTATCACAAGAACCGTCAGAAAGAGGATAAACTTCGAGCAAGTTTTGCGACTAGATTGGAAGTTTTTGCTTGGCACTAAACGCAATCCACTTTCCTGGCTTGTTGGACACTTGACACTTTTTCCCCGCCAAACTCAAGGGCACTCATATACAAGACATGGATGCAACACTGGAACCTTAAATGTCATCTAGGAACCGTATACAGACAATCAGTGCACAATTATCTACGTTTGATCCCTGAGGCAGGTTAGGAAACGAAAATCACAACTAGGAGTACGTAATAGTCAAAAACATTATCACTTGATGGCATAAGACGTTCGAGAAATTTAAATGCTATTTTGAGATCACGCATGAGAATGTAACACAGAAAAATCATTGTTTCGTGTAACTTTGTGTTGTTTCCTGTTTTGGTTTTATTATTGTTATTATCATTACTAGTTTGAGTGCAAGAGAAGGAAAAGATATGTTTTGCATATGCATAAGTAGACGAAAAATATAAAACCTTGTCATTATTGTTGCAGTTCAGTAAAAAATTTAATTAAAAAATGAAGGTGGAAGAAAACCTGCTCACTGTATTCACATCTTCCTCTCCCTCCTTATCCATTCGTTCACCGCACGCTTCCCTCAATTAACAAATAAACTATTTGCTGATTCCCTGGAATGTGATCTTTGCATCCATCTCTTCTTTTGTTCAAGTTCTGTACCGTTTTTAGCCTACGTTTGACTTCCCCGGGTTCGATTCCCGGCGGGGTCAGGGATTTTCTCTGCCTCGTGATGGCTGGGTGTTGTGTGATGACCTTAGGTTAGTTAGGTTTAAGTAGTTCTAAGTTCTAGGGGACTGATGACCATAGATGTTAAGTCCCATAGTGCTCAGAGCCATTTGAACCATTTTTTTCACATCCACATGAGAGTACATTCCTAATAAACGGATTCAGGAGAGATTTCCTAACACTTCAGTTGTACTCAATGTTAACAAATGTCTTCTTTTCGGAAAATAATAGAGATAAATATCCTACAAAACTAGCTGGATCGTAGTGAAATTTGAGGAAGCCACCTCGTGACCCAAAGCGAGACGAGGATAGCGTCGCCCGCAATTACGCGGATGACGAATCGTCGGTGGGTGTATCTGTAAGCGCACTGATAGCGGCAGCCCACGCATCCAGTTGTGTAACGGAGCGTACGTACGTCACACGCGGAGCCAGCTGTGACACATCGGGTCGGGCCATCTCTTAGGCGCCAGTGTCTGAGACTCGGCAAACAGCGCCAAGGCGCAGCGCCCGGGCTCGCAGATTTCTGCCGTCTGCCCGACCTGAAAGCGTAACTTAATTTCATTCATCATAATCAATGTTTTTACACTTATTTTCAGAACGGTCGCAGGTTCGAATCCTGCCTCGGGGATGGATGTGTGTGATGTCCTTAGGTTAGTTAGGTTTAAGTGGTTCTAAGTTCTAGGGGACTGATGACTTCAGCTGTTAAGTCCCATAGTGCTCAGAGCCATTTGAACAGTTTGCATTTCTTTAGGATTCTTCCATTGAATCTCAGTCTGGCATCTGCTTTACCGACGATTAATTTTATATGGTCATTCCATTTCAAATCACTCCTAATGCCTACTCCCAGATAATTTATGGAATTAACTGCTTCCAGTTGCTGACCTGCTATATTGTAGCTAAATGATAACGGACCTTTCTTTCTTTCTTTGCATTCGCAGCTCATTACACTTGTCTACACTGAGATCCAATCGCCATTCCCTGCCACCATGCAGATCCTTCTGCATTTCAGTACAATTTTCCATTGCTGCAACCTCTCGATATACTACAGCATCATCTGCAAAAAGCCTCAGTGAACTTCCCATGTTATCCACACGGTCATTTATATATATTGTGAATGGCAACGGTCCTATGACACTCCCCTGCGGCACACATGAAATCACTCTTACTTCGGAAGACTTCTCTCAATTGAGAATGACATGCTGCGTTCTGTTATTTAGGAACTTTTCAATCCAATCACACAATTCGTCTGATAGTCCATATGCTATTTCTTTCTTCATTAAACGACTGTGGAGAACTGTTTCAAACGCCTTGCGAAAGTCTAGAAACATGACATCTACCTGGGAACCAGTGTCTATGGCCCTCTGAGTCTCGTGGACGAATAGCGCGAGCTGGGTTTCACATGATCATCTTTTTCGAAACCAGTGCTGATTCCAACAGAGTAGATTTCTAGTCTCCAGAAAAGTCATTATACTCGAACATAATACGTGTTCCAAAATTCTACAACTGATCGACGTTAAAGATATAGGTCTATAGTTCTGCACATCTGTTCGACGTCCCTTCTTGAACCGGGGATGACCTGTGCCCTTTTCCAATCTTTTGGAACGCTACGCTCTTCTAGAGACCTTCGGTACACTGCTGCAAGAAGGAGGAAAAATTTCTTCGCGTACTCTGTGTAAAATCGAACTGGTATCCATCAGGTCCAGCGGCCTTTCCTGTTTCGAGCGATTTTAATTGTTTTTCTATCCATCTGTCATCTATTTCCATATCCGGGAAAATGCTTCTCGTGTGGGACGAAGTGTTCCGTCAATGCAACGAGTTTGTGCCGAATAGTTCACGGAAGGCCGTAGAACACGACGAGATGAGTGAGGTCGCACCACCCAGATCACTCCCTGAGAATACCATCACGTCGTCTGAATGGCATTGCAGGACAGATCTGCGTCCTCTTCGTCTCTGGCACAACAGTGTAACACATCGTGCACTATCATGAGTCACAGTCTGTCGCCGTTTATTACGGCATTGGTTATGTGCGCGTCGTCCACTTCTACACCTACCTTTGACGAATGTGCGGAAACATTCTAGACGGCACTGGTATATAGAAAAACATCACTGGGGAGAGAAATGGCACCAGACAGTGTTTTCCGACGAATCCAGGTGCTGTTTGTTTAAAAATGATGGCCGCATTTCGGTTCGTTACAGACAGGAGGAGCCGGATCACAGTGACTCCACTGACACAAGACAAACAGCTCCAATTCAAGGCCCGGGTACAGCCGCAAATTACAGTTGGTACGTGGCAAGGGCACTGTGACCAGTATGACCCACATGAATGATATCCTGCCACCCGTAGCCATACCCTTTCTGCACAACAGCCCAGATGCCATTTTTCAGCAGCACAGTGCATGTTGCTGCTCTAACACGTGCCTTCTTGGTGCCACAGGGTGTCAGCCTTTTGCCCTGGCCCGCCACATCACCAGACTTGTCGCCAATCGAAAATGTATGGCATATGGTGAAACGACGGATGCAGCGCCGTGACCTAACGACAACGACCACAGATGAACTTCGGAACCAAGTGAATGCAGCATGGATGGCAATTCCACAGTACGCCGTTCGCGCCTTATACGCTTCGATGCCATCACGCATGGAACAAGTTGTGAGGGTCCATGGCGGACCGTGTGCCTGCTAGGCAACAGGACACATGCTGAACCGAGGTGACTGAAATGCTAATCACGTCTGCAGAACATACTAACGCACATGTCCTATATCGACTCGTTCGAGGTTTCTGTTTTTCTCTAAATTGCAACTACGCCATTGACAATTTAAACAATAATAGGGTGCACCAGTTATAGTTTTTCATGCATAGCTGACGCGTTTCAGGAATTTATTACCATTATCGAAGTATTTACATTAGTATTTTGTTATATAACTGCGTGTGTGTTGTTCTGCCCCTTTCTCCCTTCACCCTGCAGCTATCTTTTTCAGGTTTAACTGCAATTGGTAAATTGCATGCTAATGTTAGAGATTACAAATTACTGTGTATCTGTTTACAGGCTTTCTCCGCACTACATTGCGTAGTAGCATACACGTGCGCAGATCATCACTTACACTTGTTTGCGTGAGGTCAGTATGGGGTATAAAGATATTACGACAGTATGGCTTCCCAGAGAGCTTCGAAACAGTCTGGAGTGTCCCATTTTCGTATATTACATTACTTACATCCAGTTCTTACTTATAACTTCGATCACTAATATCAGTGACTACTTAAATGATCAGTTATGCTTTATATTCTATTTTATACTATTTTGTTGCAAATATTAAGTGGAATGTATGAAAGAAAAAATATTTATGGATTTACTATAGTTATGGCACACAGAAGAAACATTTGAAGGAACTGATAGTTTCAGAATCTAGCTTGTCCTTGAGAATTTTTCCGCTGCCTTTTTTGTGGTGTGCAAAAATTTTCAGCCTCCCCCCCTTCTCCCATTAAATCGATTGTATGTGATTCTAGGAGGGATGGAGTATCTGAAGATCGATCTTTTTGAATGGGCGTCCAGTGTTTCTTATGTGTGTTGCTATGGCTGATTTTGTGAACTGCAGTTGATGTGTTCAGTCTGTGTAGTATGGAAATTGCTACTAGTCTGTCCTGCGCAGTACCTTGAGCAAGTTTTACAAGTGATTTTGTATATTCCTCAATCTGAAGATATGTCCTTTTTCATTGTTTAAGATGTCAACTAAATTCTGTTCTAGTTAAAGCATAATTGATAATATAAGTAGTCAATGTTTTCAGTCATCGAAGTTGTAAGTAAAGACTTGATGTAAATAATGTAATCCACAAAAAATGGAACATCTACGCATCCAAAATCTTTGGGAAGCCATACTGTCGTAATATCTTTGTACCATATTTTGCTTTCACATAAAGAAACGGTGTGAGACATGGTTTGCGTACGTATGAATTTCAGCACAATGATGGCGGCGCAATACCTGTAAGTAGATACACAAAAATTACTATTCTCTAACATTAGCGTGAAAGAAATCAGAAGTTTTCTATCTTCCGATAACAGTAAACCCTTAAAAAGAGTATTGCAGGGGTAAAGGGACCCCACACACAGAAAAGGGAACAACACACACAAACGTCACTCAGTATACTAATATAAATAGTTGCACTTGATACTGCAAATTACTGAATCGTGCTATGCATTAAAAACATAACTCGTTCAGTGTTTTATTATTTAAATAAAAAAGAATGATTAGCGGTTATTTTCTCTTTGACTTTGCATTCGTTAGTCACCCATCTCCCCATTCTTTGAAGAATCGAAGTCCGATACACAAAACAAAAAATAATTGTTCAAATGGCTCTGAGCACTATGGGACTTAACTGCTGTGGTCATCAGTCCCCTAGAACTTAGAACTACTTAAACCTAACTAACCTAAGGACATCACACACATCCATGCCCGAGGCAGGATTCGAACCTGTGACCAGACCCGCTGGGCCACTTCGGCCGGCTACACAAAACATCTTGAAGTAAATAATAAATTAAAGCGTACTACTTGATGCTGGAATTTTACCACATGAAGAATGAACATTGAGTAAGCGATAAACTGTTCTCTTTACATTATTTTTTAAGATGAAAGAGATAAAACTTTAGAAAAAAGTTCAAATTATGTTTAAAGTTTATTGGAAGTGCTTAGTGCCCTCATATCAAAAACTGACTGAGTATAGTGTGGGTAATTTGTGCTTGGTTTCGAGGAAGAGCCGGTTTTTAATGCATTTCAGTGTTTATTACGTGAAATCTCCCCAACTATGGGTCATACGATGTTATAATTTTGCAGGTATAGTTAGTGGTATATGTTGATAACAACTGCAAAATGCGTTGCTAATTGAGTTAGCAATAAAGAAAAAATAGTTAAAACGTCATCATGTGCAGTGCTGAAGTTTTAGTGCATGAACAGCGAAAACGCAGTAAGAGATAATCTTGGTTCCTCTGATTATTTTGTGGTGAGTGTCAGCTAGAAAAGTTTGGAAAAGGTTTGTGGTGATGTGTAAACACTTTTGAAAGTCACAAAGTGCTCTTATTCTCAAATAATGGATGAATATAGTCTGGCTCATTTGCACGCCTTGGGTTACGCTGCCTCAAGAGATGTGCACAGTTTCTAACTTTAATACTTGACTTAGTGTGTTAAACCTCTAACGTAAGATTACACCTCTTAATGATTAGATTGCGCCAGATTTTAAATTTTTAAATTCTGCCAATAAATACATGAAATATTGAAAATCACGTTCTTGTCCCACCTGGAAGTCGTTAGGTACGGCATCGTAGCTGAGATCGTGTGACTATTTTAGCAATGCTGTTGACTGAGCAAGGAAGTATGCTAGTCGCGGCTGTACACGACGCTTTGTAAACAGTATGTTCAGGTGAATTGCTAGATTCCGCGTTCGACAGTCCACCACACTGTTAACTTGTTGGCAAGATAATATGCAGGATCTCCGCCGATATCTAACTCGATCGATGACTATTTTGCCATTAGAATCCAGTACGTTACACAGAACAGTAAAAGTTCAACAGAAACCAAAGTAACGTCGGTGTGTAGCCCAAGCGTAGTTTTAAGTGTTTCTGATTAAACTTGAGTGCAGTGTTTCTAACTAAACTAGATGTTCGAAATTCTGAGAAAAACAGCGAAAAGCTGTAGTGAGAGATGGGTAATATACAATATGTAGAAGAGTCAAGAGGGAATAATAAGAGTGGACGATCAAGAGCGGAGTGCTCGGATTAAAAAGAGTGTAAGACAGGGGTGTAGTCTTTCGCCACTACTGTTTAATATGTTCATCGAAGAAGCTATGATGGAAATAAAGGAAAGGTTCAGGAGTGGAATTAAAATTCAAGGTGAAAGGATATCAAAGATACGATTTGCTGATGACATTGGTATCCTGAGTGAAAATGAAGAAGAATTACATGATTTGCTGAATGGAATTAGAGTGCAGAATATGGACTGAGAGTAAATCGGAGAAAGACGAAACTAATGAGAAGTAGCAGAAATGAGAACAGCGAGAAACTTAACATCAGGATTGATGGTCACGAAGTAGATGAAGTTAAGAAATTCTCATACCTAGGCAGTAAAATTACCAATGACGGACGAAGCAACTAGGACATCAAAAGCAGACTAGCAACGAGAAAAAGTGCATATCTGGCCAAGACAAGTCTACTAGCAACAAACATTGGCCATAATTTGCGGAAGAAATTTCTGAGAATGTACGTTTGGAACACAGCATTGCATGTTAATGAAACATGGGCTGTGGGAAAACCGGAACAGAAGAGAATCGAAGCATTTGAGATGTGGTGCTACAGACGGATGTTGAAAATTATGTGGATTGGTAAAATAAGGAATGAGGAGGTTCTGCGCAGAATCGGAGAGGAAAGAAATATGTGGAAAACACTGATACGGAGAAGAGACAGGATGATAGGATGTTAAGACATGAGGGAATGACTTCCACGGTGCTGTAGGAAGCTGTGGATGGTAAAAACTGTAGAGGGAGACAGAGACTGGAATACATCCAGCAGATAATTGAGGACGTAGGTTTCAAGTACTACTCTGAGATGAAGAGGTTGGCACAGGAGAGGAATTCGCGGCGGGCAGCATCAAACCAGTCAGAAGACTGATGACCCACAAAAAGCTAAACTAACAAGTACATTACTTTATCCGTAAATTTCTCCTTCTTCACCTTTTTATCATACCTCGTGTGACCTGACCTCGATTAGTTTGGGCGATCCGCATCTTTATGCAAGTCCACTTTTCTGATGAGCTTCTCGCCCACGAATGTGATCTAACTTCTGTGAAGGTCGCTTATCTGGCCCTCAGATACTGCTATTACGGTAATTAAGTTAATCGCCGGTGCCTGATAACTGCGCGAGGCCGTGCGTAAGAGTAGCAGTAAATTTCCCGGAGACGGTGCGTGCGTGTGTGTGTGTGTGTGTGTGTGTGTGTGTGTGTGTGTGTGTGCTCCCCAGGCACGTTGCGCATTAGAGGTGTTTGTCGCTGCCTCGGCAAGCCGCCAGCCAGCACTGTCCCTGCGCAAGGCGACAGCAAGTCTTTCTCGCGAGCAGCGCGGCTGCTTCTAAGGCTTCCTCGCCGGCCGGCCTTAATCTGTGAACGACCGTAGCAGCCCCAGTGTCCTCGCTTGTCTGCGTCTCACGAGACGCCTCACGTTTCGGGTGTCGAGAAGTCCTACGTGTAGTGAAGCACGCCCTATTCGTCAGTGTAGATCATCATTATCTCCTCCACTTGCGCTGTTCGATGCGGCCGCGCATTGTCATCCAAAAAAAATAAAGTCAGAGCCGCGAATGCAGTCTCTAAAAATGCACTTGGAACGAGTACAGTGTCATAATAGCATTGACCAGTGAGTGTACCGTGTTCAAAGATTTGTAGACCCATGCAAAATTATAGCTCCCCACACCGTAACATCTTTACCACCAAAATGTTCTTGCTGCGTTGCGTAGTTCAAATGGCTCTAAGCACTATGGGACTTAACTTCTGAGGTCATCAGTCCCCTAGAACTTAGAACTACTTAAACGTAACCAACCTAAAGACAGCACACACATCCATGACCGAGGCAGGATTCGAACCTGCGACCGTAGCGATCACGCGGTTCCAGACTGTAGCGCCTAGAACCGCACGGCTGCATTGCGTGTTCGCGCCTCTCACCATATACACTAGTATAGGCATGCATACCCAAGCACAGTGATATCTAAACAGGCAGAATGCGGCGCTGCGGTAGGCAACGCCCGTACAGGCTGGTCGAAATTCGCGCTCTCGGTCTTCGCAGTGCGACTCCTCACATGCCAGCGATAAAAAAATGTCTCTCACAAAATTTCGTCTGGTAAGTAAATTCGGTAGAAACAGGACGTTAAAGAGTGGCAATCTGGCAACACTGTAACCAAAAGCATGGGAACTACCTCTGTCAGCACATATTCTCTGTGCTGCACAGTTGGTGCAGTGGGTAGAGTGTTAGGTTAGCCGGCCGCTGTAGTCGAGCGGTTCTAGTCGTTTCAGTTGGAAACCACGTGGCTGCTACGGTCGCTGATTCGAATCCTGCCTCGGGCATGGGTGTGTGTGATGTCCTTAGGTTCGTTAGGTTTACGTAGTTCTTAAGTCTAGGGGACTGATGACCTCAGATGCTAAGTCCCATAGTGCTCACAGCCATTTGAACCATTTGTTAGGTTAATTTGTAGGAGGTCGATGGTTCGATCCTGGGTCGAGACATATGATTTTTATTTGGTAAATGTAGTCCACGTGGTATGGTATCTGGCATCTTAATGGTCAACAGCGTTTGCAGCGTGTCCTCTACAATCGAAGAAACGAAAGATTGGTCAGCTTTTAAAGAAGCCCAATCCAGGTCGTGTGTGTGAATTTATTCGCACCACTTCATCTACTAGATGCGAAACCTGTTTTCTTTGTATGCTCCTCCAGTGATCCCATAGATTAGTACCAACTATTATTCCTGCCTCGCTCAGGGCCATTTCGTTTCTTTAGGGCCTTATGTTACCAGCAGGACTAGCAACGTGCTTTGCGAATAATGCCCAAACTCGGTTACTATTTGTATGTGTTCTAACCATGGTCCCACTAATTATGCCTTTCAGTATTGAGTCTGGTAACCGCATGCTGTTTAGTACATACCTCAATGCATTATCATTATTATTATTATTGTTATTCTATCGATGGGATTGTGGAAACATCATTTTTATTACCGTTAGGGAAATGGTGTAATTCGAAACCGAACATTTCACAATTAGTGGTGTTGGGATTAAGCATGCAGAAAAATATCTGTCAGAGGGATAACGCGCGTTAGATGGAACAGCGCGTAGGAGTAACGGCGTGTTTATACTGTATGCACTGTCCACCAGACAGGGACCAGTTGCGATCAGAGTAATGCGCCCGTGGCAGACGTATGGCATACACAAACGATGAATATGTGGATATGCTTCTGGTCCTTGCTGTATCTTATAACCTGGCTTGTGTTGCCGCTCGTGAATATGCTACTAGATATCCTCGTCAATGCCATCCAGATAAAAATGTGTTTCGCCATCTGGAGCTGTGTCTTCATAAGTTAGGTTCTCTCCTTCCACCGTCGCGTGACAGAGGTTCTCCACGGCCTCGCCGTACTCCAGCTACTGAGGAAGCTATTCTGGAGGTCATACATCAAGAGTCTCAGCGAAGCACATGTAGCGTAGCAAGGCAGCTGCGTGTCTCACAACACACGGTCGTTAATGTGCTGCACAAGCAGGGGCTGCACCCCTATCATTATGCTTTCGTACAACATCTGCATCCTGCAGATCGCCGTCAGCAGATGCAATTCTGTGAATGGTTCCAACAACAACAGGAAGCCAATGATGACTTCGTGAACACCGTAATATGGTCGGATAAAGCAACATTCACTCGTAAGGGTGTCTTCAGTATGCACAATGGACACCATTGGTGTCTCACCCACACGTAACCCGTGACCGTTCGATTTGGTACCAACGTCTGGGCCGGAAAATTGAGCGACAGGTGTTTGTTGGTTCAAATGGTTCAAATGGCTCTGAGCACTATGGGACTTAACTTCTGAGGTCATCAGTTCCCTAGAACTTAGAACTACTTAAACCTAAGTGGGCTAAGGACATCACACACATCCATGCCCGAGGCAGGATTCGAACCCGCAACCGTAGCGCCCGCATCTCGTGGTCGTGCGGTAGCGTTCTCGCTTCCCACGCCTGGGTTCCTGGGTTCGATTCCCGGCGGGCTCAGGGATTTTCTCTGCCTCGTGATGGCTGGGTGTTGTGTGATGACCTTAGGTTAGTTAGGTTTAAGTAGTTCTAAGTTCTAGGGGACTAATGACCATAGATGTTAAGTCCCATAGTGCTCAGAGCCATTTGAACCATTTGCGACCGTAGCGGTCGCGCGGTTCCAGACTGTAGCGCCTAGAACCGCTCGGCCAGCGCTGCCGCCTACAGGTGTTTGACCCCCTACATGTTGCCTGACCGGTTGACTGCACGAAGGTATCACGCGTTCCTCTCAAACTTTCTGCCTGATACGCTGGAAGATGTTCCACTACATGTTCAGCAGGGGATAGGGTTCCAACATGATGATACACCTCCACACTCTGGAATTAATGTGCTATAGTATTTGGACAGAACATTTCCAGGGAAATCGCTCGGACATGGATGTCCAGTTGCATCGCCACGGCGTTCACCTGCCCTAAATCCCCTGGCTTTCATCCTGTGGGGATACGTGGAGGAGTACGTGTACTCTACTCCGAGGACGAATGTGGAAAAATTGTTGGGCGTGTTCATGTTGCTCTTGTTACCGTGGAGGCAGCTTTGCTCCGAAGGGCCCAGAGCTGTATGATCTGCCGGATTGCGCAATGTTTCGACATGCATCTGTGTTCTAAGGACAATGTATTTTGTTGTGAAGGTCATGTGGTCATTAATATGGACATTATTGTTGTCGCTGGTTGCTGATGTACGACATCTGAGCGCTCAAATTATATGTAGTATAAATAACAAGTAGATGTTGTGTTATTGCACTGTGCTATCATCTTTAGCACCTCGAAATTGATATTGTTTTTGTAGTTATTCTGCCCTATGACAGGTCATTTGTTTCAACTATCTAGTTCTCATTTGTCTAAGCACTTATTTTTTATGTCCGGAGTTACAAAAAATTGTAAATTTAGGATACATATGACCTAAGGAATGGTGTGTATTATAGTATGCAATATCGGAATGAAATTAGGAAATAAAAAAATACACCCCAATCCAGGATGGAACCCTCGACCTCCTGCTTGCCAACCCTGAAATCTATTCACCGCACCCACTGTAGATCACAAAAAAATTGTGCTGACAGAGGTAGTTACGATGTATGTTGTTACAGTGTCGCCAGATTGCAACTCTTTAACATCCGTTTCCGCCGGATGTACTCGACGGACGAAATTTTTTGAGAGAAACTTTTTTATCGCTGGCATGTGAAGGGCCACGCTGCGAAGCCCGAGTGCGCGAATTTCGTTTCACCCTGTATAAGACAACAACTGTCTGGCGCAATTGATAGATCGCTCACTGCTGTTACAACGCCAGGTTATCAAGAATTAAGTGAGTTTCAACGTGGTATTATAGTCGGCGCACAAGCGATGGGACACAGCACCTCCGAGGTAGCAATGAAATGGGATATGCCCGTACGATCATTTCACGAGTAAAACATCAAATCTCTACATCGCTGGGGCCGGAAAAGATCCTGCAAGATCGGGACCAACGACGACTGAAGAGAATCGTTCAACGTGACAGAACAACAACCTGCAACCCTGCTGCAAGTTGCTCCAGATTTCAATGCTAGGCCATCAACAAGTGTCAGTATACGAACCATTCAGCGAAACATCATCGATATGGGCTTTCGGAGGCGAAATCCCACTCGTGTACCCTTGATGACTGCACGGCACGATGCTTTAGCCTCACCTGGGCACGTCAACACAGGCATTTGACTGCTGATGACTATAAACATGTCGCCTGGTCGGATGAGTCTCTTTTCAAATTGTATCGAGCGGATGGACGTGTACGGAAATGGATGCAACCTCTTGATTCCATGGACCCTGCATGTCAGCAGGGTACTCTTCAAGCTCGTGGAGGCTTTGTAATGGTGTGGGTCGTCTGCAGTTGGAGTGATATGGGACTTTGATACCTCTAGATACGACTCTGACAGGTGACACGTACGTAAGCATCCCGTCTGATCACCTGCTTCAATTCATGTCTATCGTGCATTCCGGCGGACGTGGGCAATTTTTGCACGACAATCCGACAACCCACACGTCCAGAATTGGTATAGAGTGGCTCCAGGAAGACTCTTCTGAGTTTAAACACTTCCGCTGGCCACCACACTCCCCAGCCATCAACATTATGGAGCATATTTGGGGTGCTTTGCAACGTACTGTTCAGAAGAGATCTCCACCCCTTCGTACGGATTTATGGACAGCCCTGTAGGATTCATGCTGTCAGTTCCCACCAGCACCACTTCAGACACTTGTTGAGTCCATGCTACGTCGTGTTGCGACACTTCTGCGTGCTCGCGGGGACCCTAAACGATAGTAGGCAAGTGTACCAGTTTCTTTGGCTCTGCAGCGTAGAATGGCTACTCAGATTGAATCTGCTCTAAACCGTGAAAAGCGCGCGACCCCATTCCTCGCTGGTGCAGTCCCTATGCTCTTGGTAACATCGCAACAGGCGCCGCCCGTCTGCGGGTGTCAACGGAACGCAACGTGCTGGTCATCGGGCTGAGAGATCACTCTCATGCACTTGCCGTACCGCTGTGGAGTGTGAGATTGCGTGCCTTGCTGTTTTGTTAAATATGGTTGCAATTGCACTCTCTGTCTGGTGTGGGTCTATTCTTGCCTGTTGCACAGTATAGCGTTCATCTGCTGGTGTACGTGGTTACCATGGTCGGCCACCTCCTCTCCTTCAGCAGTGCCTCTGGCTCGTACCGCTCCCCATGCAGGTGTAACAATGCTATGAGCAGTGCCAAACTCCATCCACATGTTGTCTCTGAACCATGTTGTAGTGCAGAACGCCACGACAGTGCATAGCAGCTGCTCGATGATTGACACACACTGTCTTTTCTCGTTCCTTCAACTGCCTCGCGTTGCGTGGCTAGGCCCATTTGGCGCTGTATTCACGCTGACCTCACGCCGGTGACGCCCAGCTTTGCGTGCACGCCTGGGAGACCTCCGGCAACATGCTCCCGCACCTTCCGTCATTTACTCAGACTTGTCAGAATCTTGTTTTACGAGTGAATGTGCTGCATTTGCGTTGTAACTTCCCCGCTATGTATTTTTGTATGAAATAAAGCCCAACTTTACCTCCCACTCTATAAAGAAATCTACGCATCACCAAAACTATATGCTCACAAACTTGTATCCAACTTAAACTCGTATGTTAGTCTTTGACTAAACAGAACCTTTTTTTAAACTGAACAATAACTGGTCTCAACAGAACTTCTCTCTATATAAATGTGCAACAGAAGTAAAACAATCATCAGGCACTAATCAAAATTTCCTCCTACCTGGCGTCTTGAAAACTTTGTTGCAGATTTCTTGAAATCACAACATCAAACAGCAAGCAGGCAGTGGCTACGTTAGATTTGTATTTCTAAATAAATGTTCAAATTGTTGCATACCGCAGACTGCAGTGTAGTAATGTGTAACGATAAACCTCCTTTAGACAATGGGATGGGGAGAGTAACTACCCTTATTCCAAGACAACGATTTTAGAATGAAGTGTGTATTCAAAAAGACAGAATAGAACGTCGCTTGAACTTCACACATGACATTGGTCTGGACAATAGTATACTCAACAAAATAAAAAAAAAAGAATTAAAAAGGGTTCAACGTGAACAGAGAATTTCTATAGAAACCAAACAGCTTAATCAGTTAATATGTTAATGCTAGACTCAGGGAAGTGGAGTGGTCTTTCTCTCAGCTCTGAGTGAGCACGTGAACAAAGTTAACTAGTTGCCAACAATCAACAATCATTCCTACAAATTAGGTGCGCAGTGTTCCAGTCTTAACTCTAACTTCTTCTCTTAAAAAAAAAAGTTCCTTTCGCTTTCCGATATGTAAATCATATCTGTCCTTGCCGTCCTTTACAATAAATCTTTCTTCATCTAACAGGTACAATCAGAAGTGAACACAGCGCTACTGAATACGTCCATCACCTACCACACTTCAACTAAGAGTGTATCAGACTGGTCACAGGCAAAGACTCTGTCACTACAAGTCCAAAGATTGTTTAACAGTACTGTAACTTGCTCTCTCTCTCTGACGTGCACATCGATAACATACATAAATCAAAATGACATGATCACCTTATAGTGTCATGACAACACGGATGGCTTTCTTAGCCGTCTATTCTCTATGGATGAGTCCTGTGATCCCGTTAAAAGGAGCAAATATGTGGTAATGTATGGGCTCACCACCAAAGAAAAAAGGAGAAGATCTAACCATCTTCGGGAAAAGTGATGCTGAGTGTATTTTTTTTGTGACTACTATGGTGTGGTGTTGGCAAAGTATGCTCGCAAGGGGCAAACCACCACAGAAGCAAACTCCGAAATCCCCTGACGAGGTCAAGGGAACCTGCCAAGATGAAACGTCGCGGGAAGCTGTCCAAAAGGTATTTCTTCGCCACGACTATACCACAGGTCATCTGCACCGGACACAGTCACACATACTGCTTTTCAGCGCTATCAGATTTTTGCTCACCCCCTGCTTTCTCCTGCTCCTGGTACCCAAAGACTTCTTCTTACCTCGGAGGAGTAAACCATTGGTTGGCACGCATTTCCAGAATGATAGGTGATATTCAAGGTTCAAAGTTTCCCGAACATCCCAAATGCAGAATAATTCCTCGACCAAGGTCTCGGTCAAGTCATCTATCGCTGGGAAAAATGCGTCGCACTGAAGGGTATTTTCGTAGAAATGGGCTGACACAATTGGTCACAGATTGGTTATTGTCCCAAATTGTTTTTTCGAGGTGGATGTTAAAACTTTGCCTTTTCTCCTCCAATGTCCTTAGAGTCCAGTCCATCAGTTTGTCTAACAGAAGCTGGCTCATAGTCACGTATTGAAGTACACTCAGTCCTCAGATGTGATATAATTTTTTAGTGTAAAATGCACAAAATATGGCCACAAAATTCAGACTGCAAAAGAAAGCCCTAAGAATAATAACTATAAACGTTCGCCAGACTTGAATAAAAAAAATCTTCTTGAGGAACTGGAGATTCGAAAAACGTCATCCACGTACATCTACCAATTCATTATGCACATTAAGAAAAACGTAATAATTATAACATCGGTAGCTGTACTTATAATCAAACAAGATCCAGGCTTAATTTCTATCCACCTATAAAACTTATACAAAAACATCAAAAAGATTTTTTTATGGAGAAACAAACTGTTCAATGAATTGCTCAAACGAAATGAAAGAGACACAGTGATTAAAACTTGTTTAAAAGCCAGTGAAACTGTACCTCTTAAATAGTACATATTACACAGTAAAGGACTGCTGAAACAGCCCAAGTAGGGGTTCGTAAAAAAAAATGTTAGGTTTGTTAAAAATTAAAAAAAATTAAACATCTCTGTCATTCTGCGAAAGACTTTCAGAGAAAATGCATGTTACTGTCAGATCGTCTCCTTATTTCTTCTTCTTTAGTGTATCTTTCTTATTTTATGATATGTCTCACTTGGCGGCTTTCCAGCTGCTTCTGAGAATCTTCTTTCATCCGTTATCGTGTTTGTCCATTTTCACTGTTGTCCATCATTCCAGTTCTCTTCCGCCTCTTCCTATCATCCAGTTCTATCTTCCAGTTCTCTTCCACCTCTTGCTATCATTCCTTTCACTTTTCTCTCTATAATTCGTTTTTGTAAACAATTTCTATGATCAACATGTCTCAGCCAATATCTTTTTCCAGTTTCTGGCCACTTCCAATAGTCTTCTTTCTTCCCTTATTTTCTTCATTATTTCTTCATTCTTAACTCTGTCAGCCCGCTTCACCTTAAACATTCTTCTCCACAATCCCACTTCAAAACTTCCTAATCATCTTTCTTCTTTCTTTTTAACTGCCACTATTCACCTCTACATATCACGCCACTCTACATGTAACACTTAGCAAATCTTTCCCTGATTCCATTGAGACTCTTCTAGCTGTTAGTAATGGCTTTACCTTTTCAAATGATCTCTTTTACGTCCTCCTTATTTCTTCCGTACAGCTTCCGATCCATGTCATTAAACTTCCCTCGTACAGAAAGGATTTTACTTGTTCTGTCTTTTATCTATCTAAAAATATCTTAACTGGCGTTTAGTTATTGCTTTTTCTTATCAATTTAGTCTTTCCTATATTTACCTTCATTTCATACTCCTCGCCCCTTCTTGCAATACTCTTCAACATCCGCTGTAGCTCATCTTCTGATTCCGCCAGCATTGCTTGATCTTCCGCGTATTTTATACTCTTTATCCTCTGTCCTCCAATTTCAATAGCTCTTAGGTCCTCTATGGCCTTACCTATTAGGTTTTCTCCCTGTGTGTTGGTCAGTTTCAGTGACAGTGATCATCCCTGTCCTACTTCCCTTTTAGCGCTTATCTCTTCCGTCTTGTCATTCTCTGCTCTGGCACATTTTGCTTTGCGTATATCTCCTTTATCAACCGTCTGTCTTTCCAGTCTATACCAACATCTTTTAAAATTCTCGCTAAAATGTTCCAGTTGACCCTATCGAAATCTTTCACAATCGACAAAGCAAATATATACTTTCTTGTTTTTTTATTTTATTTTATTTTACACGTCTAGTTCTGCAGGAACAAATATAAGAGCAAATCTCCAAGATCATGGAACATGTCAGTACATGAAATTACAACATAAAAGTAATAATACATAAAATAAAATGTTTATGAACCCAAAAAAAGACAAGCTGTAAGTTTATGTTCACCCAATGAACAATATAACGCAGAAATCAGCTCAATTTTTCAAGGAACTCTTCAACAGAACAGAAGGGGTGACCCACGAGGAAACTCTTCAGCTTCGATTTGAAAGTGCGTGGATTTCTGCTAAGATTTTTGAATTCTTGTGGTAGCTTATTGAAAATGGATGCAACAGTATACTGCACACCTTTCTGTACAAGAGTCAAGGAGTGTGATCCAAATGCAGATTGGATTTCTGCGTAGTGGTAACTCAGTGAAAGCTGCTGGTTCTTCAGAATAAACTGATATTGTTAACAACAAACTACAGTAAAGAATATGTATATCGAGAGACCAATGTCAGAATACCCAGACTAATGAACAGGGGTCGACAAGAGGTTCGCGATCTTACACCTCGTATTGACCAAACCACATGTTTCTGAGCCAAAAATACCCTTTGAGAATCGAAAGAGTTACCGCAAAATATAATACCATAAGCGAATGAAAATAACCAAAGTAGGCTACTTTTCGTGGCGTACTATCACTTACTTCAGATACCATTCGAATAGTAAAAATGGCAGCATTAAGTCTTTGAACAAGATGCTGAAGGTGGGGTTTCCACGATAGTTTACTGTCTCTCTGAACACCTAAAAATTTAAGTTGTTCACTTTCACTAACCATATGCCCATTCTGTGAAACTGAAACATCGGGTTTTGTTGAACTGTGTGTCAGAAAATGTAAAAACTGAGTCTTAAAACTGTGATTTAGCGTTAATTTATTTTCAATAAGCCATGAACTTATGTCATTACTGAATTATTTGGAACAGTGCCAATGTTGCACACATCATTCTTTATTACCAATCTAGTTTCATCAGCAAACAGAAACATTTTAGAACCACCTATAATACTAGAGGCCTTATCATTTATGTAAATAAGGAATCGGAGTGGCCCCAACACTTATCCCTAGGGCACCCCCCCCCCCCCCACCCCACTCAGACCCCACATCATAGACGTCCTCAACACTGTGGATAATGAATGACCTTTTGCCGTCTGTTGTTAAAGTAAGAGGTGAACCAATTGTAATTCCGTAATGGTCCAACTTCTGAAGCAATATTTTGTGATCAACACAATCAAACGCCTTAGTTAAATCAAAAGTGATGACTAGCTTTCAAAACCTTATGTTTAATCCATCCAGTACCTCAGAGAGAAAAGGGAGTACAGCGTTTTCAGTTGTTAAACCACTTCTAAAACTGAACTGTACATTTGATAGGAAAATTTTGTGAAATAAAATGATCAATTATCATTACCTACACAGCCGTTTCAATAACTTTGGCAGACAGTGATGGCATAGGAATAGGTCTAACATTGTTTATATTATCCCTTTCTTCCTTTTTATAAAGCGACTTTACTACTGAGTACTTTAGTCGCTCAGGAAACTGACCATTCGTAAAGAAAAAATTATAAATATGGCTAAATACAGGGCTAACATGTGCAGCACAGTACTTTAATATTCTGCTAGGCACTCCATCATATCCAGGAGAGTCTTTAGGTTTCAGTGATTTAATTTTTGACCTACTCTTCCCCCGGTCAGTATCACAGAGGAGTATTTCAGACATCAATCTGAGAAAGGCATTTTCCAAGAATGTTATAAGATTCACTGTAGAAACTAAGTTTTTATTTAATTTACCAGTAATTCTCAGGAAGTAATTGTTAATACTGTGCGTATATCTCATTTATCTGCAACAGAAATACTTTGACTACGAACTGACTTTATATCGTCGACCTTGTGCTGAGACCAGATACTTCCTTCACGACTGACCATATGGTTTCAACTTTATCCTGTGAATTAGTTGTTCTGTTTGCATACCGCATACTCTTTGCATCCCTAATAACATTTTAAGCACATTACAACACTGTTTGAAATGGGCTACTGCAGCTCGATTGTGACTACTTATAATACTTTAATATAATTCCCACTTTGTCCTACATGATGATATCCTCATGCCACTAGTCAGCCGCCAGGCTGCCTTTTACTGCTAGTACCCTGTTTAGTACGTTCGAATAGAAAGCAACTTTCAAAGAGCATAACAACTGTGTTAAGGAAAGCATTTGATTTGTCATCGATGTTATCGGCATATATATATATATATATATATATATATATATATATATATATATATATATATATATATATATATATAAAGGTTAAAATTTGTGCATCGTGGTCGAAAATATTGTCTGTGGCTGTGCTACTGCTCCCCTGCACCCTGTTTGGAAAAAACGCAGTCTGCATCGGATCATATGAATTTAGAAAATCTATCAACATCCTTTTTCTTGCACACTTACATGCAAAGTCAACACACGTAACTAATTATTGGCACTTCCTATAATGTGAACCAAGAACCTTCTCTAGCTTGAGCGGAAATGCTCTGAAGTCAGAGTTAGGGGACCTATGAGCAAGAACAGTTAGAAGTTTGGTGTCACTAAATTCAAATGCCCCTGCACAACATTCAGATAACTGTTCAGTGCAGGACCGCGGCATGTCTACGGACTAAAGTGGAATACCGCTTTTTACGTATATGGCCACTACCCCACTCTGGCCACTACCCCACTCCACAAAAAACTCCTTGAAAAACAGCCGGCTAATCTGTATCTTGGTAAAGGAAGCCTCTGAATTGTCACATTATTGAGTGGTGCTCAGATATACCAGTAATGTCATAGACAACATCTATATACAGTTCACTAACTTTAATACCTCTTATATTTTGATGAAATATGCTAATTCCTTCATTATTTGGATATCTGGTCTCCTTTGAAGGTGATTCCTTTGTTAGAGGGACTTCCATTAAGCAAGGATACCTATCAGCTGACTTCACTCTAAAAAATGGTGCAACTCTAACACCAACTACTACGGGAATTTGTCGATGAGAGATCCCACCACCGCCCACCTCACTGTCACCTATAAGCTTTTCCAGCCTACCCTTCCCATATCTATTGATGTGTAGGCCATGCCTAGTGAAACACGATCTATTGATAAATTCAGCTGGCACCACTGCAATGTGAGCCATGCCCTACGCCCTCAACGCCTTCCGCAGCCCCATGTTAACACGCCTAACAGCAGCATTAAGATGAGACCGGTCACGACGCTGAAACAGCTGCACGAAGAGCACATTAGTGCCACCAGTTTGAGTAAATATCTTTACCAAGTCACCACCTACATCATACTCCCCGTCTCCATCAAGACTATTCCCTTCTCCACCCACGATCACTACGTGATCCTCTTTCGCTCTTTCGCAAAATTACTGCATAACTCCCCTATGTTGTCAGTCAGTTGAGCCAAGCCTGCGCTAGGCTTCACAATGTTGGTGACCTGGTACTCACTCCCCAACACTTCCTGCAACTGCTGGCCTACACCTCAACCATGTGAACTACCTCGCAGCAGAACATTCTTCTTTCTGTTAGAATTTACAAGTGACTTACACTTCCTAACTGCTGAGGACTGCTGCATGTTCTCTACATCTACAGCTAGAAGAGGCTCCTCTCCACTCAACTCTGACATTTGGTCAAATCTATTAGTTATACCCAAGGTACGTCTGAATATCTCCTCCTCCTAGCTGCCTTCTTAACAACTGCCAATTCCCATTCCCCACCAACCTTCACCCTCCTGAACCTATCTAGTTCCTCCGTTGCTTTTTGTAACTGCACCTGAAGGGTACAGATCTTACGCTCCTGCTCCCCTATCAACTTATTTCTGCTACATTAATTTCTATTATTCTTTCTCTGGTCATCTTTCGTCAACCTATAGAGCATCCCTTGTTCAAATGGCTCTGAGCACTATGGGACTCAACTGCTGTGGTCATCAGTCCCCTAGAACTTAGAACTACTTAAACCAAACTAACCTAAGGACATCACACACATCCATGCCCGAGGCAGGATTCGAACCTGCGACTGTAGCAGTCGCACGGTTACGGAGCATCCCTTGTTCCTTCATCTTTCTGAACGTCGTCTTCTCCAAAATAATCCTCAATTTACTTTCCTTAGTATGACTCTCTTTACAGCTTTTTACCATTGGTGAAACTAATTGTCCTATAGCCTTTGCACTCTTTTGCGTTGCAATTTTTAGGTAAAGTTACTGGAACGGTCTTATATAGATCTCTGGGGCAAATTCCTGAGTCATAAATTCTGTTTAAGACCAGTCAGTATTGCTTTTCAATTTTAAACTAGACTTTCAGTTCCTTAAATGGTATTCTGTCACAGCCCAACGCAAAAGTGGTGTAACAGAAAATGCTACCGAACATTGGTCTTCCTGAGCACAACGTTTTCTTCGTTATGGATGGATGGTGACTCAGTTTTAGAGAGAAAGGTAAGTAGGTACCCACAACGAATGTAATGGAGGTGCATGGGTAACTTCACAGTACTGATGTCATCTGAAAGGAAGTGTGTGTAGTGTGTGCAGTAGAGCAATGTGTGCCGTGACACGTGATGAGACGCGAAAAAAATGGTGTAACATTAGCTTTAAGTACTTATACAATCGCAATTATGTTTTACTGTTGGATTGGGCTAACACTTAGATATCGTTGTAAAACTATCTGTGGGTGAATAAACAAATAATTATGTAACTAGCTAAAATGAAAAGAAATAATCCGACAAGTTAAGAAAACACGAATCTACGTCGCTTTCTTTTTGTGTTCCGTTTAATAACGAGCTACTACGACTGTAAGATGATTACTTCAGTTGTCTTGGAAGAGAGAAGATATGAAATCAGCTGACAGCAGTCTATGTTGTGATGAAATAACTTTGTAGTTAATAGTGTCGAGAAACAGCTGATTAGTCTTCGGGAGAGTGTTGAAACTCATTAACGTACCATGATAGCAAATGGATTACAATCAGTTCCCACGATATCTCTTCAAAGAGGATGTCGAACATTCTGCATCACGTGGCACTTGGATTCATCGGTTAATGACGATGTCGTTTACGTGGTATGTTTCAGATATCAAGCTGTAATGTCCAAATTAAGTCGGAACCAAACGATAGAAAAGTGATTTACTTTCAACAGAGTAATTCCTCGATTTGACAGTAACACTAGGGCCAAAAAATGCCATAAAAAGAATTGAAACTTCAGCACAATTACTCCGCGTCGAAATGTGTATTTATTGTCACACACTTTATTGCTTTACACCAACAGTATCTGAAAACGTTAGACTTTTCGACGAGGTACTTAAATGTAAACAAGTGATCTGAACATTTATTTATTTGTTGATTACGTTCTGTAGCTCTTCTGCTACCACTTTTTATTTAGTTTCCATGTTCAATCACTGATTAAATGAGGGAACATTTTGGTCACTGTTTCGGGTACAGCTTGCGTCCATCTAATTGAACATGGTGTTTTACTAGTTTTGGACAGGAGTCATTCATGACCTAATCGGAAGGAACGTCCCCGCATACTTCTAGATTGATTCAGGGGCATTAGGACAGTTAGACCAGTTTTAAACCGTAATTTTCCTGTGCAGGGGTTTATTGTTTTATCGATTCACAATTGCTGCTTTCTGGGGTATACTGTGCGATAACATAGTTATTGCTGAGAACTGTCTGTTCATGCTATAGTGAATTTATTTCATACCGATAAACTTAACGTTTATTCTTTAGAGGCCTTTATGATCACTATATACCAGAGCTAAGTATTCAGGAAAGTATAACGCGTAGCAGTAAATTTTCGTATTAGTTTTCTTGTGCTTGGTCCTAAGTGAGTCAGTTTTTAACTCTCAGTTCAGGCTCTTGTAGAATTCTACTGTTCAGCTTAGGTATTCATCCCTAAGTGTAACTGGCGCGCTTCTCATGTACAACAAATTATCGGACGGGGATTCCTTTTAAAATTGTGATGGGCACTTTGGTTCGAACTGGGCTGTTGTGGAGGAGAGAGCAGTCTGACGATTTCGTTCAAGGAATCCGACCAATTTTCGATTGAGGCAACCACGGGAAAGCTAAGTTACTAAGTTTCGCATACTGGTACACACCTCAGACTAAATGCAAACAGCGTGTGTTGTCAGCTACGACAACGTGGGACATGCCAGTTGAGCTATTGAGCTGTCTTGATTAATACGTGGGATCTGCTCATAATATGTCTTAATGTACAAAATCCATACTGACTCTATCAGCCTGAAGCGGAGCGTGCTGTTTTTTAAACTTCGCCGGCGGATTAAAACTTTGTGTTGGAACAGGTGCGCACAGTTGTAATCTACCAGGAAGTTTCGTAATTGCGACATTCTATATCTCTAGGTAGGCATGTTATGGTGACAGCTCACTTCCTAAGGCTTTTTTAAGTTTTTGTAAGTAGAAAATTTTCTGTAGTGGAACTTTATACTACTTCATCTAATCGGTACCAACTTTTTGATCTCTGATGCTACCGTTTTTTCTTCAGGAATGTCCTTTTAGGTTTGTATGTCTGTAACTATTACTTATCACTCTCCAACAAACCTTCTCTTGAATGATATTAAAGAACGTATGCCAATGTCCTTTTAAAGTGAATAACTACTTATCCTTTGGCGTCATTTTTGATGAATCTTACTTCAATTTGCGTTCCTCGAAATAGCCATCACACACCTGAAAGATTCACCTGTGTCTATATATGGCTATAGTATTTTCAGAATATTATTATAAAGTAAGTAAGTTAAGTCGTGTGGCAATGTTGTCTGGGAGAACCCAAGGGGAAGCCAGCAAGTCGGAAAGGGTTTTCTTGTGCCTCGCGCCCATTTCCTTATGGATATGTGAATCGAGTCTTATGTGTAGTTGTGTACGGTAGGGTGCATGTAGAGTGTGGTGTTACGTTTATGTTGCATTATGATGATGATGATGTTGAGAGAAGAGAGAAGGTGAAACACTGTTCCGGCGCACAACCTGCTCTTCTCGAATACCTACCAAAGGGCTCGTCGAACTTAACGTACCCATCCGATGAACGGATCAGCATCAACATTGGCGCGAGCCCTCACTTAATGAGACAATGCGGAGAGAATTGGATTTTAATGAAGGCATTGGCGCAAAGTCTGGTGTTCAGGAACTGTACTCCACCACCTACCCTCTCCTCTGTCGGCCAAACACTGATAGTGAAACTTTCACCCGCCACCATGATTCGAACCGACTTACACCCTGGTCGAGTGCCAATGCACTGCACGGTCCTGCGTTAGCGACCTCGGCTACGGAGGCAGGTTGTGTTATGATAGTTATAGCTCACATTAGTTACAGGACATCCTGCAAAGACATAATCAAAATTTTGACAAAGTATTTATTCATTAATGTTCTGCGTCGTTACCAATTTGTTCTGTCGTCACCAATTTCTCAAAAAAGGTGCAAAGCATAACTAAGTGACTAGGACCGATAAAAAGAACACTGACAAGATTTCAAATGATTAACATTAGCACATAAGGGAGTCAAAGTGAGATACATGGGGTACACCTGCATTGAACGATCTGTCAGAGTGTATTACGTGTCTTATAGATAAGCTGATGGAGTTTAAAAAGCGTTATTTTGGGCAACTCCATCCACTGCATTGAAAAGCATCTTCACAGACACTTTTAAAAATAATACTTAGGTTATTTTACAATTAAAATTAGCGTAGTAATGCGTAGATTGGAATAATAGAGAATTGTGAAGGTTTGTTCGATGAACACTCTGCCAGGCACTTAAATGTCATTTGCAGAATATCCATGTAGATGCAGATGTAGATGTAGATGTAGATGTAGAAGAGGTGGACGAAAATATGTAAACACCAAAAATCACAACACAATTTTATACCTACTATATGTAGGAAAACCGTGGACGTTCTTAACAGCTTCCAGCCGTCTCTGGATGGACAAACACAGGTCCTGTATGGTTTTCAAGGGTATATTATTCCATTTTTCCTGCAAAATAGTCAGCAGTTTATGGAACGATGACGGAGGTGGATACTGTTCACGCTTCCTTCTCTCGAGAGCAAACCGCAGAGGTTCAGTAATAATGAGATCTGGTGAATGTGGTGGCCAGGGAAGACGCTACAATTCATCCTGGTGCTCAGGAAACCATTCCTGGACAATGCGAGCTGTGTGAGCAGGGGCCTCATCGTCTGGGATGACAGCGTCACCATTGGGAAAGAAACACTGTACCATAGGATGGATCTGATCAGCCAGAATGGCCACATAATGCTTGGCAGTAATGCCACCTTGCAAAGTAATCATTGGGCCCTTAGATTACCACGATGTTCCTGCCCAAATCAACAGCGAACATCCGTCATGTTTCGCGATGTAAACTCGGCCACAAGTTGGAAACAATGTGAAACAAGAGTGATCCCACCAAATGACTTTCTTCAAATGGTCCTTAGTCCATGTTTTATGGTTTGGCACCACGTTTTCCTCGCACGGGAATGCGTGGTTTTGGAATTCCTGCTCATCCTGCTGGTCCTTGCTTATGTAGCTCTCTCTGCAGTGACTTCTGCGACTGTCGTCCTCTTATTTTTCGTCACAGTACTCCTAAATGACCACCCGTCACGATCACTCAACATACACTTTCCTCCGTGGTGTGTCTTACTGGATGAAGTTTTCCCGCTTTGCCTGCACGCGATATAACTCTTCGATAGGTCCTTCTTGAAACCTTAAAGTTCTTTTTTCCTTCTTGAAGCACGAAACACTTCGGTTATCTTGGTTAAGGAACCACCCACCATACGAGCACCAACAATTTGCCCACGTTGGAATGCACTGAGCTCCGATATAAAGCACTCACAACTACGCAGAACGCTGTTGTGACGACGACTGATTCTTACATCGTACTGAGCACACTGCACAGGTGTCGTGCGTTGTCAAATACAACATCGCAACCTAAAGACCTGGCTAGCATCTGCATTTATGCCCAAGCATGCTTTTCTCGCGGTATCTCAACATTTTAGTCCAAACCCTGTACCGTCTTCTCCTTCTTAATTACTCTACAAAACTTCTCTTCCTATGAACATTAATGATGGTAACGAGCCTGTCCATCTCATCAAAGTCCTAATTTAAAGTTTCAATACGACTAGAGATCAACTTATTCTCACTTCACCCGTCTTATAAAACACATTGAAGGGCCAAAGAAAAGACTGTATTCAAATTTCGGAGATATGTAAATAGGCAAAATACAGCTTTGCGGTCGGCAACTCCTATATAAGACAACAAGTGTCTGGCGCAGTTCTTAGATTGGTTGCTGTTGCTACAATGGCAGGTTATCGAGATTAAAGTGAATCTGAAAGTGCTGTTTCAGTCGACGCACGAGCCGTGGGACACAGCATCTCTGAGGTAGCGATGAAATAGGGATTTTCCCGTACGACCTTTTGACGAGTGTACTGCGGATATCACGAATCCGGTAAAACATCAAATCTCCCATATTGCTGCGGCCGGAAAAAGATCCTGCAAGAACGGGACCAACGACGACTGAAGAGAATCTTTCAAAGTGAGAGAAGTGCAAATTTCTGCAGATTTCACTGCTGGGCCATGAACAACTGTCAGCGTGCGAACCATTCAACAAACATCATCGATATGGGCTTTATGAGCCGAAGGACCACTCGTATACCCTGGACGACTGCACGACACAAAGCTTTACGCCTCACTTGCTCCCGTCAACACCGAAATTGGAGTGTTGATGACTGGAAACATGTTGCCTCGTCGGACGAGTCTCGTTTCAAATTGTATCGAGTAGATGGACGTGCACGGGTGTGGAGACAACCTCATGAATCAATGGACCCAGCATATCAGCAGGGGAGTGTTAAGTTGGTGGAGGCTCTGTAATGGTGTGGGGCATGTGCAGTTGGAGTGATATGGGACCCCTTATACATCTGGATATGACTCTGACAGGTAACACGGACGTAAGCATCCTGTCTGATCACCTGGATCCATTCCGACGGAGTTGGGCAATTCCAGCAGGACAATCCGACATCCCATACGTTGCTACAGAGTGGCTCCAGAAACACTCTTCTGAGTGTAAACACTTCCGCTGTCAACCAAACTTCCCAGACATGCACATTATTGAGCATATCTAGAATGTCTTGCTGTTCAGAAGAGATCTCCACCCCGTCGTACTCTTACGGATTGATGGACATGCCTGCAGGATTCATGGTGTCACTTCAGCACGCCTTCAGACATTAGTCGAGTTCATGCCACTTCGTGTTGCGGTGTTTCTGAGTGCTCGCGGAGTTCTACACGATATTAGACAGGTGCACCAGTTTCTTTGGCTCTGCAGTGTAATAAAAATATAATAATGAATGAATCGCGAATTATGGTTCAAGCATCAACAAAAAACTATCATGGATAAAATAAAACTGTAATCTGTCTTAATCTTAAAGCATTTACTGCATTGTATTGAAATTGAGTGTGTACCCTTGACTTTTTTCTGTATCTCAGATATCCTTCTCTGCGGGAGGCATGGAATTCGGTTAATGGAATGTAAACAGAGCAAAAGAGAATAGAGGGACGTTGCTGATTTCTATTTTAGGGCGATGCTTGGTTGGAGTATGAAACCCAAGCAAGGAAGTCCGGCGTCATTTCCTTTTCCGAACCTGTTTTGCAGCCACACAGGGCGGGTTTCAGCCTGGAGAACATTACGGGAGTCACTTTATCGCTGGGTGACGCGTTATCTTGGCAAACACTGGCCGGCCTTATTCAGAGCTTGCGTAAGTCGGCGTTCATCGTAAGGGCTCTGACGTCCGGCCTACGACACCGGAATCTCAATGGGAGCAGCCGTAGGAGCTCCTCACCTCACCTTAGCTGGATAGTTGTCAACGCCGCGTTCTCTGAAACGGACAAGTGTCGCCGTCTTAAGGGAAAGGGACGTCGCAACGAATTCTGTGTGCTGTTTTATCAGCCCGGGAGACTATGCACTCACTGCTCCTTGCATTCCAATGTAATCCCACTGAGTGAAAAAATAACGTCGCGGACTCTTTAGATAGTACCAGTACGGGATTAGGCGAAGCTCCTCTGATAAAAAGAAATTATGTGGCGTCGCATTCCGAGGGGATTAACGTCCCAGTTCTCGGACAGAGACGGCCACCGCATAAATGTCACTTATGTCACATTTGTCGAGCTGTGACAGGCAGCTGGACTTTTCGATTTGTCTTATTCTGTAGCTTTGTTCACTTAGTGTACACTTTAGGGAGGCTAGAACACAGGCGCACCGCGGTATCTACGTTGGAAGACAAAACAAACGGTGCTCCACAAGATTTCACCGTGGTCTCTCTGACGCTCTTGGTACAAGCTCAGGATGACTGCGAATTGATAGACGACGTGCTATTTTTTTCTTTCCTTCGCCGGTTTCTTAGCCGCTGGTGTCCTCAGTTTCACTCAGTCCACATCAGTTATCTTTCGCGCAATTCCAATACGAAATCTGACAACTCCAGCATCGTGGCTGCAAAAATGGATTATACTACATCTTTCTCAACCTGCTTTACGATTTTTTTTCTTTCCTTCGCCAATTTCCTAGCCGCTGGTGTCCTCAGTATCAATCGTTCCACATCAGATATCCTTCGCGCAATTCCAATACGAAATCTCAGCATCATGGCTGCAAACATGGATCATAATACACCTTTCTCAACCTGCTTTACGATTTAAGCCTTACAACTCTGGAACAAATTACACTGCAATCTGCGCCTTATGCTCCTCAATTCTCATGCTATATTTTATGAATGGCAAGTTTATATCGCTGATCAGTGCATTGTTCTGGGACAAAATGAGACAAAAATACTGAATTGAAAAAAATTCTCTGATTAATTAAAATTTTAGGACATGCATAAAGTGAATACTACTTATGTTAGACAACAAATGAAATACATTCAGTGCTCAGGAAATTCGATATTAAATACATAAAAATTATGAAAACAACGCTACTGCAAGGTGAAGGTATAGATTGATGGCGAATGTAGATCCAATGCTACAAAGAAGTACATCGCTAAAAACAAACAGAATGTTTCTTCAAACGGATACTACTGGCAACACACAGAAACGAAAACAAGACAAGGACAGAAAGCACTTGGTATAAACTGTAGCGTCGTTGTTGTTATGATCTTCAGTCCAAACACTGGTTTGATGCAGCTCTCCAAGCTACTCTATCCTATGCAAGCCTCTTCACCTCCGTGTAACTATTGCGCCCTACATCCTTCTGGATCTGCTTACTGTTTTCATCTCTTGATCTCCTTCTAAGACTTACACCCCCCCACGCTTCTCTCCAGTACTGAATTGGTGAATCCTTGATATCTCAGAATGTGTCCCACCAACCGATTCTTTCTTCTAGCCAGGTTTACCACAAATTTCTCTTCTCCCCAATTCTATTCAGTACCTCCTCATTAGTTATGTGAACTACCAATCTAATCTTCAGCATTCTTCTGTAGCACCACATTTCGAAAGCTTCTATTCTCTTCTTGTCTAAACTGTTTATCGTCCATGTTTCACCTCCATACATGGCTACACTACACACAAATGCTTTCAGAAAGGACTTCTTGACACTTAAATCTATACTCGATGTTAACACATTTCTGTTCTTCAGAAACGCTTTCCTTGCCATTGCCAATCTACATTTTATATCCTCTCTACTTTGACTATAATCAGTTATTTTGCTCCCCAAATAGCAAAACTCATCTACTACTTTAAGTCTCTCATTTCCTAATCTAATTTCCTCAGCATCACTTGATTTAATTCAACTACACTCCATTATCCTCGCTTTGTTTTTGTTGATGTTCATTTTATATCCTCCTTTCAAGACACTGTCCATTTCGTGCACTGCTTAGCGAAGTCCTTTGCTGTCTCTGACGGAATTACTATGTCATCGGCAAACCTCAAAGTTTTTATTTCTTCCCCCTAGACTTTAATTACCACTCCAAATTTTTCTTTTGTTTCCTTTACTGCTTGCTCAATATACAGATTGAATAACATAAAGAATAGGCTACAAACCCGTCTCACTCTCTTCTCAATTACTGCTTCCCTTTCGTGACCCTCGACTCTTATAACTGCCATCTGGTTTCTATACAAATTGTAAGTAGCCTTTCGCTCCCTGTATTTTACCCCTACCACCTTTAGAATTTGAAAGAGAGTATTCCAGTCAACATTGTCAAAAGCTTTCCCTAAATCTACAAACCCTATAAACGTAGATTTTTTCTTTCCTTAACCTATCTTCCATGAATGTAGTGGACTCAGTATTGCTACGTGTGTTCCTACATTTCCCGAAATCCGTACTGATCTTCCCCGACGTCGGCTGCTACCAGTTTTTCCATTCTTCTCCAAAGAATTCGTGTTAGTATTTGCAATAATGACTTATTAAACTGATAGTTCGGTAACTTTCAACACATGCTTTCTTAGTAATTGGAATTGTTATAGGCTTTTTGAAGTCTGAGGGTATTTCGCATGTTTCATACATCTTGCTCACAAGGTGGGAGCGGTTTGTCTTGGATGGCTCTCCCAAGGCTATCGGTAGTTCTAACGGAATGTTGTCTATTCCTGGGGCCTTGTTTTGAGTTAGGTCTTTCAGTACTTTGTCAAATTTTTCACACAGTATCATATCTCCCGTTCACCTTCATTTACGTCCTCTTCCTTTCCATAAATTTGCCCTCGAGTACATCGCCCTCGTATAGACATTCTATATACTCCTTCCACCTTTCTACTTTGCTTTCTTTGTTTAGGACTGGTTTTATGTCTGAGCTCTTGATATTCATACAGGTGGTTCTCTTTTTTATAAAGATCTCTTTAGTTTTCCTGTAGGCAGCATTTATCTTAACCTAGTGAAATACGATTCTTAATCCTCATATCTGCCTCCTAGCCACTCCTGCTTAGCAGTTTTGCACTTACTGTCGATCTCACTTTTGAGACGTTTGTATTTTTTCGCCTGCTTTATTTTCTGCATTTTTAAATTTTATGCTTTCATCAATTAAAGTTAATATCCTCGTGTTACCCTTGGACTTCCACTAGCTCTCGTCTTTTTACCTACTTCATCCTCTACTGTCTTTAGTATTTCATCTCTCAAAGCTACCCATTCTTCTTCTACTATATTTCTTTTCCCCGCTCTTGTCAATCGTTCCCTAATGTTCCCTCAGAAACTCTCAACAACCTCTAGTCTTTCAGTTTATCTATGTCCCATCTCCTTAAATTCTGCATCTCTGTAGTTTTGATCTACAGTTTATAACGAATAAAATATGTTTAGAGTCCACATCTGCGCCTGAAAATGCCTTACAATTTAAAACCTGGTTTCGAAATCTCTGCGTTACCTTTATATAATCAGTCTGGGAGGAAACTTCTGAGTGTGGTGACGTACAGGACGGACAACATCTACTAGCCTGCAGGAACCTAGCGGCAGCATGCACTATCTGTGATCTTGCTGCAGCCAGCGAAACTGCTGTGATAACCGCCGAATACTGGGCCCGTCAAAAAATATAATCATCTTGCTGCTTTTTTTATCTGCTACTTGTTTGTATATATTATTGAATCTGTGTCATAAATACTACTTCACATATTTAATTTTGCAAATTTGTTATTTGAATCAATACTTATTAGTTTTTGTAATTATTTTATGTCCTGGACTCGAAAAATGAAAATAAAATAAATAAAACCTGAAACCTTTCGGTGTCTCTAGGTCTCTTTCGACGTATGATTCTTAAACCAAGAGTTAGGTATGATTAAATTGTGCTGTGTGCAAAATTCTACCAGGTGGCTTTCTCTTTCATTCCTTTCCCCTCCCCCCAGTCCATATTCACCTACTATTTTTCCTTCTCTTGCTTTTCCTACTATCGACTTCCAGTTCCCATGACTGTTAAATTTTCGTCTCCTTTAACTATGTGACTAATATCTTTTATCTCGGCATACATTTCTTCAGTCTCTTCCTCATCTGCGGAGCTAGTTGGCATATGAACTTGTACTACTGTGGTGGGTGTGGGCTTCGTGTCTAACTTGCCTACTACAATGCTTTCACCATGCTCTTCTTAGTAGCTTATCCGCGTTCCTCTTTTTTTATTCATTATTAAACCTACTCGTGCATTACCCCTATTTGATTTTGTATTTATAACCCTGACTCACCTGACCGAAAGTCCTTTACTTCCTGCCACTGAACACTAATTCCCGCTATATCCAACTTTAACCGATCCATTTCCCTATCTAAATTTTCAAACCTACCTGCGCGATTAAGGGATCTGACATTCCACTGACCGATTCATACATCGACAATTTTATTTCTCCTCATAATGTTGTCCTCCTGCGTAGTCCCCGCCCAGGAGAACAGAATGAGGGACTATTTTACTTCCGGAATATTTGACCAAAGAGTATGCCATCATCATTTAACCATACGGTAGAGCTGCTTCCCTTGGGAAGAATTCGACTGTAGTTTTTCGTTACTTTCAGCTGTTCGTTGTACCAATACAGCAAGGCCGTTTTGGTTGATGTTTCAAGGCCAGATCAGTCAATCATCCATGCTGCTCCCCCTGCAACTACTGAAAAGGCTGCTGTCCGTCTTCAGGAACCACACGTTTGTCGTGCCTCTCCACAGACATCCCCCCGTTGTGGTTGCACCTACAGTACAGCTATCTGTATCGCTGTAAAGTGTATGCTGCAATTAGACACAGAGAGTTTACTTTACTTTCTAAGCCAGAAAAAGTAAGAAGTAGGTGTAGCATATTTGCTACTTAGGGACTGCGGAGGTTAATCACAGCTACTCAACAGGAGACCAAAGCATTATCCGCTACGATCCGTGTAGCTTCCCTGTCTGCATACGTCGCGTGTCGCCCTAGTGTAAAACGGAGAAACAGGTTTTCTGTAACATTATCAGCACTACTCTACGTTTCCTCACCCCTGCCTGCTTCTGTTTCTTTCCATCTCATCTGCTAACCTTACGCTATAATTTCTCTCTTTTCAGCACTAGTCAACCTCTTCTCTAAGTTTGTTTCCTTCCGTTTAGAAGAATTGTTGGCTGCACCCTCGATAGACACGTACCCAGTAGAAGAGTTCAGAATGGGAAGGACCTTCCATGGCATACAGTGACTGTAAAGGAACTTCTCGCAGTAAGTGTCAGATGTGCATTTCTTGGAACTGTCTTTCGAGATGCGCTGTTTTGTGAACTTGCTCGGTATCCATCCATCTTCGCACGAAGGATGTATCATCCGCTGAGAGCAGGGAAGCTTCTACGAGACTCCGTCAATTTTCCGGGAACTCACCGCCGTATCTAGAAGTCACTCCCCGGCAGAGAACCGTACTGCTAGACATGGCCGCTATCACTCTGTTTACGTGGCCTGACAGGGCAGGTTTTCTGTGTAACCTACTTCCCAGAACCGTGCCACTTCTAGTTGGTCTTGTAAACACTCCAGTACCGATTCTGGAAATGCATGGGTTGGCTGACCGATACCAGCGATCACTATCGATATTCGCTGCGTTTAAATCATCTTACAGCATTTGAGACGTAATTGGGTTATAAGGTTGCTACTTTCATTTTTTTAAATTTTGGTTAATTTTGACGAAGTGTTTTGTGTGGAATGAAGGAAAATGTGTAGTACTGGACTGACCAACATGGTATTTATTTCCTGTAAACAACTGGAGAGTACCATAAACAAAAATGGTCCAAATGGCTCTGAGCACTATGAGACTTAACTTCTGAGCCCATCAGTCCCCTGGAACTTAGACCTACTTAAACCTTCTTAAACGTCACACACATCCATGACCGAGGCAGGATTCGAACCTGCGACCGTAGCGAAGTACCATAAACTGGGTATACTTTGACCACCGTGGTTACCTTCACCACCCATACACCGAAAGTTTTACAGCTATCTGCTGGCTCTCAGTTGGGTGATTAGTGTATTCTGTTTGGTGGTGGAGTACCATCAACTTACGCTAGAAATCGCCATGTAGTGCTGATTTTCGTGCGCAACAATTGGCGAACCTGCTGCGACTTATAACTGTATACGAAAAAGTGTGTTAAAATCAGATTGTGCAAAATTCACCGATATCATTTAACTACTATTGGTGTTTTCAGCTGTACCATTTTTGTTACTCGATTAATTCCCAAAGTAGACCATTGATAAGGTTTTTTGTTCACGTGTATGTATGTGCCAGTATATTACGATTTCTGAGGTAATCTGCATGATTTCTCCGTTGTAGGGTTACTGTGACCACTGGTCATTGTTACTACAGGATTACAGATACACAGTTTATTAAAAAGTGTTGATGCCAATCACAGTGTGGAACTAAGGAATACGAACATTAATCATCGGTATGTAGAAAAAGGCTCACTTGTAACTGCAATTGAGAAAAACAAATGTCAACCATGTATTGCTCAAACTGCAAGTTGTTGTGGTTCAGGCAGTGATACAGGTATAACATGTATGTCAAATATCTCTGTAAACAAGGGATGGGGTTCTTTTGACCACAACTACCAGATTTCACTAAATTAATGAAGAACAGATATCTTATTTCTAACTGCACTGGATGTTTTAAAACAAGGATTTTGGTTTAAGATGGATGAAATTGAAGCTATTATGTTTATCTAAATTTCTAGCTCTGTGTATGGTACTCCATCCTAGAATCTTTTATCATATTTATAATAATGATTATAGACCACACAGTTTGATGTGTGTAACATAGAATTTTTTTTCTTTTGTCAGGCTCAATAATGCACTTAAGAAAACCTTGGATCAACGTATTTATTTCTGAATGGTCAAAGTTTCATTGTGTTTTTGAAATATTGACCACAAATGGAATGATAGCTGACAATTGAGGTTGAACTACAGGCTGGTCAATGCACCCTCGAATCCATGCTAACTTTGACCACCGACATTTTTGCCACTACTTTCTCTGCATTTTACAAACTGTATTGTACTAATTGGTATGTACTTCTTTCGTACAAGCTCTTATGTTCACTAACACAGCTATCACACAAGTCAGAAAACAGTCGTGGTAATCACATTACATTTGTATCTGAAAATCGGTCAAGGTATTCCCTGTTTACGGCCGCTCATTTTCTCTTCATTAGATGGGTTGGGATAAGTAAATTTTGGTATATTTGCTGAAGTAGCAAATGCTTAGCCACACCCCTAGGTCCTTCTTTGCTGGAGTATTAGTAAATTGCTACAGCCACGCTCTGTTTTACTGACAAGAATTCTCGTACATAGTCACTGTCTGCAGACAAAACATTCGAGTTTTCTCTGCACAGTAAAGCGTACGTGTTCTAACCGATGTGTGCTCGGGGTGGATTCCCATACTTCGTGATCGTCGGAGTTCCATAGCAATCACCTAAAGCTTCGTTGACGTCGAATTCTTCGTAGCAGGAAATGATCGGGATGGCTTCGCCCTCCGTTTGTGTTAACACTTAATAAACCTCGAAAAGCGTGTTAAGGAAGTTGATTCATATTGTTCGTTATAAATGACAAAACATGTTTATATCATTTGGTTTATTAAGAGTTGTCCTATGCTCAATGTTAGCACTCAGTCTAGAACGTCTGAACTCTACAGTGACATCCAGTTAAGAGTTAAAAAAATAATGCAATAGTCCAAGTCTCTTTATTTGTTCCTCTGGAAAAATATTATTGGAACTGAAGGCTGCTCCATTCATATTTTTCACCACCATTCACTAAATTAAAGTTATTAGTGATAGCAAATAGTCACGTAGGGACAGATCCAGCATTGCCGGGGTATTTATTTTGCCAGTTTCCTACTAGGAACGAAAACAAATATTGAATCGTGTTTGTAGTGAAGTATCGAAAAAATTTCATTTCCATGCATTCGTGCAAACAGGTTTGAAATTATGAAACAGGCGTACATAGAAATGTGCTTAATGTAACAAATGTATTTGTACAGTCTTCAGTTGTAGAAACATGACCCCGCGCAGTTTCTGTGCTGTGGGCGCAGATGCTTCGCATGCCTATAACGCGATTTTGTTAACATCTGTATTTTAGCGTCTTTTCATAGTCCTATAGAAGACTACCGTTTTCGCCTCCAGCCGTTTGCGCTTCGCAGTTGAAAGTTGTCAAAAGCGCTGCCAAGTGTCAAGAATTTTCTTAAGCTGACACGACTGTAGGTAGGAGTGTCGTAGTAGTAAAGAATAATTGTTTTAAAACTTCATGCACGATGCATCATTTTTTCACGACTCTCAATGTTCATGACTTCATATCTCTTGAACTATGTGTCGTCCAATGATATATTTGTGTGGGAACATCCAGCGGGATATGTGGATTCTCTCTGCGAAATATGTTGCGAATAGAATTAGCAGCAAAGGAGTAATAAATTTAAACGTCATGCACCATGCGGAAGTTTTTCACGCATCTTTGTGTTTATGATGTGTTTTTGTGTTTATGATGTGTTTGTGTGTATGTGTGAATTTGACTGGTTAGCATTTTTGGGGCCATTCTCTCTAAGTGTCCAGTTAGTTGGATTCTTCCCATACGAATTTTAAGCGTGACCTTAGGAATTTGCCTGAAGACTTATGCACTGTTATGAAACTTCCTGGCAGATTAAAACTGTGTGCCCGACCGAGACTCGAACTCGGGACCTTTGCCTTTCGCGGGCAAGTGCTCTACCAACTGTGTTTTTTGTGGTACAGGTATTAAGAGTTTTCAATTAATTTTATTTCCTTTTACTCCTGGTAGGTGGTTCAATGTTGAATGTTGGAGAGTGAGTGCCAGTGAAGCTTCCAGTGCTATACAGTGGCAGATTGTGTTCCAGGAAGCGCAATTTTCGTTAATTGAAATGCGGTTTGTGCTGTCTACAGTCTGGATCCTATGACCTCTTTTCGTTACAGTTTTCGGTGATCCTTTCATCGAAGTATTTAAAGGCCCTGGGAACCAAGAAAAAGTTCTTTTCTTGGTAAAGGCATAATGTATTTAGTTAGTTCTACTTATTTTTAATTTTTTGTGTTGACGTTGTTGGTTTTGACGTGTTCTTCGAAGAAATCTGTTTTGCAAATTTTCACTTATCTCCACAGATGGTACACACTGAAGTGACTGCAGTCGTGGGATAGCGATATGCACATATCACGTACACAAGGTATAGAAGGGCAGTGCATTGGCTGAGATGTCATTTGTACTCTGGTGATTCATGTGAAGCGGTTTCCGACGTGACTGAGGTGGCACGATGGGAATTAATAGACTTTGAACGCGAAATGGTAGTAGGGGCTAGACGCATGGGACTTCCATTACGGAAATCGTTGGGTAATTCAATATTCTTATATCCACAGTGCCAAGAGTGTGCCGAGAATACCAAATTTCAGGCATTACCACTCGCCACGGACAACACAGTGGCCGACGGCCTTCACTTAACGACCGAGAGCAGTGGCGTTTGCGGAAAGTCGTCAGTGATAACAGACAAGCAACACTCCATGAAGTAATTGCAGAAATCAATGTGGGACGTACGACGAACGTATCTGCAGGGCAGTGAAGCGATATTTGGCGTTAATGGGCTGTGGCGGCAGACGACCGATGCGATTACCTTTGCTAACAGCACGACATCGCCTCGCCTGGGCTTCCGACCATAACGGCTGGACGCTAGACGAATGGAAAACCGTTGCCTGGCCAGACGAGTCCCGATTTCAGTTGGTAAGATCTGATGGTAGACTTCGAGTGTGGCGCAGACCCCATGGACCCAGGTTATCAGCAAGGTACTGTGCAAGCTGATGGTGGCTCCATGGTGGTGTGGCCTGTGTTTATGTGGAATCTGACATTTTTATAGAAGACACTACGCCATGTCACTGGGCCACAGTTGTTCGCGATTGGTTTTAAGGACATTCTGACAATTTGAGCGAATGATTTGGCCACCCAGATCGCCTGATGTAAATCTCGTCGAACATGTATAGGATATAATCCTGAGGTCAGTCAGTTCGTGCATAAAATACTGCACCAGCGACACATTCGCAGTTATGGACGGCTATAGGGGCTGCATGACTCCATATTTCTGCAGAGGACTTCCAGCGACGTGTTGAGCCCATGCCAAGTGGAGGTGCTGCCCTACGCCGCGCAAAAGGAGGTCCGACACGATATTAGGAGCTTCCCCATGACTTAACTTCTTCGATTTCTAGTCTTGGCTCCCTCAGTTGCGTGCAATATTACGGTATATTCATAATTTATACTTTACGGACCGTCTGACTACAACTGAATAAAACACAATTTTCGTGCCATACGCGTTTCACCTTTATTTTCTGCAAGGCATCTTCAATGGCCTGGAATATGTATTCTTGAACCTCTTATACATGTTGACAGGGAATGCTTGACATAGCTGTATTAACATATATTCCGGGCCACTGAAGATGCCTTGCAGAAAATAAAGGCGAAACGCGCATGGTATGAAAATGGTGTTTTATTCGGTTCTAGTCAAACGGTCCATAAAGTAAAAATTATCAATATACCATAAAATTGCCATGACGTTTTTCACCTCAGAATGTTCCCACATTTTGCCGACATGGTACTACTGGCAATTGTTTCCGTGTCAGACGGCAAGTGTCAAAAATAACGTAATATCGTTGTTGTTGCCGTATGAATTACATTGTTGGTTCAGTGAAAAATAGCACGATTCAGTAACTGCAGTATAAAGAAGAAGATTCTTTCAGAAAGGTATATAAATATCTGAATAATGACAGTTTATTGCGATATGCAGATCATGCTATCACGATTGGTGATTTTATAGAATGAAGATACCGCAGAAAAATACAAATAAGACTGTTGAGTCAGCAACTGTTGTACGGTTTCTTCATTTTACAAAATGGACTTCAACTGTTGAGGCTGCCCCATGAGAAGAACTCTTAGTACAAATAGTGAGCTCTTGTGTGAAGAAACATCAACTCTGACTTCGAATGAAAGAACCGAAAATATGCTCAAAATCGCATTGTCCACACTTTCATTTTCTGTAGACGGCCATGAAGATATTTCCTTAACGACGCGGATGACTGCAAAATGCCTCTATGATGTCCATAACACCCTGTAGCAGAGTGGTTTACGTGTATAAATATTCCCCTATCAATAGTATCTAGTGTAGTAGCATCAAGCGTCTGGTCCATTTGGATATAATGGTTGTGAAAATAGTGTATTTTACTCAGTACTCCGGAGTATGTGGTACTAATGGCACAAAGAAAATCGTGATCAGTGCTATGTTGCCCATAGAGATAGATATGCTGAGATGAAACAGGGCAATTTGGGAGGCAAGATGGACGAGTGAAGAAAGTTACAAAGTTAGCACAGATTAAGGGTTGTCTCGTGACACATTAAGTCCAGAGTTTCATTAAAATGTTATCGAAGTTTCATACACCGTTTCTCGCAAACTGCCTTTTATTGCCATATAAGGACTACTTTCAAGAGAACTGTTACATATGAAGACGTAACATTTTCAATGCTTTGTGTATCAATTTACACATTTTGTCATAGCCTTTCCGTAATATGTCAACAAGAAATAAAAGATCCGTTCTAACAGAAGTTGTGAAAAAGTTGTTTCAGTATTTCCAGAAAAATTCTCTGAATAACAAACACGACTGTACTGAAACCTTTTTGAAAAAATATCGGGCTAGCAAATTATGTTCGGGATTAACGTGTAAGCACGACTGCGTAATCGGCTTACAGAATTCGATATTCGTCTTTCTCGCGTTGTGTCACGTGTAAACCGGCATGTGTGTGTGTTTATGCGAGAGACGAGACGCAGACAGACAACGAGTGGGTGCGTCTGTTTACAGGCGGCGTGGCGCCCCCTGCGGACTGCCTGCGGGGTTGTGTTGGGGTGTGTATGACGTCACATCCGCCGGCCCTTTCCGGCCGCACTTCCGGCTCGTCCGTTCCTGGAAGAGCGGCGGGCAGCCAGCAGCTAACTGGCTGGATCCTCCATCTCCAGCGTCTGCAGCCGGCGCGGCCCACTGACACACTAACCGGAAGCGGCGGCGGCGGCACAGGTGTCTGACGTGTGTGTGTGTGTGTGTGTGTGTGTGTGTGTGTGTGTGTGTCAGCTGTCAGCTGCCGGCTCTCAGCTCTCTCTCTAGCTCTTCCCTTGCCAGCCACACAGTTCCGCACCCGCCGAGTTAACTCTTCGACGGCTACTCTCAACAGGGTTGTTGAGGCTTCAGCGGCCACCTGATGACGCATTATTTGTTGGTTTTCGTTCCGGGATCCCTGGTCGACGATTGTTTAAAGATTTTGCTGACCTTTCGCCAGCAGCGATGGCGCATTCCCCAGGTGTTTGCCGCGGCTGACGTAGTGGATATTGGGGCCGAACAGAACACTTAATGTTTAACAAATTTTGTAAAATACGGAAGCACAAGCAATCACTTCTTAAAGGAGTACAAAACCACCTTGTAGTATAATCTAGCATTCCTTACTTGAAAAATCGCTTAAGACAGAAGTGAAACATTGACGATAGTCAGTTTAAACAAGAAGAGAATAGAAGCTTTTGAAATCTGGTGCTACAGAAGAATGCTGAAGACTAGACGGGTACGTAATGAGGAGGTAATGAATAGAATTGGGGAGAAGAGAAATTTGTGCTACAACTTGACCAAAGAAGGGATCGGTTGGTGGAACACAACAAGGCATCAAGGAATCACCAATTTAGTACTGGAGGGAAGCGTATGGAATAAAAATCGTAGAGGGAGACCAAGAGATGAATAAGGTAAGCTGATTCTGAGGGATGTAGGTTGCAGTAAGTACTGGGAGATGAAGAGGCTAACACACAATACAGTAACACGGAAAGCTGCATCAGGCCAGTCTTTGGACTGAGGATCACAACATAAACAGCAACAAAATCTTAAAACTAAGTCATAAAGTTGTTTATTGAAATATTTTCGCTAAAGAATAGGGAATCTTAAAAAATCATTAATAGTAACAAAATATTTTAATGCCATCTTGATAAATGAAGTTATTTTTATTGCTTAATACTACGTTGCTGATACTTAATTGAATCCCATCATTCGTGCGCCAAATGTATTTTCTGGCTTGCGACTAAACAACATAGGTTGCCTAGTAAAATACCGTATAACACAGTCCTGCCCAGCTGGACAAGTTTCTTTGTCAGATATACGTGGTAACCCATTTCTTTCTGCTAGTTTGATAGGCTAATGATCTGACAATGATACGTTTCGTCGTTGGACTAAAGAGTCTGCTCTCCGTTGACTCCGGGTATGCTACCAGCTCGTCTTCTTTTTCAGCAGTGAAGACATTTTTAAGTTTCCTATCTGATTTGCCAACTCTGTAGTTGGGAATATACTTAGCTTTACAAATGGATCCGTACAATGTTGATTTGGGTATGTTAAGCTCCTTAGATCCTTTTAAAACTTCAATTTCAGAAGATAAAGTAGTCGGAACTGGCATTTACGTTGATTTAGTATCCCACTGCCATCAGTCTTTTTAGTGTAAGTTCACACCGTCTGGAAGAGTTAGGGAAAAAGAAAAGAAAAAAGGCATATGGAGGGCGTCCCAGGAATTTTTCGACGAACTTCGAATGGTTACAGAGGGTGTCTTGAGGAACAAATCGTCGAGGATAGGAACCTGGGTGCGGAAATGCCACCCAACGACGCTACAGAGCTTAGAAGGTATAGACTGCGACGCCTGCTACTGGGCCACCCCTTCGGCAGCAAAAGTCGCTTTGTACTCTGAGAGACCGTAGGGAGAACGTCTTGCATTGTTGTTTGTCATGCAGTGGTGGAGACTAATTACCACGATCACCAGTGGAGAACATGCTGCATAGACAGGCCTCGTCTGTTATGAATGCGGTGCTCTGTTGCCTTGGTGGGTGACAGTTTCGGACATGGATTTCCATCTGCAATTTATTTTTCTCCTATAGACGGAAAAACATTGGAGATTTTAGAGGGTTCCAGGAGAAAAATAAACTGAGCCAAAAGAGCATCGCATTCTTAGGAGACAAGGCAGCAGCTAGGTCCATCTTCTCCATTGGCGATGGTGGAACTCAGTCGCGATCAATGACTAACAATCAGCATTGCGAGACGTTCTGTCTACCATCCACCAGCGTACAAAGTCTCGTTTGCTGCCGAAGGGATGGGCTAGCTGCAGGAGCCAGCGCCTATAAATTCGACGATCTGTAGTGTCATTCGATGTTTCTGAACATAGGTTCCTATCCTCGATTTGTTACTCAAGATACCCTCAAATTTGCTCCAAGTTTCTCACAACATTTTTGGGACACCCCATAGAGTTTGAAATCTACTTGCATCAAAAAATGGCTGGGCTGAACGGAACCTATCCTGTTCTGCCCCGTCCCGTTCCGTCCCAAGAGCACATTTCAGGTTAACAACTTTTTTGGAGCGTGATAATCAACGGATTTAAACGTATTATGTAACTAATATATAATGAATGTCATTTAAGGGCGTAGAATAAAAAATTAACGGCTTATCTCACTTTCAAATTCGCCAAAACCTATAAAAACGTAACTAGAAACCCGAATGACAACTGTTCGCTTACAAGTTGCACTCCAAACAAAATCAAAACGGTTGGCACGCCTTTCCTTCCATTCATAGACATACGCTGACAGAAAAAAATAAATCACAACACGAGGAAGGAATTGTACGACAGAAATAAAAGTTGGCAGGCGTGTTTCTACATGTGAGAGATGATATTTATTCAAATTTAGCGCTAGTCGCACAAGCGAGGCGCTAGTGGCGCCACTGCGAGGATGCAAATCAAGTTTATTTTAAATACTCGCTGGAACGATCGCATTAGTTATCTCTGAGATTGGACGTGATGAGCTCACCACGATGTTAGTCAAGAATGCCTTTAAGGTGACATAAACTAATGTCAACATTTCACTGAGTTTCAGCGATGTTGTGTAATAGGGCTACGAGAAGCTGGATGTTCCCTCTGCTATACTGCAGAAAGACTTGGCAGAACTTAGCCACAGTTCATGACTGCTGACAGTGGTGGTCGCGGAAATGTGTATTCGCAAGAAGAGCGGACTCCGGACGGTTACGTGGCGCTACCGTGAGGGCAGACCATCGTGTTAGGCGTATGGCTCTGGTGCATCGTACTGTTTCAGTAGCAGCAATTTGAGCAGCAGTTGGCACCGCAGCGGCACAACGAACTGTTACAAATGGGTTACTTCAAGGATATTCTTGAGCCAGACGCCCTGTAGCGTGTATTCTACTGATCTCAAAGCACCACCATTTGCGACTTCAGTGTTGTCAAGCGAGCGCTCTTTGGAGGACATGGTGGAGCTCTATTGTTTTTCTCTGATGAAAGCTGGTTCTGTGTTGGTGCCAGTGATGGCCGTGTGTTGGTTAAAAGGTCAGTTGAAGGCCTGCAACCAACCCTTACGGCAAAAATGGACTTCAATGTGGTGATGTGACCTGGTGTGGTGCCATTCATCAACAGCATTGCACGCTGTGTTTACCAACAGGATAACACTGGCCTACATACCGCTGTTGTAACCCAACGTCCTCCGCAATGTCGACGTGTTCAATCACAAAATCTGACTCCAGTCGAGCACATGTGCTACATTATGGGATGACAATTCCGGCGATATCCACAACCAGCATTAACCGAACGTCTGACCAAGTCCAACACACATCCCACAAACTGACATCCGGCACCTGTACAACACAATGCACGCACGTCTGCATACTTGCATTTAACATTCTTGCAGTTACTCCGGTTATTAATGTACCAGCATTTCGATTTGCGATGGCTTCTCTCGCGCTTACATTAACATGTGGTCTTGGAATGTTAATCACTTAAATATGTTACCACGACAAATGTATTCCAAACATTTCGTTACTCTACATTGTTTAATTCTAGGTGCTACGATTTTTTTCACTTCAGTAGCTTGCAGTACTCCTCAGTCCAGAAAATTGCCCCCAAATTCGCTTACCCAACTTGAGCGCGTTCTGTTGAGCAGTGGGTACTTCAACAGTTATACAGTTTGATTTTTCAAATTGGGGTCAGCGTGCAGGATATGGTTCCTGAGTGGATAAAGAGCAAAAAAATTCGTATGGACTTCTTAAGTAACAGAACCTAATATGTTGTCCTCGACCGCGAGTATTCATCAGAGACAAAGATATCGTCAGCAGTGTTCTCTGTACACATAAACGGTCTGACTGCGCATAGTGAGCAGCTATTTATGGCTGTTTGCTGATGATAATATGCTGTATGTTAAGGTGCCGAAGTTGAGTGAATGTAGGAGGATAGAAGGCGACTTAGACAAACTTTTCAGTTGCTGTGATGAATGGTAGATAGCTGTAAATGTAGAAAGACGTAAGTTAATGTGGATGAGTAGGAGGATGAAACATGTAATGTTCGGATTCGGTATGTCCTGTTTGACACACTCAAGTCGTTGCAAAGCGATGTAAGGTGGAACGAGCATGTGAGAACTGTGGTAGGGAAGGCAAATGAGCGATTTCGGTTTTTTTGGTAGAATTTTAGAAAATAGTGTTTAACCTGAAAAGGAGCGAATATAGTACGCTGGTGCGGCATATTTTTCAGTACTGTTCGGACTGAAGGAAGACATCAAAGCAATTCAGAGGCGGGCTGCTAGATTTGTTGCCGGTAGGTTCGAATAATACGTAAGTGTTACAGAGATGCTTCGGGAACGGAAATGGGAGTTCCTGGAGGGAAGGCGTCATTCTTTTCGGGAAACACTATTGAGAAAATTTAGAGAATCAACATTTTAAGCTCACTGCCGAACGATTCTGCTCCCGCCAACATGCATCGCGCATAAGAGGTTCGAAAATAAGACCCGAGAAATTATGGATCATACGCAGGCATATAGCCAGTCGTTTTCTCCTCGCTCTGTTTTTGAGTAGAACATTAAAGGAAATGATTAGTGATGGTAGAGGGTACCCTCCACCACACACCGTACTGTGATTTGCTGAGTATCTATGTAGATGTACAGGTAGAAGTAGAGGTAGATACGGCTGGAAATGCGTTCCAAGGGAAGTACACTGACTTGAAGGTGTAGATAAAAGACCTGTGATAGTGTAGGTTTCAGTAGTTGATAACAGGAAGGCACTACCAGTTCACTTCTGTATTTTCGTGTGGAGGCTTCTCGACAACACCTGCTCCAGCCAATGAACTGGACGAGGTGGCCCGGTCACGTGGCCCACCTGGTCACTCTCCTACATCGGCGTCGACCTTTGCCACAGATTTTGATTCTACATGCCGGATGACTCACTGCGCCTTCTCCTGGTCTGTCACCATGTTGATGCACTCCAAGTCAAATCTGCAACAGAGGGCAAAATAGAAAAAAATTCTTTGCGAGATGCTAAATGTTTTACAACAAACCACGGTTCTCTTTCTCTAACAGTTTCCGAGTTAAGACTTTTTTGAAATCATAGTGGGAGTGTGTGCACAGTCTATAGTGTGGTTCAAATGGCTCTGAGCACTATGGGACAACATCTGAGGTCATCAGTCCCCTAGAACGTAGAACTACTTAAACCTAACTAACCTAAGGACATCATACACATCAATGCCCGAGGCAGGATTCGATCCTGCGACCGTAGCATTCGCGCGGATCCAGACTGAAGCGCCTAGAACCGCTCGGCCAAACCGGCCGGCTCTATAGTGTGGGTGATATGCTCGCTGTCGGTTGCGCTGCCTCAAGACTTATACATAGTTTACAACTTTAATACTTGGCTTATTGAGTTCAACCTTAAAGTAAGATTAGAACTTTATTTAAACTTGAGTTGAAATGTTGAGAATCAAAGGTATTAGACGGGCAAACTGCAGCTCGCACTGTACACCGTTTTACCGATTTAGTAATATAGATACAGTTTTATTGTGGCATGAGTTGAAGGTGTAGAAAAACTGTAAGACATAAATGTTGAGTAGACAAGAGGGTTAGGAAGTAACGTGCACTGTGCAAAGAAACGCACGTGGAGTGAACACGAAGACGAAGAGAGAGTTCGTCTCAGTAGTTGCTGCCTCTACGCTAATGGCTTGAGCGCGGGTGTGTTAGAGGCAAAGTCTTAGCTTATGGAAGGCCCGACCACGAGAAAGCGGCCACGTAATTCGTTTACAACAATGTGATGCTTCTGGCGGAAGAATCGTATGGCGTGACATGGACTGTCGAGTACTAGCTGCATTTGTCACCGTCTGACAGCTCTTCTTAAGTTACAATTCGTTGCAATACCATTTATCGTGCAGTATAGAAGAAGAGATAAATAAAGCAAGAATCTCTTAGGCTTTTATACAATCGCTCTTTTTTTGTTGTTTATGTGATCGTTTGTTAGACGAAAGTGTGTGACATGTTTTCGGTGTAATACACACATCAAAAAAAGTTTTGCACCACCTCGGTTCCGAGAGTTCCGGAAGCTGTACAGAAAACTGGAATAAATATCAACATAAATATCATTTCTGGCCTTTTATTGCTCATGAAAACCACACATTGCGTGTTGTACCACCATCCTGCGAGAGCTTCAGAGGTCTTGGTCCAGATTGCTGCACACACCGGTGCCTCTAATACCCCCGAGCACCTCCTCTTGCATTGAGGCATGCCTGTATCCGTCGTGGCATACTATCCACTAGTTCATCAAGGCACTGTTGGCCTAGCTTGTCCCACTCCTCAAGGGCAAAAATGGCTCTGAGCACTATGGGACTTAACTTCTGAGGTCATCAGTCCCCTAGAACTTAGAACTACTTAAACCTAACTAACCTAAGGACATCACACACATCCATGCCCGAGGCAGGATTCGAATCTGCGACCGTAGCGGTCGCGCGGTTCCAGACTGTAGCGCCTAGAACTGCTTGGCCACCACGGCCGGCTTCCTCAACGGCAATTCGGCGTAGATCCCTCAGAATGGTTGGTGGGTCACGTCGTCCATAAACAGCCCTTTTCAATCTATCCCAGGTATGTACGATAGGGCTCATGTCTGGAGAACATACTGGCCAGTCTAGTCGAGCGATGTCGTTATCGTGAAGGAAGTAATACACAAGATGTGCACGATGGGAGAGCGAATTGTCGTCCGTGAAGACGAATGCCTCGCCAATATGCTGCCTGTATGGTTGCACTATCGGTCGGAGGATAGCATTCACATATCGTGCAGCCGTTGTGGCGCCTTCCATGACCACCAGGAGCTTACGTCGGCCCCACATAATGCCACTCCAAAACTGCAGAGAACCTCCACCTTGCTGCACTCGCTGCACAGCGTGTCTAAGGCGTTCAGCCTGGCGGTGTTGCCTCCAACGTCTCCGATTATTGTCTGGTTGAAGGCATATGCGGCACTCATCGGTGAAGAGAACGTGATGCCAATCCTGAGCGGTCCATTCGGCATGTTGGGCCCATCTGTACCGCGCTGCATGGTGTCCTGTTTGCAAAGATGGATCTCACCATGGACGCCGGGAGTGAAGTTGCGCATCATGCAGCCCACTGCGCACAGTTTGAGTTCTGTGGGTGCACGGAAAGCATTATTCAACTTGTTGGTGTTGCTGTCAGGGTTCGTCCGAGCCATAATCCGTAGGTAGCTGTCATCAGCTGCAGTAGTAGCCCTTGGGCGGCCTGAACGAGGCATGTTACCTACTGTTCCTGTCTCTCTGTATCTCCTCCATATCCGTCCGCCTGCTTAGCTGGGTGGTAACGTGCTCGCCTTCCATGCAAGCCGGCCCTGGTTCGATTCCCTGCCGGGGAGATTTTCTCCGCTCGGGGACTGGGTGTCGTGTTGTTGTCATCATCATTTCATCCTCATCGCCGGCAAGCAAGTCGCCCAATGTGGCGTCGACTGGAAAAAGACTTGCACTTGGCGGCCGAACTTCCCTGGATGGGGCCTCCTGGCCAACGATGCCATACACTCATTTCCATTTCGTGCATGTCCGAACAACATCGCTGTGGTTCACTCAGATACGTCTGGACACTTCCCTTGTTGAGAGCCCTTCCTGGCACAAAGTAACAATGCAGACACGATCGAACCGCGGTATTTACCGTCTAGGCGTGGTTGAAGTACAGACAACACGAGCTGTGTAACTCCTCCCGGTGGAATGACTAGAATTTATCGGCTGTCGAACCCCCTGCGTCTAATAGGCGCTGCTCATGCATGGTTGTTTACATCTTTGGGCGGGTTTAGTGACATCTCTGAACAGTCAAAGGGACTGTATCTGTGATAAATATCCACAGTCAATCTTCAGGAGTTCTGGGAACTGGGGTGATGCAAAAATTTTTTTGATGTTTGTATGACCTCGTCGTCTTTCTCGGTGAACTGATGTAATAGACAGCTCTTAGGGTTTCCGGCCGCGTGAATTCGTAGAGATGGAGCAAGGTTTCGCTGGGTGTCACACCCACCATCTCCTGGCGAAGATGGCCAAAAGACGATGGGTCAGGCGTTTATCGAAACCTCGCGCTATTTCGACCAACTGACCAGGCTGGCAACGCGAGAGCTTTAGATTAGTACTCGGTGTTATCTTCGTTGTTTCAGGCTGAAACGATATTTCCAGTAACTATTGTAATTACGAATTACTGTTTGAAACGCAAAAGCATTTAAAAATATATCCCACGTGAACAACTAACTAAATAGTGCAGACTGCACGGGGGCAATTATTTAGTGTTTGGATGCGCAACTTGTGAACTGTCTGTGAATCATACAATGTGAAAAGTACGACAGACCAGCTAAAATTTTTTCGTCCCTAAGTTACTTCCTTGGGGTGTTTATGAATGTGGCTGTATGTAATGCAAAACAGATTATCAACGCTTCTAGCAAACTGAAATGCTTTTGAACCGAAATGGTACACAGTTGTATGTTGAGGAAGGGAGACACTTTGCCAATTTTCTGACACTAACGTGCTGAACCTTACCAGACAATACTTGGTTGATTACTGACTGCTTGGGTGGTTGATATGAAATCTGTCGACGATCTTTTGTTAAGATTCATGCAACAGCCAGTCATTCCACGTACTTTAGTTTCAGAGCATGCACTCAGCAAATATTTCCATTGTTACATACTCCTTTCATACTTGCATATAAAGGCAGTAAATGAAGCAGGCGAAAGGGAATACAAAATGAGACTGATAGGAAGTATATAATAGCTAAGCGGGAATAATGGCTAGAGGACAAATGTAAGGATTCAGAAGCATATGTCACTGGGGGAAAGATAGATACAGCCTACAGGAAAATTAAAGAGACCTTTGGAGAAAAGAGAACCAGCTCTATGAATGTCAAGAGCTCGATTGAAAATCAGTCCTAAGCAAAGAAGAGAAAGCTGAAAGGTAGAAGGAGTATATAGAAGGTCTATTCGAGGGCGATGTATACTTGACGGCAATATTATGGAAAGGCAAGAGAACGTAGATGAAGGTGAGACGGGAGATATGATAGCGTGTGAAGAATTTGACAAAGCAGTGAAAGACCTAACTCAAAACAAGGCCCCAGGAATAGACAATATTCCGTTAGAACTACCGATAGCCTTCGAAGGGCTAGTCATGACAAACCTCTCTCACCTTGTGAGCAAGATGTATGAAACATGCGAAATACCGCCAGATTTTTTTTAAAAAATGTAATAATTCCAATTACAAAGAAATCAGGTGCTGAAAGGTGTGAATATTAATACTGCGAAATACTAACACGAATTCTTTACAGAAGAACTGGTAGAAGCCGACCTCGTGGAAGACCAGTTTGCAAACTGGAGAAATATAGGAACACGCGAGAAATTCTGATCCTACGACTTGTTATAGGAGATAGCTCAAGGAAAGGCAAACCTGCGTTTATAGCATTTTTAGACCTAGAGAAAGCTTTTGGCAATGTTGACTGGAATACTATCTTTCAAATTCTGAGGGTAGCAGGGGTAAAATACAGGGAGCGAAAGGCTACTTACAATTTGCACAGAAACCAGACGGCAGTCATATGAGTCGAGGAGCATGAAAGGGAAGATTTGCTTGAGAAGAGAGTGAGGCAGGGTTTTAGCATATCCTCAATATTATTCAACGTGTACATTGAGCAAGCACTAAAGGAAACAAAAGAAAAAATTGGAGTAGGAATTAAACTCCAGGGCGAGGAAATGAAAATTTTGAGGTTTGCTAATGACACTGTAATTCTGTCGGAGGCAGCAGAGGACTTGGAAGAGCAGTTGAACGGAATGCACAGGGTGTTGGAAGGAGGATGTAAGACGAACATCAACAAAAGCAAAACAAGAGTAATGAATTGTAGTTGAATTAAATCAAGTGACGTTGAGGGAATTAGATTAGGAAATGAGACACTTAATGAAGTAGATGAATTTTGCTACTTGGGCAGCAAAATAACTGATGATGGCCGGCCGCTGTGGCCGATTGGTTCTAGGCACTCCAGCCCGAAACCAGGCTGCTGCTACGGTCGCAGTTTCGAATCCTGCCTCGGGCATGGATGTGTGTGATATCCTTAGGTTAGTTAGGTTTAAGTAGTTCTAAGTCTAGGGGACTGATGACCTCCGTAGTTAAGCCCCATAGTGCTTAGAGCCATTTGAACGATTTAACTGATGATGGCCGAAGTAGGGAGGATATGAAATGTAGACTGGCAATAGCAAAAAACGATTTCTGAACATAAGAAATTTGTTAAAATCGAATATAGATTCACGTGTTAGGAAATCTTTTCTGAAAGTATTTATCTGGAGTGTAACTGTGGATGGAAGTGAAACATGGACGATAAACAGTTTAGACAAGAAGAGAATAGAAGCTTTTGAAATCTGGTGCTAGAGAAGATTGCTGAAGATTAGATTGAGATCACGTAACTAATGAGGAGGTACTGAATAGAATTGGGGAGAAGAGAAATTTGTGGTACAACCTGACTAGAAGAAGTGATCGGTTGGTAGGACACATTTTGAGGCAGCAAGAGACCATCAATTTAGTGCTTGAGGGAGGCGTGAGAGGTAAAAGTCGTAGAGGGAGACCAAGAGATGAATACAGCAAGCAGATTCAGAAGGATGCAGATTGAAATAGTTACTCGGAGATGAAGGGGCTTGCACAGGATAGAGTAGCGGGGAGAGATGTATCAAAGCAGTCTTCGGACTGAAGACCGAAACAACAACAACAACAACAACAACAACATCGTTTGCATTGTCATACTGTTGCATTCCGTATATTACTAATACGCTATGAATCGGGCGTATAGTTGCTTAAGGCTTTGCTGTTATGCCATGGTTAATGGGAAGGCATGAGTTACTTATACGATCTCTTTTTTTTCCTACTTATTTCATATTCCACATTACAATTCCCAGGTCCTGTTACAGCAGTCGTTATTATTAGTATTACTGACTGTTCAATCAGTAAATGATGTTACGCATTGGAGTGCCTATGTTGGATCCATCAAATACTCAGTAGTCGTCATAGTAAAGCCACATTCCCACATCGTCAATTGATTCCTTACCAGGAGACTTTTTATGTAAAGGGTATTGCGATAGTGCTAACAAGGGAACCTTCCCATCGCACTCGCCTCAGATTTAGTGGTAAGATGGCCCAGTGGACAACCCATCATAAACTGACCACAGATGAGTCATGAAAACATGAAGAAGATGTACTGAACTGCGAAAAAAGAAGCAAACTAGAAAGAGTAAAAGGCCTAGGCTTAACATAAGCAATATTGAGCGGAGTTTATCAGCCCTGGCGTCGTGGTTGTGCATATGCGGTGTTGGTCTATAGAACAGGAGGTCCGTGATCAAATCCCTCTCGTACCTCCGCCGTATTTTTTTTTTTTTTTTTACAAAATTATGAAATTTGCGTCCGTTTATTGACGTGACTGTTCTCCTTGTGTATTCTTGGCAATTGTCATACTATACATTGGTTACAGAATATGAGACGTGTTAAGAATACATTATTGTCGCAAGTAAATATAATGAATAGTGAGAGCAGCTGGGATATGCATATACCTGTCACAGAAATGAAAACGAACAAATGGGTGTGAACTATGTTACAACACAGGAATTCAAGAGACATCAAATGTGGTACTTGCGTAGAACAAAGGTTTTAGATGAGATACTGGGAAAAAGTAAGTAGCTAGCAGTTTGGATTTGCAGTCAGACTGTACTTTTCTTCAGGTAGCAGAAGGCTATCCTTAACTTTTCGAAGTCGATACACAAGCCGTATTAGTATCACTGTTATTGGTACGAAAGGAAGCGGTCAGTGGAGCACAATGGCACTGGCGAATAATCCTAATAAGCTCAGGTCTGGAATCCAATGGTTTCTCCGATACGACGGATGCACAAGTGCTGTCATGCCAGTGTCACAACACTGTTAATGTCTAAGGCTACTTGGTTCAAATGGTTCAAATGACTCTGAGCACTATGCGACGTAACTTCTCAGGTCATCAGTCGCCTAGAACTAATTAAACCTAACTAACCTAAGGACATCACACACATCCATGCTCGAGGCAGGATTCGAACCTGCAACCGTAGCGGTCGCTCGGCTCCAGACTGCAGCGTCTAGAACCGCACGGCCACTCTGGCCGGCTCTAAGGTTACTCTCTGAATGATGTTCCTTATGGTGAAATGAGTTGTATGTCGTTACACAGAATGACGTGGCAGTTTAGTGTCAGGCTGAAGGAAGCCACAACATATAAAGGGTATTGACTAGCAGCAAGTGTGCATAGAACCATTTGTCGTGAAGTCTCAAAACGATTACGGCGTTAGCTGCTATTCTGCTTCCAAGTGAAAATGCCAAGGTGGCTCTGAATTCTAACACCTTTAACGTTGTACATTCAATTCTCAATCTTTCCCTCCTGTTATTACCATATAAAAATAATTTGTACAGATCTCCATACGTGCTACTCTGCGAGTTAAGTACGAGTACATTGTAGTTGGTAGGCACCTATGATAAAGTTACGGCAATAGTACATTTTGTTCAGTTCGTAAATACTTGAGGAATGTGATATTTCATTTCTACCAAGAGCATCGTTTCATGTAGTCCGATGACTGTTTCGGTCGAAAATCTTAGTAAATAAAGATTTATCACCGGCTCTTATAAGAACATAAACATACAGTATTTGAAGTAGCCTGTTTGATTATTAGTAACTATTTTTTCAATACATTTCAGTATTGTAAGAAGTTGTTCTTCGTTTCCTTCAACTTCCCCTCCGCCCCCCCCCCCCTTCTTTTGCGTGATCAGAGACTTCATATGAACTTGACGTTTTTCTAAAGAATGCGCCAAAAGTGATATATTCCGAATAAAACTTATTTACTGTAAATTGTACTGATGTGCGAAACTTCGCAGAAACGAAATCATTAGTGACTCTTGGCAGTATATATTTTCAACAGAAAATGACTGTGGAGCGATTACGAGGAAAGGCATTAAATTTTAAAACAATACGTGGCACTAAGACGAACGAAGAGCGTCTGACAGGTTCTCAGAAGAGATCGGTTGCTGCGTTCGCTCGCCTGTTCCAAATACCAGAGGAGACTGGACTCCGATAAGAGGCTGCCGATAAGATGGGCGTGCGCACTGACAAGTACCTCGGCACTGCGCGCTTATCGGGATGTTAAAGCCACGCCATCGCTGACTTCTCGGAAGACGGCTGGCCCGGGCCGTGTGGAGACACAACATAACCATATATGGTCATGAAACACGCCTCACGTGCTTCCCGGGAGCACGGCGCGCGTCAGCTAGCACCTAGGAGAGTGCGTCCGCTTTCCTCAGAGTCGCCGCCGTTCCCTTTGAACCTCCTTTCGCCGCTACCAGAATGCATCTCAGCTTTCTCCTTTACGAAATGTTCCTTCGGGCTGGATTCAACTCGAGACGGGCCGCTAAACGCATATTGTTTCTGCTAGAGCACGGACGCCACAGACGCAGAAATCTGTATTACGTGTATGACTTCCAGCACTGTTCATAGTTCTTTCCAGCTTGTCTCTGCATTGGGTCGTTACAGATAGTTACGTCAAATATACTGAAAACAGTACTGAAATCTCTCCAGCACAGTTATAAAGGGCTCAAAAATGAAATAAACGTACCATTTCACAAGCACCAGACCAACAATATACATCAACAGCTGAATCAAACGAATAAAGGCCTCCTACAGACTTTTGCATTCTAGCGTGACAATCCGACTGCTTCATCAGAAAACTAGCAGTTGCTTTAATTGTTACACCAACCAAGACATATCGCCACATGCCATTACTTAATCGGGTGCAGCTAGAACAAAAATAACATTTATGCCCAACTTCCCTGTAGAAATAACATGTCTAGGGTTCTTGGTCATATGATAATAATCTGAAAATATTTGTACGTTTCTTCTAATTTATTGCCTCCAGATACTTCAGAAAAATTCACAATTCCTTTACTATCATCGTTTCTGTTCTGCAGATAATTTCAAATACCGTCTTCCACTAATTACGACAACATCTAAGTCATAATTGTACCAACAGCAACAACCATCATACATGCTAACTGACTAGTGAGTAGTAGTGACTATTCTGGACTGACTCCGACCGTAATATAGAAAAATAACCATTTGTTATGACAAAAATTACATTGTTGATGCTGTTACATTAATAATGCTACAATGAAACATTACGTACTTAATACAACCTTGTGCGTAACTGTATCTTTTAGAATAAAGTAGGAAAATGTTTGACATATATTTTAAAAGAATTTGACTTTTATGCAAAATTTCGTAAAATATAGATTGTGAATACTTCCTTTTTAAGTCTGTAAATTGGTGCTAAGCACTTAATTATTTTAATAGTTACTATTTACAGAGGCTTCAATGCTAAAACTACTGCATTTGGTGCACCCAACTATCTTACGAATCGTGTTAAGATTATTATCTACTGAACTGCTTGCAATTTCAATAATTAGTCCCAACAGTAACAGCGTTTTTCTAGAGCTTTCTATTCGTAAATTACACGAGAAAATAGCTACACTACGAAAATCGCTTTAATATTTTAACTCAGTTCCATTCATCACAATCAGTGTTTTAGAAAGCCTGCAATTAGGTCACCGTAACTGGTGCAATGTTTCATTATTTAAATTACGTCTGCATTCTTTTACATTTGGCAACTTCATTTCAACCAATTTACAAAGTCGCAAATACTAAACTGAAATTTATTATAATTTGCGATTTCGATAATGACGCGTTCTGTTTATCGTCGGAAGGCATATAATTCACAGTTCTTCCATACGACATTAAACAACGAATGCCAAGTGTGAAATGGTGTCATATAATAATAATAATAAATACTCAATTCAGTCTATCGTTTTGTTTACTAATCAGGCGAATCGTATACTACAATAAGTGAATCGCCATCTGTTTACATTACACCATGCGTTACGACCAGCTTCGAAATGCATCCATGTTGCTCCTGAGTGTTTTCTAATCCCACCAGCTCACTTTCAATGGGATCAGCTTCTTCGCTTTTTCTCACTTCTTGCAGCAAATAAATTCTATGGTTCATCAGCTGAGCGTTCACCCAGCTCCATCTCATTTTCAGTGCGATCGTGATTACTGAAAAGATGGAACAACAATATCATAGACAAAAACCAAATTGTGTTAACCCAAAATCAGGAGAGCGGTTAAATATGGTTGCTAATTATCGTCATAACTGTTTAATCTTATCAACGAGGAATCCACCGAGATCTTCAGAGCAAAGCATGTGGAGTTATAAAGCCAACGAAATTCACATTCACTGCGTCGGATTAGTGGATGATTTTGTCCTGATAGCTGATAGTGTAAAACAGTTGCACAGTACAGCTTTGATTTTGTCCTGATAGCTGATAGTGTAAAGCAGTTGCACAGTACAGCTTTTAAAATTGTAATAACATAATGTTTCTTGCTAGGAAACATTATATATTCACGACTACAAGAGTAGTGGTAGTTATGCCACTAACTTCAAGTATCAATATGCAGCACGACACTAGTATAGTCTTATTTAGTGACTGGCGGTATATGGCAAGGTCCTTTTTATTGTAGGCTTTAGGTGAATAACATTAATCTCTGAAAATGACTTGTGCAGCAGGCTCGTAAATCGATAGAATAAAATGGTCTGAATACCGATTTCAATTTCCAGCCAATCAGATAAGGTTATGAAAGGTGGCAGTTTGTAAACCTCATTCGGTGGTGCTTTCATTATTGAATTAATCTGATAATAAAGAAATCTTCAGTAACGAAGGCATCTAGGTAATATTACAACACTGCGATTGCTTACTGTCGTGAAGTTACAATACCTTTATCTTGTGTTCCACATAGCTGCAAATAACACTCATATTTTAGCAATGTAAAATATCGTCAAGAAGCAAATTATGAATTAGTCTGTACAAACTCTAATGCAGAAGTGGGCTTTTAAAATGGTTGCTATTTTTCGTATGATATCCCACAGCCAGCGAGTAGAATGAACGTGAGTACAAAGCGATGTTTGATTCAGATGCAAGCGTCACTGGAATCTAACTCGGCAAGCAAACTAAAATATGGAACTCGTAAAAAAGGCTCCTAATAAAACAATATGTTATAATAACCCTGCAAAAGCTTCAACTTAAAGTTAGTTGTCAAAGAAGCAAATATTAGCATGCGAATCAAAGATGACAAGGGTATCGAACATCAAAATTAAATGAAATAAAACTGAGTCAAGTTTGTTATTTAGGAATCTTAATCATCAAAGGCAGGACAGGCTGCAAGGAAGTTAGATGAATTGCAACAGCAATTTTCAGTGAAAGAAACAAGTCATTCAGAGCAGAAAAGAAAAACAGTTAGCCGACGCGTCCACCATGTTGTGCAAGCTGGACACTGATGGAGATGAACTAAACACGTTCAGAAGCGATGAAGATGTAGTCCTGGGGAGCCAATGATCAATGTAGCGAATATTGGTAGAATAGCTGCTATCCACAAGGGCAGCAGAACTTCGATTGAAAAAATGATTTGCAAAATGAGAAGATTCCAAAAGCACAGCTAGGAAAATATTTCGGGTGGGTGAAAGCTCGTACAGGGGTTTCCGACAGCGAACTTGTTGATAACCTAGGGACTCTACAAAACATTCATAAGGCCTCTGGTTAAATATGCTAATGTCCTCCTCGGAGGCTTGCCGTACTCAGACGCCAACAATGTATGTTCAGGGGGGCGTCTATAGCGCAGCGTAACTGCATTACACCCAAGGCCAGCCACTGGTCCAGTATATGAAGCCACAATAGCTGAACCGTTACAGTCAAGACGAGTACAGGTAAGGGCCCGATTTGGCCTGCACATGTTACACAGTGGAGCTGGAAAAAGTATGTGTAAGCACGTGTAAGAAATAGGCCAGACAATTGTTATACATGCAGCAGCACAGACATATAGGTAACTCACACATAACAACTACCCCCTTATTTTATGAGGTTTCGGGATTGTAGACGGATGATGTTGATTTCTTGCCACAATATTTCGGCTGGCAACCGTCCAGCCATTTTCAGGTGAGTAACCGCTACTGTGGAGTGGCGGACACTGACCTGAAGATGGCTGGACGGTTGCCAGCCGAAATATTGTGGCAAGAAGTCAACATCATCCGGCTACAATCCCGAAACCTCACAGAATATTCCGTACATCGGGAAAACTTCAAGAATTAAAACTACCCGCCCTCCTTATTTCTAGCCACACATGACAAATAACTAAGCCACACCGTCAGTTAAAATACAAATTTTGATTGTATTACCTACACTGAACTAAATTAGACATAACTTCGCCATAAGACCGCACACAAATGGCGCTTGATGAACTCCTTCACGAGGATTCCTGAAAATTTCCCAGTGTAAAGAGTATTCCATGAAGTTTCAGGACTGCGACCGGATTACGCGTGCGCTTAGGCGCCAAAGATGAAGCAGTATTCGAAGAGGGCGCGGAACTCGACAGAGGTCACTCATGCACCTGCTGCTTTTGCGAATGCGTCTTCGTGCCAGTTATTGGTGTAAAGTTAGGGATGAGAGTTAGCGGTCTCCAGTGCAAAACACTCACCTGAAGATGGCTGAATGGTTGTCAGCCGAAATATCCTGCCAAGAAGTCGACGCAATATAGCTTCAGTCCCGAAATTTCATGGAATCCCTTCACTGTTCTTTATTAGCCTATGTATAACATTGGGTGCCCATAATTTTTACGTATTAGGAATTAAATTACCTTGTTGTACAACGTAGTTAACTCAGTGCAGTATGGATTCACTTTTTCTTGCACGTATAAAATTATGAACATTAAAAATTAAAAAATGTAAGAGTTGTTGTAAACTCTTCCGTGCGCGACCACTACGGTCGCAGGTTCGAATCCTGCCTCGGTTATGGATGTGTGTGATGTCTTAGGTTAGTTAGGTTTAAGTAGTTCTAAGTTCTAGGGGACTGAAGACCTCAGATGTTACGTCCCATAGTGCTCAGAGCCGTTTGAACCACTTTTTAAACTCTTCCGTAACAAAATTTACAAGCACTTTAAGTTCAATAAAGAAACTTTGACAAGTTCAAATTAAAGCTTGTAATCCAAGTGAAAGGGGCAATAAGCAAGCTTCGAAGCAGTCTGCCTCCCTCAGTCGGAAGATGCAATGAGAAATGCTTTTTTTTTTTTTTTTAAGAGTCCTGAGAGAGCTTAGAAAAAAATGAGGGATAAACGCCAAAGAACTATGAAAATGAAGGCAAAACAATACTGTAGTTTCGTATGACCCGCTGACGTTTAACTATTAAGGTACCATTAACAGTGAAGTTTGCAACCATGATGACAGGTGATGGGAAACTGAAAGACTATTATAAAATGTGTTGAAAAAAGCTTATAACTGTATGTTTATTCTCTAACAGTTTCGATTATTCCAGTCATCTTCACCTGAGAAAAACAGAGTACATCAATGGATCAAACATACATTTTCGTCAAATTTGACCCAACCAAATGTACAACATATATAATTTTCATGATAGTCTTTCTTAACACTGTCCATATACACTGATAAGCCAGAAAATTATGACCACTACCGACCACGACGTTGGATGCCGTCTGGTGGCGTTGCGGGCACATGACGGAGTAACAAGAATATGTAAACGGAGCAGACACGGTCGGGGGATCACATTGGGAAGATATGGGCTGCAAATGGGGAAATCCATTGAGATAGGTGACTCTGAGAAAGGGCAGTTCATTATCACGCAGAGGCTGTGAACGAGTATCTCGAAAACGGCAGAGCTGGTCGAATGTTCATGTGTTACTGCCGTGAGCACCGAAGGAAAGATGTAGAATCCTAGTGAAACTACCACTAGGCGCTAAATGGATGGACGTCCACGACTCTTCACAGAACATGGGGTTTGGAGGTTTACCTTTCTGTAAAGTAGGATAGATAGTGATCTGTGGTATCTGCCGAAATAGGACAATGCTGGTGCACGCACAAGTGTTTCGGACCACACCGTTCATCGTACATAGTTTAACATGGAGCTCCGCATCAGACTACCCCTAGTTGTTCACATGTTGACCCAACGACATCGTCAATTACGATTTCGGTGGACTCGGGACCATCGTTATTCGACTGTCGATCAACGGAAACGTCTCAGATCTTCGCGTGCTCCTAGGTCGATAGTCGCCTCTACAAACACCGTAATCGAAGTGAAAGGCGGCTCGGAACGTGCAGCGTGCCATGGACGCAGGCTATGGGAGACATTGTTCTTCGCTTGCATGGGACCTGTGGTAGTAATCGAAGGCACGCTGACAGCTGCGAACTACCTCATCCCTGCATGCTTCATGTCTTCCCCGCCGACGATGTCCTGTTTCAGCAGTATAATTGTCCATGTCTCGGAGCTAGAACCGTGCTGAAGTGGTTTGAGGAACATTGTGGTGAACTCATGTTGATGTCTCGGTGACCAAATTCACCTGATGTACTCGTAAATCCTATGAAACCCATGTGGGTCACTATCCGGCACCATCACCGCGTACGCAAATCAGCAGTCCGTTATTGATGCGAATTACATGACCTGTGCGTAGACATCTAATGCCACATACACTATGTGATCAAAAGTATCCAGACACTTTTCTGAAAATGACTTACAAGTTCGTGGCGCCTTCCATCGGTAATGCTGGAATTCAATACGGTGTTGGCCCACCCTTAGCTTGCACTCTCGCAGGCATACGTTCAATCAGTTGCAGGAAGGTTTCTTGGGGAATGGCAGCTCATTCTTCACGGAGTACTGCACTGAGGAGATGTATCGATGTCGGTCGGTGAGGCCTGGCACGAAGTCGGCATGCCAAAACATCCCAAAGGTGTTCTATAGGATTTAGGTCAGGATTCTGTGCAGGTCAGTCCATAACAAGGATGTTATTGTCGTGTAACCACTCCGCCACATGTCGTGCATTATGAACAGGTGCTCGATCGTGTTGAAAGATGCAGTCACCATCCCCGATTGCTCTTCAACAGTGGGAAGCAAGAAGTTGCTTAAAACATCGATGTAGGCCTGTGCTGTGATAGTGCCACGCAAAACAACAGTGGGTGTAAGACCCCTCCATGAAAAACACGACCACACCACAACACCACCGCCTCCGAATTTTACTGTTGGCACTACACACGCTGGCAGATGACATTCACTGGGCATTCGACATACCCACACCCTGCCATCGGATCGCCACATTTTGAACCGTGATTCGTCACTCCACACAACGTTTTTCCACTGTTCAATCGTCCAATGTTTACGCTCCTTACACCAAGCGAGGCGTCGTTTGGCATTTACCGGCGTCATGCGTGGCTTATGAGCAGCCACTCGACCATGAAGTCCAAGTTTTCACACCTCCCGCCTAACTGTCACAGTACTTACAGTGGATCCTGATGCGGTTTGGAATTCCTGTGTGACGGTCTGGATACATGTCCGCCTATTACACATTACGACCCTCTTTAACTGTCGGCGGTCCCTGTCAGTCAACAGACGAGGTTGGCCTGTACGCTTTTGTGCTGTACATATCCCTTCACGTTTCCACTTCACAATCACATCGGAAGCTATGGACCTAGGGATCTTTAGGAGTGTGGATATCTAGCGTACGTACATATGGCACAAGTGACACCCAATCACTTGACCACGTTCGAAGCCCGTGATTTCCGCGGAGCGCTCCATTCTGCTCTCTCACGATGCCTAATGACTACTGAGGTCGCTGATATGCAGCACTTGCCAGTAGGTGGCAGCACAATGTAGCTAATATGAAAAAGTATGATTTGGGGGTGTCCGGATACGTTTGATCACATAGTGTACCTCCGCAAACCTACCAACAAACTGTCGGATCCCTGACAGGCAGAATCAGTGATCTGTTTCATTCCAAAGGCGGAATGACAAAGTATTGAGCAGGTGGTCATAATGTTTTGGCTTATCAGTGTAATCGCGGTGTGACTTAGCACAATTACAGTAGTGTACACTTGGTGATAACTCCATACTTTTTCAAATTATTTAACAGATGTAGGCAGTCACGTATTAAAAGTCCTATGATAAAAGGTTGAATATAACCAAACTGTTCACCACCTGCTAATAGCCTGTAGCAAAAGAATAAAATGCAGGGGCACTCTCTGGTAATATATGTCGCGAAAAGGTGGAAGATACCTACCGTCGTTTGATCGTCGCACGTACTCCATCATAGAAACAGGCATCCCTGGCGTAGAGAAGCAGTTGAAAGAGTTAAAAACGAATAAGTCGCCAGGTCCAGATGGAATCCAAATTCGGGTTTACAAAGAGTGCTCTTCGGCGGCTTTGGTCTCTTACATAGCTTGCATTCATCTAGAATATCTCGCCAAGTGCATGATCCTAAACGACTGGAAAAAAGCGGTGGTGACTCCTGTGCATAAGGAAGGCAAAAGGACGGAACTGCAAAATTGCAGACCAATATCCATAACTCCGGTTCGCTGCATAGTTCTTGAACATGTTCTCAGTTCGAATATAACGTTTCTTTGATACGCAAAAAGCTTCTGTGTACAAATCAACATGACTTTAGGGAGCATCGCTTGTGCGAAACTCAGCTTGCCGTTTTCTCATATGATATCTTGTGAACTATGGGTGAAGGGCGGCATGCAGATTCCATATTTCTAGATTTCCGGAAAGCATTTGTTACGGTGCCCACTGCAGACTCTTGACGAAAGACCGAGCCTACAGGGTTGGTTCCCAGATATGTGAGTGCCTCGAAGACTTCTTAAGCAACATAACCCAGTACGGAGAGTGTTCATCAGAGACAAGGAGTGCCCCAGGGAAGTGTGATAGGAGGGCTGTTGGTCTCTATATACATAAATGATTTAGCTGACAGGGTGGGCAGCAATCTGCGGTTGTTTGCCGTTGATGTTGTGGTGTAAGGTAAGGTGCCGGAGTAGAGTGACTGTAGGAAGACAAAAGACGACCTAGACAAAATTTCCGGTTGGTTTGATGAATGGCAATAGCTACTGTATAACTGTGGAAAAATGTAAGTTAATGAAGATGAGTAGGAAAAACCGTAATTTTCGAACACAGCATTGGTATGGGGCTGCTTTACACAATCACGTCGATTAGGTATCTAGGCGTAACGCTGCGAAGCGATATCAAATGGAACGAGCTTGCAAGGACTGTACCAGGGAAGGCGAATGGTGGACTTCAGTTTATCGGGAGAATTTTAGGAAAGAGTGGTTCACCTGTAAAGGAAACCCTGTATAGAACGCTAGTGCGACCTATTCTTGAGTACTGCTCGAGTGTTTGGGATCCCGACCAGGTCCGATTAAAGGAAGACATCGAAGCAATTCAGAGGCTTGCGTCTAGATTTGTTAGCGTAGGTTCGATCATCCCGCTGGTATTACGGAGATTCTTCGTGAACTCGAATGGAAACCCCTGGAGGAAAGACGGCGCTCTTTCCGCGAATCACGACTGCGGAAATTTAGAGAATCGACTTTCGAAGCCGAGTGCAGAACGATTCTACTGCCGCCAGTGTACAGTCCGCATTAGGACCACGAAGATAAGATAAATTAGGTCTTGTACGGAGGCTTATAGATAGTCGGTTTTCCCTCGCTCTATTTGCGAGTGGAACAGGAAAAGAAATGACTAGTAGTGGTACAAGGTACCCTCCGCCATGCACCGTTCGGTGGTTTGCGGAGTATGTACCGCTACATAGAAGGTGTTGGACCAATAAAGGTGTTTTAGTTCATAAATTCACAATAGCTCTTTTTGATCTAAATAGATCCTCAGATATATCACTATCTGCCAGTTTTAGCTCTAATGATTAGATTGTATCATATAAAGAAATGCACATACCTATATTTCAATGTCGGTATAAATTTTGAACAGAAACATCCACGTAAGTGTGTGTTAAGAGTGGATGCATTCTAATTTTGCATTGGGAAAGTAAGACACCTGATCAAGTCGCATGAATTGTTTATCTTAATTGCTTCCATAAGATCTTATGTTAACCTACAAACATGTGATATTACAATGTATTGGAGCATGTAACATAAATAATAAAAATAAAGAAGTTTGTCATTTAAATAAAATAACGTTATTTTGTTAATGGCATTATAGAAGAGTTGAACAGTAGATTAGAACGACACATCGCTTGTTAACGTTTCCAGAGTACAGTACACCAGAATATGCAAATAACTTATTTGAAATATTCGTCTTCTTCTGTACTTCAGGCAGTTGCCTGTGGCGTTAACCCTGCTTTTCCTCGACCTACCTTTAGCTGCATATCTTCTGATGTTTGAGAGTTAATCTTTCGCTACTGTGTTTACTGCTTTGAGAAATCTCATTTCCGATGCCTGAATTTCACTTTCGTGTTGTTTGTATTTGAGCCAAGGTTAACTTCCATAAAATAAGCTAGGAAGAGCTAGCGACTTACGCATATTGCAAAGGTATCTGCTTTAGTGTTTTGGTTTTGAGACAGCTGTATATTGAGGATTTTGCTAGGTTCTGTGACTCAAGAAAACGACCTACCTTTAGCTGCATATCTTCTGATGTTTGAGAGTTAATCTTTCGCTACTGTGTTTACTGCTTTGAGAAATCTCATTTCCGATGCCTGAATTTCACTTTCGTGTTGTTTGTATTTGAGCTAAGGTTAACTTCCATAAAATAAGCTAGGAAGAGCTAGCGACTTACGCATATTGCAAAGGTATCTGCTTTAGTGTTTTGGTTTTGAGACAGCTGTATATTGAGGATTTTGCTAGGTTCTGTGACTCAAGAAAACGAGTCTGTAACCGGAAACCTGCGTCGTGTAAAATACAAAACTGTGGAATAGAGAGAAAACTTCACGAGTTGCAAGTCCAGCAAAATTTTTGCAGTGATCAAGGGTACATTTTTCTGTTTCCGTTACGGATCACAAAAATTTTTACGTGTAGGTTATCAATTTCTATCAGTAATAGTCATATTCAGACACAAGTACACATAGTTTGTTAATCATACCGAGTAGGCGTATGCGACATTGGTTCAGTCACAATAATGAGCCAAACCAACTTCGTCGTATGCATGCCGTGTCCATGAAGAAAGGTATTAGTTTCAGTCTTTTACAATTGTGCATGTGCTACTTAAATTCTATATGTATACGACGAAGCATGTTGGACTCGTTAGTAAGGCTGAAGCATTTTCACATATGCCGACTTTGTACGACAAACAAATCATGTCTGAAGATGGGAATTACTGACCGAAATTAATATACTCATGGAAAAAAAAAATATTACAGCACGAAGAAGGAGTTGTGCGACATAAACGAAAGTTGATAGGCATGTTTCTACATCTGAAAGATGATACCTATTAAAATTTCACGCCACCCCCGTAAGAGTGACCATAGTAGCGCCACTATGAGAACGCAAATCAATTGCTTTAGATGCGCTCTATAACGGTAGTGAGAGTTAGTTCGTTTGAGATTGGACGTGGTGAGTTGATGTTAGTCAGGAATGCTCTTAAGGCGGTAAAGACGGTTTGTCAACAAATCACTAAGTTTGAATGAGGTCGTGTAATAGCGCAACGGAAAACTAGATGTTCCTTCTGCGATACTGCAGAAAGACTTGGCTGGAGTGTAGGCACTGTACATGATTACTGGCGTCGGTAGTCACGAGAATGTACGGGCGCAAGAAGACCTCTGAACGGCCACGTGGAACTACCGAGAGGGAAGACCATCCTGTTCGGCGTGTGGCTCTGGCGCATTGCACTGCATCTGCACCAGCAATTTGAACAGCGGTTGACACCACAGTGACAAAACTAACTGTTAGAAATCTGTTACTTCAAGGACATCTCCGAGCAAGACCTGTGGCGTGCATTAGTTTTGGGAGTTCCATGCGACTTTTTGCGGATAATGCTGTAGTATACAGAGAAGTTTGCAGCATTAGAAAACTGCAGCGAAAGGCAGGGAGATCTTCAGCCGGTAGGCACTTGGTGCAGGGAGTGGAAACTGACCCTTAACATAGACAAATGTAATGTATTGCAGAATACATAGAAAGGAGGATCATTTACTGTATGATTATGTGGTAGCGGAACAAACACTTGTAGCAGTTACTTCTGTAAAATATCTGGGAGTATGCGTGAGGAACGATTTGAAGTGGGATGATCATATAAAATTAATTGTTGGTAAGGCGGGTGCCAGGTTGAGATTCATTGGGAGAGTCCTTAGAAAATGTAGTCCATCAAATAAGGAGGTGGCTTACAAAACACTCGTTCGACCTATGCTTGAGTATTGCTCATTAGTGTGGGATCCGTACCAGGTCGGGTTGACAGAGGAGATAGAGAAGATCCAAAGAAGAGCGGCGCGTCTCGTCACAGGGTTATGTGGTAGGCGTGATAGCGTTACGGAGATGTTTAGCAAACTCAAGTGGCAGACTCTGCAAGATAGTGGTGGTGGTGGTTAGTGTTTTACGTCCCGTCGACAACGAGGTCATTAGAGACGGAGCGCAAGCTCAGGTGAGGGAAGGATGGGGAAGGAAATCGGCCGTGCCCTTTCAAAGGAACCATCCCGGTATTTGCCTCAAACGATTTAGGGAAATCACGGAAAACCTAAATCTGGATGGCTGGAGACGGGATTGAACCGCCATCCTCCCGAATGCGTGTCCAGTGTGCTAACCACTGCGCCACCTCGCTCGGTTGACTCTGCAAGAGAGGCGCTCTGCATCACGGTGTAGCTTGCTGTCCAGGTTTCGAGAGGGTGCGTTTCTGGATGAGGTATCGAATATATTGCTTCCTCCTACTTATACCTCCCGAGGAGATCAATGTAAAATTAGAGAGATTCGAGCGCACACGGAAGCTTTCCGGCAGTCGTTCTTCCCGCGAACCATAGGAAAAGGAAAGGGAGGTAATGACAGTGGCATGTAAAGTGCCCTCCGCCACACACCGGTGGGTGGCTTACGGAGTATAAATGTAGATGTAGTTGTAGATTCCACTGACCCCAAACCACCACCAATTGCGACTTCAGCAGTGTCAGCCGATAGCTCATTCGAGGAAAGGGTAGAAGTCTGTTGTGTTTTTTCTGCTGAAAGTTGGTTCTGTCGCGGTGCCACTAATGTAAGTGTCTTGGTTAGAAGAAGGCCAGTTGAGAGTCAGGAACCAACCTGTCTGTGTGCGAGACACACTCGACATACACGGAGCTGTGGTCTGAGGTGCGGTTTTGTATGACAGCAGGAGGATTCTCGTGAATATAACACGCACTCTCGGTGGTCTCGCGGTTCTAGGCGCGCAGTCCGGAACCGTGCAACTGCTACGGTCGCAGGTTCGAATCCTGCCTCGGGCATGGATGTGTGTGATGTCCTTAGGTTAGTTAGGTTTAAGTAGTTCTAAGTTCTAGGGGACTAATGACCACAGCAGTTGAGTCCCATAGTGCTCAGAGCCATTTGAACCATTTTTGAACACGCACTCTGATTGCAAATTTGTAAGTCGTTCTGATGATTCGACGTTTTGTGCTGGCATTCAAATGGCTCTAAGCACTATGGGGCTTAACATCTGAGGTCATCAGTCCCCTAGACTTAGAACTACTTAAACCTAACTAACCTAAGGACATCACACATATCCATGCCCGGGGTAGGATTTGAACCTGCTACCGTAGCAGCAGCGCTGTTGTTGTAACCCAACATGGTCTACAGAATGTTGGCGTGTTTCCATGCATGTCTCCAATCGAACACATATGGAACATCATCGGACAACTCCATCGTGATCGACAATCAGCATCAACTGTTCCCATATTTACTTCCGTCCCACAAACCGACATGTGGTACCACTACAATATAATGCATGCTTGTTTGTATGCTTGCATTCAACAGTCTGGCAGTTAGACCGGTTATTAATATACAGTTGCAATGGCTTATCTGGCACTTACATGAATCTATGATCTTGGAATGTTCATCACTTAAATACTCTACTGGCCATTAAAATTGCTACACCAAAAAGAAATGCAGATGATAAATGGGTATTCATTGGACAAATATATTATACTAGAACTGACATATCATTACATTGTCACGCAATTTAAGTGCATAGATCCTGAGAAGCCAGAATCCAGAACAAACACCTCTGGCATTGAGTCAAACAGAGATTGGATGTCGTATACAGGTACAGCTGCCCGTGCAGCTTCAACACGATACCACAGTTCATCAAGAGTAGTGACTTGGCTATTGTGACGAACCAGTTGCTCGGCCACTATTGACCAGACGTTTTCAATTGGTGAGAGATCTGAAGAATGTGGTGGCCAGGGCAACAGTCGAACATTTTCTGTATCCAGGACTTGCAACATTCGGTCGTGCATTATCCTGCTGAAATGTAGGATTTCGCAGGGATCGAATGAAGGGTAGAGCCACGGGTCGAAACACATCTGAAAAGTAACGTCCACTGTTCAAAGCGCCGTAATTGCGAACAAAAGGTGACCGAGACGTGTAACCAATGGCACCCCATACCATCACGCCGGGTGATACGGCAGTATAGCGATGACGAATACACGCTTCCAATGTGCGTTCACCACTATGTCGCCAAACACGGATGTGGCCATCGTGATGCTGTAAACAGAACCTGGATTCTTCCGAAAAAAGTTTTGCCATTCGTGCACCCAGGTTCGTCGTTGAGTACACCATCGCAGGCGCTCCTGTCTGTGATGCAGCGTCAAGGGTAACCGCAGCCATGGTCTCCGGGCTGATAGTCCATGCTGCTGCAAACGTCGTCGAACTGTTCGTGCAGATGGTTGTTGTCTTGCAAACGTCCCCATCTGTTGACTCAGGGATCGAGACGTGGCTGCGCGATCCTTTACAGCCATGCGCATAAGATGCTTGTCATCTCGACTGCTAGTGATACGAGGCCGTTGGCATCCAGCACGGCGTTCCGTATTACCCTCCTGAACCCACCGATTCCATATTCTGCTAACAGTCATTGGATCTCGACCAACGCGAGCAGCAATGTCGCGATATGATAAACCGCAATCGCGATAGGTTACAATCCGACCTTTATCAAAGTTGGAAACGTGACGGTACGCTTTTCTCCTCCTTGCACGAGGCATCACAACAACGTTTCACCAGGCAACGGCGGTCAACTGCCGTCTGTGTATGAGAAATCGGTTGGAAAATTTCCTCATGTCGGCACGTTGTAGGTGTCGCTACCGGTGCTAACCTTGTGTGAGTGCTCTGAAAAGCTAATCATTTGCATATCACAGCATCTTCTTCCTGTTGTTTAAATTTCGCGTCTGTAGCACATCATCTTCGTAGTGTAGCAATTTTAATGGCCAGTAGTGTATATTACCTAGACAGATGCATTCCCGAAATTTCTTTATTCTACCTTAATTATTTTTTTGTGCTGCAATTTTTTTCCGTAAGTTTATAAGCCGTGATTTTCAACTGGAATAAAAAATATATACAGGGAAACGAGTGTTTCCTTGAGTTCCAAGTCTGAGCTAAACTCGACATTGTGGCCGGATTGTGAGGGACAGCGTTGTGGCCATTGCGCGCTCGCTGCCACCAGTTTGGCCTGGAACTCGCACCACGCCGGCCTGCTGGAATGCGCACGCGTCACATCGGAGCGATAAACACCCCCCGCCACTCCCTTCACTGCGTCCTGCTGTCGTCGCTCCGTCGATATGAGGTCGACATCCGGTAAAACACCCAGACTCCCCGTTAACTCCGTAGCATCGACAGCAGTTATGGGGATATTCCATCCGCATTCTCAGTTACGGAACAAAGATAATCTAGCACTCTCCCGCTTGTTACCGATTTTGTGGTCTTCAGGCCGAAGACTGGTTTGAAGCAGCTCTCGACGGAGGTCTGTCTTGTGCAAATCTGCTCATCTTTGCGTAACTACAGCAGCCTACATCCACTGGAACTTCTAGCAGCGTTAGACTACAGCAGTCTGATCTGAGCGCAGGTCCTGAATTCCAGCCAAACAGGAAGGCCATCACTTCATTTTCAGTGTTGTACCATGAAAACGTCTCTCACGAAGAGTATGGCAGCGTATTACTTCTTCACTCACGAGTCACGTTCAACGACAATGACCGGAAAATAAAATAATTATTTTTTTGTGTTTTCATTTATTACTACGTTTCGACTGCTACCATCATCATAGAACTCGTGAAACCAAGTTGAATGCCAGCTGAACGAAACAGATCCGTAAGCAATTTTCGAGTGTAAAAAAATGAGTTTAAGTAAAACTAAATTCTTATTTCCGCAGGATTGCGTAAGATAAAAGAGCATTCTATAATCATAAAGAAAGTGCTGATAACTTCCAAACATAAACGTTGAGACCAGAGAAAAGTTAGAGGGAAACTCTTAAGTTTCTTCTTAAGTAATAGAACCCAGTACGTTGTCATCGATGATGAGTGTTTATCGGAGGTGAGGGTATCATCTGGAGTGCCCCAGGAAAGTGTGGTAGGTCCGCTGTTGTTTTCTATCTACATAAATGATCTTTTGGGTAGCGTGGATAGCAATGTGCGGCTGTTTGCTGATGATGCTGTGGTGTACGGGAAGGTGTCGTCGTTGAGTGACTGTAGGAGGATACAAGATGACTTGGAAAGGATTTGTGATTGGTGTAAAGAATGGCAGCTAACTCTAAATATAGATAAATGTAAATTAATGCAGGTGAATAGGAAAAAGAATCCTGTAATGTTTGAATACTCCATTAGTAGTGTAGCGCTTGACACAGTCACGTCGATTAAATATTTGGGCGTAACATTGCAGAGCGACATGAAGTGGGACAAGCATGTAATGGCAGTTGTGGGGAAGGCGGATAGTCGTCTTCGGTTCATTGGTAGAATTTTGGGACGATGTGGGCCATCTGTAAAGGAGACCTCTTATAAAACACTAATACAACCTATTCTTGAGTACTGCTCGAGCGTTTGGGATCCCTATCAGGTCGGATTGAGGGAGGACATAGAAGCAATTCAGAGGCGGGCTGCTAGATTTGTTACCGGTAGGTTTTATCATCACGCGAGTGTTACGGAAATGCTTCAGGAACTCGGGTGGGAGTCTCTAGAGGAAAGGAGGCGTTCTTTTCATGAATCGCTACTGAGGAATTTTAGAGAACCAGCATTTGAGGCTGACTGTAGTACGATTTTACTGCCGCCAACCTACATTTCGCGGAAAGACGACAAAGATAAGATAAGAGAGATTAGGGCTCGTACAGAGACATATAGGCAGTCATTTTTCCCTCGTTCTGTTTGGGAGTGGAACAGGGAGAGAAGATGCTAGTTGTGGTACGAGGTACCCTCCGCCACGCACCGCATGGTGGATTGCGGAGTATGTATGTAGATGTAGATGAAGAAACTCTGCTTGTAATACAGCTTGTTTATGGGTGCGGAACATAAATGAAACCACTAGGAACCTTTAAAAATTAGCATTACAGAATATGGTTGAAAATAGGACGGACTGATCGAATAAGTTATGAAGACTTCGGGCTGAAAGTCAGTGCGAAAAAATGTCGAGTAAAGAATAAGAAAATGAAAGAGACAGAATTATTGATGACATATTACGAAATGAGTTCCTGCTGTGAAAAGCATAGTTGAAGGGATTGTGGGAGGAAAGAGTCCCACGGACAGTCCTCGATATAGGCGCGTAAGGCAGCTTATTGCGCAGTAGCTATGTTTAAATGATAGATGACTGCCAGACGACAAAAAAGCAGAAGTGCATCAAACCAACCTTGGGTTCACGACCGAAACAATATCGGTGCAAGCGAAAACTCATGGTACTAAAATACGGTCATAGCAAATAACATAGTCGAGGGGCCTCACAACTTAAATTTGTGTTGCCTATAATATTTAAGGAATCACCTTTACTCGATTCTTGTACGAGAATGTTACAACGAGTTATGTGTTACACAACACTGATGACTAATCGTAGCACATGCAAACCGAAGGCAAAGTTACTTCGAAGTCGACGAGCGACAATAAGCTGGAATACTCTTTATGTAATACGTTCTTTAATACGTTATTGTGTATACTTGAACTTACACGTGTTTCTGAGGCAACCCAGAAACCATCCCTGCGTGCAGCTCCGTCACGTCCGAGAAGACGATGAACATGGGCCGACGACTGACACTGGAAGAGGCGAAACCCTGGCACCGGCACCGGCACCGGCACATTACAGCCAAGCAGTCTGCCAGACATAACGTCCCCATGCAGTCGATGGCATCACAAGACAATGTGCACAACATACTGTGCACAGCTTTCAGAGTTAACCCAGGACATTGTCATTCATTCATTTACTGCATGCAATAGGACCTTTTACCAGTATATTAAAGCAGGCCGCACCTATCCCACTATTTATCATGTAATAACATAAACTGTTCCACATTACAAACAAATATTGCTTACAGCAAAGTAATAATAACGATTTTCTTTCAACGAACACACCGCCATTTGACCAATATAACAGTCAAGTGGTGCGGTGTTCCTTTAAAAAAAATTGTATGACTCTTCGTCAGCAACATTAAAAACTCAGAATGAGATTTTCACTCTGCAGCGGAGTGTGCGCTGATATGAAACTTCCTGGCAGATTAAAACTGTGTGCCCAACCGAGACTCGAACTCGGGACCTTTGCCTTTCGTGGGCAAGTGCTATACCATCTGAGCCACCGAAGCACGACTCACGACCGGTACTCACAGCTGTACTTCTGCCAGTATCCGTCTCCTACCTTCCAAACTTTACAGAAGCTCTTCTGCGAAACATGCAGAACTAGCACTCCTGAAAGAAAGGATACTGTGGAGACATGGCTTAGCCACAGCCTGGGGGATGTTTCCAGAATGAGATTTTCACTCTGCAGCGGAGTGTGCGCTGATATGAAACTTCCTGGCAGATTAAAACTGTGTGCCCGACCGAGACTCGAACTCGGGACCTTTGCCTTTCGCGGGCAAGTGCTCTACCAACTGAGCTACCGAAGCACGACTCACGACCGGTACTCACAGCTGTACTTCTGCCAGTATCCGTCTCCTACCTTCCAAACTTTACAGAAGCTCTTCTGCGAAACATGCAGAACTAGCACTCCTGAAAGAAAGGATACTGTGGAGACATGCCTTAGCCACAGCCTGGGGGATGTTTCCAGAATGAGATTTTCACTCTGCAGCGGAGTGTGCGCTGATATGAAACTTCCTGGCAGATTAAAACTGTGTGCCCGACCGAGACTCGAACTCGGGACCTTTGCCTTTCGCGGGCAAGTGCTCTACCAACTGAGCTACCGAAGCACGACTCACGACCGGTACTCACAGCTTTACTTCTGCCAGTATCCGTCTCCTACCTTCCAAACTTTACAGAAGCTCTTCTGCGAAACATGCAGAACTAGCACTCCTGAAAGAAAGGATACTGTGGAGACATGGCTTAGCCACAGCCTGGGGGATGTTTCCAGAATGAGATTTTCACTCTGCAGCGGAGTGTGCGCTGATATGAAACTTCCTGGCAGATTAAAACTGTGTGCCCGACCGAGACTCCAACTCGGGACCTTTGCCTTTCGCGGACAAGTGCTCTACCAACTGAGCTACCGAAGCACGACTCACGACCGGTACTCAGCTTTACTTCTGCCAGTATCCGTCTCCTACATTCCAAACTTTACAGAAGCTCTTCTGCGAAATATGAAGAACTAGCACTCCTGAAAGAAAGGATACTGTGGAGACATGGCTTAGCCACAGCCTGGGGGATGTTTCCAGAATGAGATTTTCACTCTGCAGCGGAGTGAGCGCTGATATGAAACTTCCTGGCAGATTTAACATTAAAAACTGTTTAATTATAATGAGATACAAAGAAAATTAATCAAAATATGAGCAGAAATTTACTTAAAGGAAACGGGGAGTGACAAGTAAAAATGTTTGTATTTTAGAAGGAAATGAAAGAAGGATAGACATGGCTAGTTAAGATGGTTGCTCACCACCGTCAGTGATCGGAATGGGAAGCCTCGGAACTGCATCGGGTCTTCGCCTTTCGATTTGGCAGTGTAAGTTTTGTACGTAACTGGACTGTATAGCAAGGCCATTTATTTGCTGTTGTAGGTATTGAGTTCTGCTGATTGATTGTGTTATTAATTTCCTAAATTAAGTACACTTTGAAAGTGGCCCTTAGGCAACAACAGCCACTCATTTCCTACTAGTTACACGACGTACTATTTTGAAGTGATCTTTGGGCAACAATGGCCGGTCACTATTTACCGACCAGAACAAAATACTTTTAAATACAACTATAACATACTTATTGCTGTCAGTTGTTTATTGGATTTCTCAAGAACGCAATTCGCCAAATGGGGTCGTTGAGATTTGCTTCTCTAACCAGGATTCTTTATTGCTACGTTTCCCTGTAGCTGTGTTTCTACGGCTGATATTGACTAAGTCTGGTGCTAACAAAGCGCACAGCCTCACCTCTCCTACCCAGGACAACTCTGGCGACTAAAATTTCTTCCGTCACCAGGATTCGACCCAGCCCTTCTGTGTCCAGTATCTCGCTTCTGGGTCACGCTAGAGGGCTCAGCCACGACAGTAGGTACTACCTGACCAATATGGGTTTTGTAGGTACACGAGGAGTACCTAAATTGTTCTAGAACCGGCCTTTCCCGTCGGAGGTTCGAGTCCTCCCTCGGGCATGGGTGTGTGTGTTGTTCTTAGCATAAGTTGGTTTAAGTAGAGTGTAAGTCTAGGGACCGATGACCTAAGCAGTTTGGTCCCTTAGGAATTCACACACATTTGAACATTTTTGATCCAGAACTTCTTAACCCTCAACAGGAATTCACTGTTCTTGTTGGAAAGCACATGGATTTTAGAATAACACTTCTAACTGCAATTGGACTACTTTAAGTGATAATGAGGCGAAGGCTTAAGAGGAGTTTTTCTCGGATTTCAAGTCCACCTTTTATGCAAACAATTTTTATAGAAGCCCAAACATGTTTCAGCATCTTTGTGCCGTTGTCAGCGGATACTTTTTATTCAGTTTTTAATTTTTTCTGCATTGTTGTATTGTGTAAGACCCTCTCTGTATTACTGTATAGTGGTAGCCTGTCACAGTTTAGAAATATTTCATCTGTCATTGAAATGCACAGGCAAACACAATACACACTTTTTTGTGGAGCTCCACTCACAAGTAATACTTTTTTTCACTTTACAAAACACAATGTTTTTGTTTTTGCTTTGTACCCAGCTACTGTAGGTGAAGTTCCGCAAAACCACGTTTTTTGTGAGCGTTACAACAACTGATGAGAATGCAGATGCTAACGGATATTTCTAAACCAACTACGACTAGCTGTCCATATATAATAATGTACAGAGGATCCTAGATAACCCAACAATTAAGAACTGAATGAAGAGCACTCACTGAAAATGGTACGAAGGTGCTGAAACATGTGTGGGTTTATATAAAAAAATATTTACATAAGGGGCGGACTTAAAACTCAGTAATTTTTTCTGCAAACACGGTTACTGCAAGAACTGAAAAACCAAATGAGGAAGTGGTTTGATAATGGCTAGAAGAAAAAAGTCAGAACAGAATATCAAGAAAACAGCAAATATGGGTTAGATATCTACACAAATCAGTATGAAAAGAAGTGACGAATAGAGTTGGATTAAACCTCACAATCAAACAGCGTTCGCTCAGTAAGTGGCCATATCTAAAAGCTTTTCGCTTGCTAGCTGGGGAATACATGTACAGAACGTGGTTCTCTGTGCTTGCTGGAGGGAACATGAAAGGGTGGATTTATGGGTAAAATAGTCTCATTTTTTCTGTTAGAGAATGAGCCGGGGAAGACGCAAGAGTTGAATCGTCTACGATTAACAGCAGGTTAAAACGGAAATCACTTTCCTCTTCATAGCCTGCTCCTTCTTTATCGACAACTGTGAATTCGGTCCGATTCAAGACTATTGCTACTCCAATCCATTCTCGGCTTTGTCTCAGATGTACCATCCGGATACCCGTGCATGAACGATTCAGTTCCATTCTGCATACACATGTCCCCTTTAGTTTAAAAGGTCTTCCACAGTTTTGCGAATCAGACGGGTTTGCAGTGTATCTTACTTCTCTCGCTTCACCTTCGTTTCTCACGGTCACATCACTGATCAGGAAAGATGAAGCTTGTTCCTCTGAAATTTTTATTGTATTGTGTCATTTTTGTGTGAACAGAAATGAGCAACGTAGCACTGTTGCCAGGGGGACCCCTCTGGGTTCGTGGCACGCCGAATCGGAGAAGTTTTCTGCGTCTGGCACTGTTGGCTCCCCTCCCAATTAAGCTGCGACGTTTGTCGTAAACATAACAATTCAGAGATTACGACTCTGTTGTGTCTATATTGTCGATAATAGGAGGGGCGGGGGGGGGGGGGGGTGGGAGGAGGAAGAGAAGTAGAGGAGGAAACTGCTTGCCTTTGCAAAAGCGTAAGGGGGAGGGGGAGGGGGGAAGTAGCAAGCTTAACATCCCCACCCGACGGAGAAAACGCCAAGGGAAATTTGCCACTGTGCTCCCATCTAATTTATTTCTTGCCTTCCCTTCTTCCACAATATTTCGTCCCTCTTCACATAATTCTTCCATTCTACTTTTCAATTTTATGTTCACTTGTTTCTTATTCTTGTAGGGGTTATTCCTTTTTGATTACCTGTTACTCCTTTTTTATCCTTCTTCCGAATTAATCCTTTCTTTTTTTTTAATCCTCTTTGCTTTTTGCCCAAGTCTAATGCCATCAGCGAATATTTGCAGTGGTCCCTTTACATATGTATCGAACTATAGATTACATTGTTTCATTGGTTCATCGTCATTCAAGCGAAACATTTGATCAATGAAATTTGGCATTGTCAAATATGCCTTTATTAACAAATGCCTTTGCAGATATTACAGTTAACTGGTCACCACACTATTAGGTTATCACCAGAGCTAGAAATCCGGAGCCTTGTTACGGAAATAGGTCCAGGTGTCGTAAAGTTATCATTGTGGTCACTTACAACCAACTAAGTCGAAATCAGTTAAGTGCAAGATATCTGCCAAATAAGATCGAAGCACTTGTGAAACATTTAACGTATTAAATTCATAAATGTTCTAGTACAGTTTTAAAATAATAACTGTTAAATACAGGGTGTTTCAAAAAGGACTTTACAACTTTGAAAGTTCATATAAATTGATTGATAGTACCTACAGAGGTGATTGTAGTGTCAATTTTTAGGGAAATACATCAAGTTCCGCTAGTGCCGAATCGAACCACAAGAAGCGCTAGCGGCAGCTGCGTTAAAGATGGCTGTCTTCACTGGGACCAAGCATGCTAGCTGTTTTGGTTTGAAGAATCGAAGTCGGCGACAACAGTTCAGCGTAATTTCCGTACCAAGTATGCTACAGATCCTCCTAGTAGGCCTACAGTTAATGAGTGGCATAAATATGTTGTAGAAACAGAGTGCTCGGTAAGACATGGGAAATCATCAGGTCGTCCAGGCACATCTGCCGACGTCGTTGAGCGAGTGAGACAACGTTTTGTCAGCAGCCCTACGAAGTCGATCCGGCGTGCATCTCGCGAACTGCAAATCGACTGCATACGACTGTCTGGCGTGTGTTGAGAAACCGTTTGCATTAGGAACAGTACAGATTGACGATCGTACAAGCAATAAGAGACACTGGTAAAATTGCTCGCAAGAACTTCTGTGCAGATATGTTAAATCGATTACGCGAGGATGAATATTTCTTGGACAAAATCATCTTTTCTGGCGAGTCGACTTTTCACTTAAGTGACATAGTTGTAGGATTTGGGGCAGTGAAAATCCAGGTCAAACATTGCAACATTTCGTGACAGCCCTAAACTGAACGTTTTTTGTGCATTGAGCTAGAACAAAATGTATGGCCCCTTTTATTCCACGAGAGAACCATCAGCGGGATAGTGTACCTGGATACGTTACAACAATTTTCGATACCACAGATCGATGAAGATGGCCAAGAACGAAATGTCTGCTTCATGCAAGATGATGCACTACCCCATTACCTGGCTGACGTCCGGGATTTTCTCACTGAACGATTTCCAGGCCAATGGATTGGCCGCGATGCGCCAATTGCATGGCCCCCACGTTACCCAGACCTGACACCACTGATTTTTTAAAATGCGGATTCATCAAGGATATCGTGTTTGTACCTCCTGTGTTGACTTCTCTACCTGAACTTACAAGGGAACCTCCCCATCGTACCCCCCTCAGATTTAGTTATAAGTTGGCACAGTGAATAGGATTGAAAAACTAAACACAGATCAATCGAGAAAACAGGAAGAAGTTGTGTGGAACTATGAAAAAAAAGCAAAATATACAAACTGAGTAGTCCATGTGCAATATATGCAACATCAAGGAGAATGTGAGCTCAGCGGCGCCGTGGTCTTGTGGTTAGCGTGAGCAGCTGCGGAATGAGAGGTTTTTGGTTCAAGTCTTCCCTCGGGTGAAAAGTTTACTTTCTCTATTTTCGCAAAGTTATGATCTGTCCGTTCGTTCATTGACGTCTCTGTTCACTGTAATAAGTTTAGTCTCTATTTTGCGACCGCACCGCAAAACCGCGTGATTAGTAGACGAAAGGACGTGCCTCTCCAATGGGAACCGAAAACATTTGATCGCAAGGTCATAGGTCAACCGATTCCTCCACAGGAAAACACGTCTGATATATTCTGTACGACACTGGTGACGGCATGTGCGTCACATGACAGAAATATGTTGTCGATCCACCTAACTTGTACACATGGCGAACGGGTGAAAAGATTCTTCTACCTTGCCCGATTTAGGTTTGCTTGTGGATGTTATAATCACTCCCAAAAAAGTGATGAAAACATAAGCGATTGTCACATAAACTGAAAATAAAAAGTTAAACTTCTCACCGGCGGGAAGGCTTGAACCAAGGACCTCTCGTTCCGTAGCTGCTCGCGCTAACCACGGGACGACGGCGCTCTTGTGCTCACACTCTCCTTGATGTTGCATATCTTACGCATGGACTCCTCGGTTTGTATATTTTGCTTATTTTTTTATAGTTCCACACAACTTCTTCCTGTTTTCTCGATTGATCTGTGTTCAGTTTTTCAAGGCCTATCCACTATGCCAACTTATAACTAAATCTGAGGGGGCGTGCGATGGGGAGGTTCCCTTGTTAGAGCAAGAATTTACGCCGCCACCGAGCAAGTTACACCTGCAATGCGAGTTTGGGAAGAAACTGTCTTCCGATGGATGTTTGCAGGATAACCAACGGAAGCCACATACAACATCTTTAGTTTAAGGTAAACCCAGTTCTATATCTTCTTTCAAGAAATTTATACGAATTTTTAAAGTTTTAAAGTGCTTTTTGAAACACCCTGTATTTGTCGTGATGTGTTGAAATAAGAGTTCTACATGCGGTGAAAGTGTTTAATGAACTCCAAGTTTACTATCCTATACCAGAGGTGTTGCCCTTACGGCTATTAAAAAAAAAAATGGATGCTCCTTGCTCTGCAAAACCTCTTCCCACACTCAATGCGTGACGTCACATTCGTCAGCTACAGAGACTGCGTTCACTAGGCTATTGCAAATTTAACTACATCTTTGACCATATATTATATACTATATTACATTTCAAAGGGGGCTGTGACTCGTATTGCCACAGACTTCAGCTCTGCCTTGTACTCTTTTTAATACGAGCGTCTGTTTGGCATTGCCATAGTTTTGTTTTTGCAGAGAGTAAGTTATTTGTATATCTCTGCTTATATCTCAGTTTTCCGTCGGATTTTAGTCCAATATGTCATACCAACAGAATCCTTGAATTCAGCCTTGTTATCGTTGTTTCTTTCATTCTTTAGAATCCCCAAGAGTCTTCAGGGGTACTTTACAGTCTCGGAAGCGAAGCTGAACCAACAGTGAAATGATATCTCTTTATTATTTCCAAAATCCATGAAAATGTAACGCTGAAGCTTTTGACAGATTACGACAGCTACTTGCTGTAATTAGAGCAGAAATGACGCTTAAAGAACATCGAAAAATTTCTGTTTCGGTCAACACCACCTCTGTTTCACATTTAACAAACTAACAGTATGGCACTTGGTTGGTAAACAGACGAACATTCTTCCTACATAATCGACAGTAGTTCCTACGAATCTCCTGATGCAGCAAAGCAGCTCTTTCGTTTTGCACACGTCACATTTTATGCATCTTTACAATATTCAAATTACAGACTTCAAATACTAGTTTATTGGTACTACGTTATCATAGCTGGTATATAACTAAAAAACGATGTATTTTGCGATAAAGTACTTGTCCTTTATGACATACAGTATAGTCAGTGTTTCTACCACATTTATTCACGGCTATATCGAAGAAGTTCTTATTACTACGACTGAAAAGTGGCGAAACATAAGGAATGGCGTTACTGGAAGGCCATCCACTCATCAAAAATTTTATCTGCAGGCAAAAGTACAATTTGTTATCAATGTAATGTGTTTTCGATGATCACGCATTGATAGTTGCCCGGATAAAGTGTTATATACGTCATTTTCCAGTATCATTCGGGGAAAACCATAAACTAACTCATAAACGTTATCTCCTTTTCGCTGTAATCCTTTTTCCCTAAGCCGTGTCCACAGGTTAAATTTGTTACATTTCAGTGTATGTGTGTGCCGCTCCCGTTGAATCACGAATGATATGTAGTAGTCAAACCGTACCGATCGATAATGAACATCGGTATGCAAGCATCGTGCGACCACGTGGCCTTCTAGGAAGGAGTCTAATCACGAGAGTGGGATTCATTATAAAATACAGCTTCACTCACCTGTCTGCCCTTATCGCGAAGGTTATATCAGCGTATAATCTGCGTCAACACGGGCGGCATTCACGGGCGCCGACGTAGATAGCGAGATGATACGGAGATATCTTTGCGTAATAAAACGAAATACCAGCATTTCGCGGCCATATATGGTCACCACCGGATCTCCTAACGTAAAGCTGTCTCCATCTTGACGCAAGTGGAACGCGAGCCTAAACAGCAGGTTCAGGAGAGGACTGAGAACAGTCAAATTGTCACAAAATTTTCCAAGTTTTGCAAGCCTTGGGAGCTACGGCACTATTAGGCATGTACTACAATAGCCTCTTTGTGCTCTGTAGACCATTTTAGGGTGATACGAGGGTAATCTCAAAAGTAAGGTTACCTATTTTTTTATAAGTACATAGACCTGTTTATTTCTACAATGGTTTACATCAGTTTACAGCTTGAACATTTAGCTATTTTTCGACATAACCACAATTTCTGTGGATGCATTTTTGTAGACGCTGTGGCAGTTTTTGTATACCCATCTCATACCAGCTCGTCGCCCATGTGACAGCCACTGGGCGCCGAGTCTGGACTATTGGGAGGGTGGGTGATTATGTTACAATGAAACTGTTGCAGGAGAGCAACGGTTTGCCGAGCGATGTGTGGGCGAGCGTTGTCATGGAGAATGTGTACGTCCTTCCTCAACATTACTCTTCTCCGGTTCTGGATTGCCCGTTGAGTTTTTTCATAGTCTCACAGTACCTAACAGCGTTAAGCACTCGTATGGCCCCAGCGATTCAGCTCCGACGACGAGGTGAAACAAGAGCTTCATAACTTTCTGAACAGCATGGCGGCGAGCTGGTATGACATGAGCATACGAAAACTGCCACAGCCTCTACAAAAATGCATCGACGGAAATGGTGCTTATGTTGAAAAATAGCTAATGTTCAAGCTGTAAACGGATGTAAACCATTCTAGAAATAAACAAGTCTATGTACTTATAAAAAATAGGAGGCCTTACTTTTGGGATTACCCTCGTATTAGACACGTCACACAACACAACCACAAAATATAACTAAAATCTACCACTTTTTTAGGTTAGTTAGTTACATGTTCCGTGTTCATCTGAAATTATGCGGAACTATTCAGTTTAAAGAATGTGTGTATGTGATTGGTGTTATCAGTAATGAACATATTATTTTTGAGTCCTAATCATGCAACTACACTTAGAAAAGCTAGTTTTATTTTACAGGCTATCATTGTTTAAATAAAAATTCGTCCTTGGAATGGAAGGAGTTGTCCTAGAGAAATTATTTTAGGTTAGATTTAAAACTTGCTTTGTTATCTATGAGACATTTTATGTTATTGATCAAATGATCAAAAATATTTGTCGCTGCTTATTGAACTCCTTTTTGAGCCGGCTACAGCTTTAATAATGGTCATAAAGGCTATTTTTTCCTCTAGTTTTTTAGTATGGACATCACTATTCTTCACAAACTATCATGGATTTTTTTATGATGAATATCAATATTTATTGCGGTGTTGCGGTTACTATGTCTGACTCCTTAAAGAGGTTCCTACGCGACGGCCGCGGGTGAACACCACGTATTATTCTTACTGCTAGCTTTTGTAGAATCAACACTTCCTTTCTAAGCGATGAGTTATCCAGAAAAGTGTTTCATTAGACATTATTGAGTGGAATGTGCCAGGAGGTTGATTCATTTGTTTCCAAAACTGGCAGTTATGCGAAGATTATAAATAGCTGAACATATTTTTTTTTGAGCTGGTCAACAACATGCTTCTTCCAGTTCACGTTTTCATTAACATGTACATACAAAAATCTGCAGCATTCTGACCTATTTACTGAGTCCGTTTCATGTGCTATTTGTATCGTTGGTGTGACTATTTGTTGTACAGAACTGAGCATAGTGTGTTTCGTTAAAAATTAGGAAGAGTCATTTTCAGAGAATCACTTAATAGTTTTTTAAAACCGTCGTTAGAAATACCTTCTATGGCTTTCATTTAACAATCTCTGCTGTTGCTTTCTCTCTAGTGGGATTTATTATAACACTAACATCACCAGCAAAAAGTAACAATTCTGCTTGATGAATGTTAAGTGAAAGGTCATTCGTATATATAAGAAGAGTAGTGGTAAACTGAAACTTGTGGAACTTCCTTCGTAATCTTCCCACAGTCATAATATTTTCTCTCCTTCCAACATTGTTTGAATAACTCAGCACAACGTTTTACACCCTATTCGTTAAGTATGGTTTCAACCAGTTGTTTTTAAAGCCATCAGTTTCATGTAACTTAAGTTTTTCTAAGGGAGTAACATGATCTACTTTCCGGGCGGGAAGGAGCGCCTGGTTCCCGGCACGAATCCGTCCGCCGGATATGTCGAGGTCCGGTGAACCGGCCAGTCTATGGATGGTTTTTAGGCGGTTTTCCATCTGCCTCGGCGAATGCGGGCTGGTTCCCCTTACTCCGCCTCGGTTACACTATGTTGGTGATTGCTGCGCAAACAAGTTCTCCACGTATGCGTACAACACCATGACTCTACCACGCAAACATAGGGGTTACACTCGTCTGGTGTGAGACGTTCCCTGAGGGGGTCCACCGGGGACCGAATCCCACAATACCACTGGGTTCGGTGTGGGGCGGCGGAGGGATGAAGTGGACTGCGGTAGTCGTCGTGGGGTTGTGGACCACTGCGGCTGCGGTTGGGACGGAGACTCTCCGTCGTTTCTAGGCCCCCGGTTAACATACAATACCATGCATACAACATGATCTACGCAGTCTACGCCTTGGGAAGTTTACATAAAATACCAACTAGGCGTATAAATACTTACTCAATTTTTTCACATCTCAACACGATTCGCTTCACATGCTGCAGTCACTCGACACGCTTCGGGATTACGATGATCACGCTGTCTACATTCCTTATGCTTTCCCATTCGCTATCTGAAAAAATAATCAAAGAGACTTTGATCTTAGGAATATGAAAGAAAGTTGCCATTTTTCGGTACCAATCGTAACACATTTTTCAATCCCTGCTTTATGTTGATTCGCTATATAATGTCATGTCTTTAATTTTTTATTTAATTTTTCTCCGTATGTCCAAGTTAAGTCTGGCTTTTGTTCCATGATGATGAATACAGCTTTAACATAATAGTGAATAATATTTCCCCTACGTGCATGAGGTGCTGGTAGATGTAATTACATTGTACATTCAGAGCCTCTATCTGTTTAAACAGAGTTTTAGAATGAGCCCGATTGCTCTTTTTGGTTATTATATGCTCATGCACAGAATTTTTATAGTTTTTCTGAATTTCTTAATATCAAAATAAAAATATTATGGTGACAGGACGTCACAATATAACATGTCCTTGACGGTTGTGCTTGCTACCTTACTGTATAAATTTGATGAGCCACTACCCATTTAAACTCGTCTGGCAATGTATGACCGTAGTGGCGTGACATTAAATATGTTACTATAACAATTTTACGGTATGATATCTGCAATTTTAAGAATGTTTGCTACTTGTCATGTATCCGAAGTTCCAGTCAGTAATGTATTTTCTTTTTCTGTATCATTAGATCTGAAAACGTATAATATTGTGCCCTGCCCGCGACGTAATAACATCCTATTTTCTTTTTCCATAGGAATATTAAGGTTTAAGGATATAATTTAACCACTGAGTCAATGGACTGCGGTGCAGGTCAGCGAAAATGTACCCCCAGAATAATGAGAGCTGCGTAGCATTACCATCTGTATGTTGTTCTATATAAGAAAGCGCGCTCGTCTTTTCTTTCTCTTCTTTAATCGTGCACCTTCCCGACAACATCTTACGCTATCAGATTCCTATTTTCTTCCATTTTGTTCGAATGAACTACACTTGTATTCCTGCTGGGAATTTATTTAATCATCCTATTATCATCGCCAACTGCGGGTACTAATATGACCTTATTATGAATGCCTTATTCTTTCGCTCCAGAGATGAGCTAAGATTATTGTAATTTCCAAGTATTTCGCCGAAATACGGCACAATTTTTTGTTATATTCAAAACTGTGAGAATTATTCACAAAATGTTAGATTTCTGTACAAATGATTTACTCCGTTAAATAATATTACCTTGAGCAGTTATACAGAGAACCGACTCGTGGCGATAACATATTAGACCTTCTGGTGACAAACAGACCCGAACTATTCCAAACAGTTAACGCAGAACAGGGAATCAGCGATCATAAAGTGATTACTGCATCGATGATTTCAGCCGTAAACAGAAACATTAAAAAAGTTAGGAAGATTTTTCTGTTTAGCAAAAGTGACAAAAAGCAGATTAAGAGTACCTGACGGCTCAACACCAAAATTTTGTCTCAAGTACAGATAGTGTTGAGGATCAGTGGACAATGTTCAAAACCACCGTACAATATGCGTTAGATGAGAATGTGCCAAGCAAGATCGTAAGAGATGGAAAAGAGCCACCGTGGTACAACAACCGAGTTAGAAAACTGCTGCGGAAGCAAAGGGAACTTCACAGCAAACATAAACATAGCCAAAGCCTTGCAGACAAACAAAAATTACGCGAAGCGAAATGTAGTGTGAGGAGGGCTATGCGAGAGGCGTTCAATGAATTTGAAAGTAAAGTTCTATGTACTGACTTGGCAGAAAATCCTAAGAAATTTTGGTCTTACGTCAAAGCAGTAGGCGGATCAAAACAAAATGTCCAGACAATCTGTAACCAAAATGGTACTGAAACAGAGGATGACAGAGTAAAGGCCGAAACACTAAATGTCTTTTTCCAAAGCTGTTTCACAGAGGAAGACTGCACTGTAGTTCCTTCTCTAGATTGTCGCACAGATGACAAAATGGTAGATATCGAAATAGATGACAGAGGGATAGAAAAACAATTAAAATCGCTCAAAAGAGGAAATTCCGCTGGACCTGATGGTATACAAGTTCGATTTTACACAGAGTACGCGAAGGAACTTGCCCCCCTTGTTGCAGCGGTGTAGGTCTCTAGAAGAGCGTAGCGTTCCAAAGGATTGGAAAAGGGCACAGGTCATCACCGTTTTCAAGAAGGGACGTCGAATAGATGTGCAGAGCTATAGACCTATATCTCTAACGTCGATCAGTTGTAGAATTTTGGAACACGTTTTATGCTCGAGTATAATGACTTTTCTGGAGACTAGAAATCTACTCTGTAGGAATCAGCATGGGTTTCGAAAAACACGGTCGTGTGAAACCCAGCTAGCGCTATTCCTCCACGAGACTCAGAGGGCCGTAGACACGGGTTCCCAGGTAGATGCCGTGTTCCTTGACTTCCGCAAGGTGTTCGATAGAGTTCCCCACAGTCGTTTAATGAACAAAGTAAGAGCATATGGACTATCAGACCAATTGTGTGATTGGATTGAAGAGTTCCTAGATAACAGACCGCAGCGTGTCTTTCTCAATCGACAGAAGTGTTCCGAAGTAAGAGTGATTTCAGGTGTTCCGTAGGGGAGTGTCGTAGGACTGTTGCTATTCACAATATACATAAATGACCTTGTGGATGACATCGGAAGTTCACTGAGGCTTTTTGCGGATGATATTGTGGTATATCGAGAGGTTGTAACAATGGGAAATTGTACTGATATGCAGGAGGATCAGCAGCGAATTGATGCATGGTGCAGGGAATTGCAATTGAATATCAAAGTAGACAAGTGTAATGTGCTGCGAATACATAGAAAGATAGATCCCTTATCATTTAGCTACAAAATAGCAGGTCAGGAACTGGAAGCAGTTAATTCCATAAATTATCTGGGAGTACGCATTAGGAGTGATGTAAAATAGAATGATCATATAAAGTTGATCGTTGGTAAAGCAGATGCCAGACTGAGATTCATTGGAAGAATCCTAAGGAAATGCAATCAGAAAACAAAGGAAGTAGGTTACAGTACGCTTGTTTGCCCATTGCTTGAATACTGCTCATCAGTGTGGGATCCGTACCAGGTAGGGTTGATAGAAGAGATAGAGAAGATTCAACGGATAGCAGCGCACTTTGTTACCGGATCATTTAGTAATCGCGAAAGCGTTACGGAGATGATAGATAAACTCCAGTGGAAGACTGCAGGAGAGACGCTCAGTAGCTCGGTACGGGCTTTTGTTGAAGTTTCGAGAACAAACCTTCACCGAAGAGTCAGGCAGTATATTGCTCCCTCCTACGTATATATCGCGAAAAGACCATGAGGATAAAATCAGAGAGATTAGAGCCCACACAGAAGCATACCGACAATCCTTATTTCCACGAACAATAAGAGACTGGAATAGAAGGGATTACCGATAGAGGTACTTAAGGTACCCTCCGCCACACACCGTCAAGTGGCTTGCTGAGTATTGATGTAGATGTAGATGTAGAATAATTGTTTAATTTAACATTCCTGCTTTCATTTCGTGATAGCAGTCCCAAATTTCCAATTTATAAATGTTGTAGCTATTTCTTTACTACATTTTTTTCTTACGGTGCCAATGCAATACTCACGAGATTAAATCTAATTATTCTGAATTTCTCGCGAGGCGAGAAGACAGAAGTTTCCTTGAGATTACAAAAAACACAAATTAGCCGTTTTTCAGCAAGCTGTTTGCCTACTGATCTTCACGTCAAGCAAAACAGGTAAAAATAGTAAAAAAAAAATTAAGAAGTAAAGTGATAACATTGTGCGTTCAATAGTATTGTGTGCATTTTTTCATAAAAATAATTTTTATTATAAAGTCAAAAAGTGGCGTGTGTGTGTGAAATCTCTAATTCATTTACTTTTAATTAAGGATAAGAAGTGATATCTCTAATTAATTCACGTACTAATGGTTGTGTGTGAATATTTAAGTATTAAAAGTAACTAGTCTTGTGCATATATTTAAATAATAGTAGAACAGAAAATTTAATTGGGATGCATTAAGTTTGAAGAAATTTTGCTTAGGAGTTATTCAATTACTGAACTAATGCCAATATATGAAAATAATATAAGCTTAGGTTTACGCTGTTCGAAGCATAAATTTCCACAATTCCATAATAATATTCACCCATATTTATAAAATATACCATAGTCAAAAAGATTCAGTATAAACGGTCGGTGCATGACCGAAACCATCAATAGATTGAAAATATTTGATTGTCTTGTGGGTGAATAAACATTTGTGAAATCGTTATTCACCACTACCACACAATGTCGCACTTAGAAAAATGACTCTTTAGTGTCAATGCAGAGGTCTAATGCGAAGAGGCTCTATAGAAACATTGAAGATATTATATTTGACAGATTTATGTGGCTAGTGTAATTATTCCGACTGTAAATGATCTGTACAGCGATTATGTTTCAACAGTCATAGCATCAAAATGTGATATCCTGCATGGGTGGATTATGGAGCTTAATTACCATAGTATTCAGGGCGACCAGCATTAGCCATTGGTGGAAAACTTGTGTTCCCTGGTGAATGACCACTGTACCAAGAGCATAATGCTCTTGTTTCACACTTGTGAATTCGTTCGAACCTGGTTTAATGATCACGATGTCGAAGTACAACACACCATGTACACCCTCCGCTTTTTCAGTCCTCTGAACTGAATATAATTAAACCATTGGGGAATAAATTTGGAGGACGAGCTATGCATTCGATTTCCTTTCTCAAGGACACTTTCTGAATTGGCAACGTGTTTGGAGTAATGGGTACGTTTGTCACTGACCATTGTGAATGACTTGTCGAATACAAAGAAAAGGACGGAGAGCAACTTACCAATAAATATTTGGTGTCTTTCCACATGTGTTCATATCATTTACTGCAATTCCCTACATATCCGGTGAGAACCTCAGACTTTTTGCAGATAAAAATGTTGTCTATAATAAAGTACCATCTCAGCTCCGCCATTGCTCGTCCCATGCCCAGTACCTCATCTCTCAAGTGACGTGGAAGTAGAAGGGGAAAGGAGTAACAAATTCGTTAAAAAAAAACTAACTCCATTAGACTCAGGATGGTTGCACCCTGTGAGGGCGCCTGCCTGCCTAGGGTTACAGGCGAAACCCCAAAACCCAGACACATCTGCGCGGCAGCCACCGGTACTCTGGCCAGCGTCTGTTTGCTCTGTGAGCTCGGCTGTGATCGAATATTAACTCACAACTTCAGTTGAAATTACGTGAGATATTTTGTGATTTCACCACAGAACCTCAACACATTAATCACGAAGAACAATGGGAAAGAACTCACTACCTTGGCCCCCAGTCGGCGAGACTGGGTAATAGACCAGATCGTCGGATTCCAAGCGATCAGGCATATCTTGAAGAGAAGAATCGGAACTTAACAGAAACCTTCAGGACAAAGAGAATATCTTACATGGAAACACTCAACACGAACACATTACTGAGACCAGGTAATTTGAAACAACTAACAAACACTGTGGATAAATTCAATATCAAAATTCTGACATGACAAGAAACCCAATTCTCAGATGAGAACCACTCAGACTGGGAAAACTACAGAGTATACAGTGGGGAAACCAGCCACAACCAGTCCAGGAAGAAATCTCGAACTCTTTGGATCAGGATTCGTAGTGCACAAATCGATACTGGACTCTGTAATGGATCTCACTTCAGAATCAGAAAAAAATTTTAACACTCACCATAAGACCTGAAAAAAAAAGCCTGTTCGCTAATCATTGCACATTCCCCCACAAATAACTACAACAAGAAAAACCCTCAGATGATAAAAGAGTTTTGGGAAGCTCTGGAAGAAACCACCAACAAAATGCCATGAAGCACGTGAGTTTTATTAGGAGATTTTAATGCCCAATTACGCAGGGGAAGAAAGTTCAAAGACACAACAGGGGAACACACGGCCCAAAGGTGGACGAACAAAAATGGAGAGAACCTGAAAAACTTCTGGGGGAATTTCGACCTCAGAATCATGTTAACGCAATTCCAGGAACCATTCAAGAAACTACGAACTTGGAAATCCACCAACGCCCTAGAAGAATTTCAGACAGACCACATAGTGATATCTACGAAAAACATCAGAAAAATTGCTAATGTAAGAACAAAGGAAGAATTTTTCGAATCCTACTCCAAACCAAAGCGAAATTAATACGCAACAAATAAAGAGAACCACCAGAAGTTTCAGAACAGACCCGGGGTACCTAAAACTAAACAAGAAAGAAATAACAGAAAAAATTAAGAGCAATGACAGTAACGACTGTACAGAACTGTCAGAAAAAACACAGATGGTGGATCATGACATGTGACAGAGCCATAGAAGACAGAATACAAACCTGGAAAAAAAATTACCAGTCATAAAACATCCGAGAAACTGGAAGAATTCAACAAGATACCGAAGATCACATCGAAAACAATCCGTAGAGAATAAAGAGGTCACGGAAACAATAGACTGAAAGAGATAGAAGAGGATTTCAACAAAACCAACAGACCAAATTTTTACAGAACGTGCAGAGAGAATATGACTGGATACCAACTACCGCGCTTACGCTTCAAAAGAAAAGACGGAACACTGGAGACAAACCCTGAAAAGAAGCGTGAAATATAAACGAAATACTTCGATGCACTACTACAATGTGATAACCCATGCAGATCCTACAGTTTGAGAAACCAGAATCCAACCTCGATCCCAAACCGGCAACACACGAGGAGATCGTGAAAATAATAAAACCCTTGAAAAATAACAGATCACATGGAGAAGATGGACTGATTGCGGAAATCCAGAAATTAGACCACGAAAACATTACAAGCAAAATGCACAGAATCATTGAAAACATCTGGGAAACAGAAAAGGTACCAGAAGAATGGAAGTCAAACCTACTACAATCCCTCCACAAAAAAGGAGACAAAACAGATCCTAACAACTACAGAGGGATTTTACTAGTGCCTGTGACATATAAAACTGTGCCCAAAGCCCTGTTAAATCAGCTAGAGCCTCAGCTAGATCCACCGTTATGTGAATACCAGGGAGGGTTCAGAAATGGAATTTCATGCAGTGAACAGATCTGGTGCCCGAGAATAATAGTGACAACAAGACAATCCAGGATCACCACAGAAACATTCGTTGACTTCAAGAAGGCGTACTACTCCACAGATACAAAGACACTGTTCAGCTCACTGGAAGAAATGAAGAGGGCAACAAAAGCAGAAAGCTAATCCAAGAAAAATTAACAAATGCAACATCCGTTTGAAGTTTGTGGAAGAGATCGCGGAACCATTCGAAATCAAGACAGGAGTGAGGCCTGTCACCCATTCTATTTAACTCGGTTTTTGATAACGTAACCAGGACGTGTGACAAAGGAATCAGTGAGGTAAAGACAAGAGAACCAAAGAAACAACCGTCAACATAAAATGTCAGCCCTTGCTGATGACATAGCTATCATAACAAATAACATGAAATAAGACAAAGAAGCTCTAGAGACACTACAGAAAACCTCAGCCAAAACAACTCTACAAATGTCATATGAAAAAACGCAGTACATGTACACAAAATCCACAGACAGACATCCATTGGGAACGAAGTAAGGGAAGATAACAGAATTAGAGAGTTTCAGGCAAGTGAGAGAGGTTAGATAGAAGACCGGACTTAACTCAACTTCCAATGAAGAGAGGGTGACCAAACAACAAAAAGCATTGACTTACGTGGAGCTATTTCAACAAAATAAGTATTCCCAGCGATCCCAAATTACGATACTAAAGTGCAGTAGTCGTACCATAGCCTTTACAGGCCTAAGAAATAACAGTAATCAAGTGAAGAACAAGAAGCTAGGAGACGGGAAAACAAGAAAGGAAAATCTATGGGTCGCTTCCGAAAGAGGGGACCTGGATAAAGAGACCGAAAAAAGAACTGTGCAGACATACAGAGACGAATGCGAACAACTTCAGCAAAAGAAAGGAAAAGTTCTTCAGACACACAGATAGGATGAATGAAAAGAGACTGAATAAGAAGACTTTTAATATAGTGACAACTAATAACATGAAAAATCAGCTGGATAAAGAAAACCGTGGAAGAGCTCAAGACGATCAAGAGGTGCACAGAAGACATGAGAGACAGGGAAAAGTACAGAGAAAAAAAAGAAAACATAAATTTCAACAAACACCAAAAGAGAAAAAAAAACAGGAAACAAGCGGACAGAGAGAAAAAGAAGAAGAAACACAGTGAGTGTATGGGAAGAAAAATGAGACAGAAAAAAGCCATGAAAATTGACTGTGTATTAGCCCTCTACTTAAGCAGTAATTGACGATGATAATGATAATAAATAAAGTACTATCTGAAAAAAGCTGCACAAATATTCAATGAAATCTTGCTAAGGTTTCAAAGTGTTGCAAGGATTGACGAAACCTCAGCAAGATTTACATGTAACATTGTGCACTTCACGAAATGAAGGAAGGTAGTATCCTATGACTACAATGTCAATGAGTCATAACTGGAACCAATCAACAATTCCATAGAATTGGTCGAATACTAGGGGAGTGTAATCAATCTAGAAACGAGATTGCTTGCAAAACGCTCATGTGACCCGTCTTAGAATATTGACCAAGTGTGTGGGACTCGTACCAAATAGAAATGAGAGGGGATACTGGACGTATACAAAGGAGGACAGAACCAATGGTCACAGATTTGTTTGCACCTTGGGAGAGTGTCATGGAGGTGCTGAAGGAACTGAACCGGCAGGCTCTTGAAGATAGACGCAAACTATCCCGAGAAGGACTCACTACGAACTTCCAAGAGTCAACTATAATTGAGGCGTCTAGTAATGTGCTGGAATCCCTGGGTGTCGCTCACGTGGGACTCGCGAGGACAAGATTGGGCCGATACCACAGTGCATAGAGGTGCTCAGGCAATCGTTCTTCCCGTCTTGTATACGAGCATCCAATGGAAGAAGCACTAATAAATGGTACAATGGGAAGTACCCTCTGCCGTTCGCTTCACAGTGGTTTGCAGAGTGGAGATGTAGATGTGGCTGTATGATCGTCTGCCGTTTTCCTTTTTTAAAAGCAAGGGTCGAAACGCGTATCCTTTCCATTAACGTGCCCTGTCCGTGAGCGATAGGTAGAAACAGAGCAGCTATGAATATTTAACTGCATAAATTTTCAGTGGTGAGATAACAGTAATCGATCATCATGCAATAATTGCTATGACAAATAATTTATGTCCTTCAATTGAAGATAGCGAAAATCTCGTGCTAGTACCTTTAAAGGAGCTTGATTTTCATACCAGGCGGTTGCAGATAAAGCTGAAAACTGATATGGTCATCTGATAGCATCTGAATTTCGAGTGAGGAATTGATGGAGCACTTTATGACAGGTGAGGTTACTCAGGAAACTCTGATAGAGCGTATGAGAGATGTTTCACGCTGAGTGGTAAGACATGGCCCTGAGAACCATGAAATCCGTTGCCGCAGTAATCGTCGATAACTCACCGTCATTCGCGTGTCCATGTTGCGCAAGAAATTTTCAACTACTCATTTAGGCAGGAGAGGGAAGCAGAGATCGCAGTGTAAAGTTGCCTAGCAACAAACGGTGATCAAGTGTTGTGTGTTAGGACCTGAAGTCAATCTGGTGAGCACACACATTGACTTAGAATTGAAGGAAAATCCGTGGAAGTGCACATTTTGTGCACACAGCATCGCGGTATGTGTGGAGTAGACGGCGGGGGGCATTGTAAAAGGAGATGCGAGAGGGGTCTGAATTGTGACTTTACAAAAAGAAAAAAAAGAAACAGTAAAACTGAGTGAGAAAAGAAACTATGAACTTTCGTCCATCAGATCCAGAAAGCAGTAGATACAGGTTCGCAGGCGGATGCTGTGTTCCTTAACTTCCGAAAGGCAAACGATATAGTTCCTAACTGTCAGCTAATGCGCAGAATACAAGCGTACGGAATATCAGACCAACTGCGTGACTGGGTTGAAAAGTTTCTAGCAGACAGAACACAGCATGCTATTTTGAACGGAGAGAAGTCTTCAAAGTAACTTAGGGCGTGCCCCAGAGAGTGTTAATGCGACCATTACTTTTTAGTAGATGACGTCCGAAGTTCCATGAGGCTTTTCCCGGATGATACCAATAAGTCGCTGCGCTAGAAAGTCGTTGCGAAATGCAGGAAGACCTGCAAACAATCGACGCCTGGTGTACCGAATAGCAATGCACCCTCAGCATAAAATATGTAACATATGCTGAATTCATAGACAGAAAGACTCTTTATTGCATGATTACACAATTTCAGAACGGTCATTGGAAGCAGTTACTTCCATAAAATATCTGGGAGTGTACGGACAGAGCGATTTGGAGTGACCACATAAAATTAATCACGAGTAAAGCAGATGCCAGAATGAAATTCTTTGGAACAATTTCCAAGAAATATAGCGCATCACGAAAGGAAGTTGCTTACAGATCACTCGTTCGACCAATACTTGAATAAACAAAGAAGAGCAACACGTTTCGTCAGAGATTCATTTAGTAAACGCGAAAGCATCACAGAGATGACCAACCAACTGCAGTGGCAGACGCTGCTAGAAAGGCGTTCTGGATCACGGTATGGTTTGCTATTAAAGTTCCGAAAGCATACTTTCCTAGAACAGTTAACAAATGTATTGCTTCCTCCTACGAATTTCTCGCAGAAAGACTATGAGGATAAAATTATAGAGATTCGGGTCTACATGGAGGCTTACAGGCCATCGTTCTTACCGCGAACTATTCCCCAGTGGAACAGGAAAAGTGGATACTGATGGTAGCACACTATGTTCTCTCCGCCACATACCATAAGGTGGTTTTGCGGAGTATAGATGTAGAATTATTAGAAGAAAGTGAGACAAGTCTCAAGAAAACCTCCATTAGAGAGGGGAGAAAAATAGGTACGACTCAGTGGAAAGGGTAATTTGCTGTTAGGTAGGGGCGAGAAGAGGAAGAACTGAGTATGTAATACCTACAGTTTTTTTAGTGGTGTTGGGTGTATCGAGTGGTGCGCTACATTTTTGACAAAGGACAGGAGGAAAAGAGAAAGACGACAACGTAGAAGATGGGGTTACAAGTCGAACAAAAAAAAAGTAGGAATGTATCCTTTTATTCACAGAGATATGAGTAGATAACAAGCATCGATTTTCACAATGAGCGCGAAGAGAAGTGGGTATTCTATCAAGTGCAAGCATGCGGCGGCAGACAAAGGTTGAGGAATTTGCGATCCAAGCAGTCGCTTTGACCAGTACAGGTTGTAGTAGCTCTTCTTCTGCCTCCATGCGTTAGGTTCCGGTCAACAGGGTGCATCCATCTCTTCCGCAATCTTCCCCTCTGTCTTGTTCCTCTGGGTTCGCAATCCAGAATTTGTTGTACACGTCCAGTTTCGTGCATTCCATCTACATGTTTTCACCATCTGTTCCTGGTTAGATCTATTTTCTTATACACTGAATCAACCTGTAATTCATTTCTAATGTCTACGTTTCAGAAATGATCATCTCTGATACATCCTTTAACGCTATGACGAAATCTCATTTTCGCACCCTAGATCATGCTCATATCCTTTAACGAACAAACTCAAGTTTCAAAACCAGACACCACAGTAGGTAGTACCATGACTGTGTGAAACTTCACCTGCGCCTCGTTCGTGTCTTTTTTGTAGCGTATTTTTAATCGTCCTACAGACTGCGTTAAATTTTAGGAACTTGTTACAATTTCACTGCCAAAATTTCGTTCTACGTCACAGCCAACATACTGTTACTTATTATAATTTTAGATCTTACAAGCGGTTTTTCCATGAATGCCATAACCTTTGTTTTATTAGTGGAGATGGTCATGTTGTGTTTAGAAGGCAACAAATTAAGGTGATAAGGAGCTCTTTGAAATTATTTTCATTTTGTGAATTATCATTTGATGATTTGCATATAACAGCTTATTAAAACATTTCTCCCTGTTGACCGTTATGCCGTAGATGATACTGTGTTTCCAAGGTCTGATAAGGTCATCTACGTAAATGATGAATAGAGTTGGAAACAGTTATTTACATATCTGGTTAAAAAAATTATATTTGCAAGGAGCTTTAACAGAGTCAATTAAATTCGTTGGGGAGTCTCTTTTTCCCTAATCTGCCACAGTAGGTGGCTTCTGATTTCGTCAAAAGCTTTTCCACAATCTACGAAGGTTGTATGCGCCTGCAAGTTTTAAACTCAAAATACCTTTAGCACTGGATCTTCCTTTTCTAAAATCTATATTTCTTGTAACAAAATTTTATCAGTTTTAGCGTGCAGTTGTTATTTTAGATAGTGCAATAGATTTTACAGCCTGTGTTAACGACGGTAATTCATCTGTAGTTGTCTGGGTCGCTTCTGTTGCCTTTCTTGAACATGGAGAAAATTTTAGTAAAATTCTATTCCTCAGGTACCTTACCCACTGTCAAACGTAGATTAGTGAGGTCAAAGATAAGGTCCCCCGGTGAAGTTCGGTATTTATTCCGACTGTCCCTGTTGCTTTTCTGTTCTTCAATTTTTTCATTGCTAAATCTAATTTATTCATTTCGATGAGGTCAATGTTCCTCTTGACTGGGCAATTTGTACAATACTCTATTGTTCGTTTTATATCTTCGCTGGTTGTGAAAGGAATTATCCGAGTGAGACGGAAATCGGTACATGTGCTGAATATGCACAGACAAACAAATGATTACAGTTTCAGAAAAACTAGATGATTTACTCAAGAAAAAGAGCTCCATATTGCGCAAGTCAGTAATGTGTTGGTCCACCTCAGACCGTTGCGGAACCAGTTATTCGGCTTGGCATTGATTGGTGAAGTTGTTGGATGTCCTCCTCGTGCCAAACTTTGTCCAATATGCGCATCAGATGGTCAAAATTCAAAGATGGTTGGAGGGCCCTCTCCATAATTCTTCAGTTGTTCTCAATTGGGGAAAAAGCTGGCGACCTGGGAGACCCTATCTTTTGATAGAAAGAATCCTTTTGTTGTTATCTACGGCACCATTACTGCACAGCAGTACGTCGATGATATTCTACGCTCCGTTTCGGTGCCCTTTATGGGCAACTTACATTTCAGCAAGATAGTGGCCGCCCGAACGCGACGAGACTTTCTACTGCTTTGTCTTAGTTCTCTCCAAACCCTAGGTCGCCAGTTGTTGTTGTCTTCAGTCCTGAGAATGGTTTGATGCAGCTCTCCATGCTACTCTATCCTGTACAAGCTTCTTCATCTCCCAGTACCTACTGCAATCTACATCCTTCTGAATCTGCTTAGTGTATTCATCTCTTGGTCTCCCTCTACGATTTTTACCCTCCGCGCTGCCCACGAATACTAAATTGGTGATCCCATGATGCCTCAGAACATCTCCTACCAACCGATCCCTTCTTCTGGTCAAGTTGTGCCACAAACTTCTCTTCTCCCCAATCCTATTTAATACTTCCCCATTAGTTATGTGATCTACCCATCTAATCTTCAGCATTCTTCTGTAGCACCACATTTCGAAAGCTTCTATTCTCTTCTTGTCCAAACTAATTATCGTCCATGTTTCACTTCCATACATGGCTACACTCCATACAAATATTTTCAGAAATGACTTCCTGACACTTAAATCTATACTCGATGTTAACAAATTTCTCTTCTTCAAAAACGCTTTCCTTGCCATTGCCAGTCTACATTTTATATCCTCTCCGACCATCATCACTTATTTTGCTCCTCAAATAGCAAAACTCCTTTACTACTTTAAGTGTCTCATTTTCTAATCTAATTCCCTCAGCATCACCCGACTTAATTCGACTACATTCCATTATTCTCGTTTTGCTTTTGTTGATGTTCATCTTATATCCTCCTTTCAAGACACTGTCAAATTCCGTTCAACTGCTCTTCCAAATCCTTTGCTGTCTCTGACAGAATTACACTGTCATCGGCGAACCTCAAAGTTTTTATTTCTTCTCCATGGATTTTAATACCTACTCCGAATTTTTCTTTTGTTTCCTTTACTACTTGCTCAATATACAGATTGAATAACATCGGTGAGAGGCTACAACCCTGTCTCACTCCCTTCCCAACCACTGCTTCCCTTTCATGTCCCTCGACTCTTATGACTGCCATCTGGTTTCTGTACAAATTGTAAATAGCCTTTCGCTCCCTGTATTTTACCCCTGCCACCTTTAGAATTTGAAAGAGAGTATTCCAGTCAACATTGTCAAAAGCTTTCTCTAAGTCTACAAATGCTAGAAACGTAGATTTGCCTTTCCTTAATCTTTCTTCTAATATAAGTCGTAAGGTCAGTATTGCCTCACGTGTTCCAGTATTTCTACGGAATCCAAACTGATCTTCCCCGAGGTCGTCTTCTACCAGTTTCACCATTCGTCTGTAAAGAATTCGAGTTAGTATTTTGCAGTTGTGGCTTATTAAACTGATTGTTCGGTAATTTTCACATCTGTCAACACCTGATTTCTTTGGGATTGGAATTATTATATTCTTCTTGAAGTCTGAGGGTATTTCGCCTGTTTCATACATCTTGCTCACCAGATGGTACAGTTTTGTCAGGACTGGCTCTCCCAAGGCTGTCAGTAGTTCCAATGGAATGTTGTCTACTCCGGGGGCCTTGTTTCGACTCAGGTCTTTCACTGCTCTGTCAAACTCTTCACGCAGTATCGTATCTCCCATTTCATCTTCATCTACATCCTCTTGCATTTCCTTAATATTGTCCTGAAGTACATCGCCCTTGTATAGACCCTCTATATACTCATTCCACCTTTCTGCTTTCCCTTCTTTGCTTAGAACTGGGTTTCCATCTGAGCTCATGATATTCATGCAAGTGGTTCTCTTTCCCCCAGAAGTCTCTTTAATTTTGCTGTAGGCAGTATCTATTTTACCCCTAGTGATATGTGTCTCTACATCCTTACATTTGTCCTCCAACCATCCCTGCTTAGCCATTTAGCATTTCCTGTCGATCTTATTTTTGAGACGTTTGTATTCCTTTTTGCCTGCTTCATTTACTGCATTTTTATATTTTCTCCTTTCATCAATTAAACACAATATCTCTTCTGTCACCCAAGGATTTCTAGCAGCCCTCGTCTTTTTACCTACTTGATCCTCTGCTACCTCCACTATTTCGTCTCTCAAAGCTACCCATTCTTCTTCTACTGTATTTCTTTCCCCCATTCTTGTCAATCGTTCCCTAATGCTCTCCCTGAAGCTCTCTACAACCTCTGGATCTTTCAATTTATCCAGGTTCCATCTCCTTAAATTCTCACCTTTTTTGCAGTTTCTTCAGTTTTAATCTACAGTTCGCAACCAATAGATTGTGGTCAGAGTCCACATCTGCCCGTGGAATTGTCTTACAATTTAAAACCTGGTTCCTGAATCTCTGTCTTACCATTATATAATCTATCTGATACCTTCTATTAATTCCAGGCTTCTTCCATGTATAGAACCTGCTTTCATGATTCTTTAACCAAGTGTTAGCTGTGATTAAGTTATGCTCTGTGCAAAATTCTACCAGACGGCTTCCTCTTTCATTTCTTAGCCCCAATCTGTATTCACCTATTACGTTTCCTTCTCTTCCTTTACCTACAATCGAATTCCAGTCACCCATGACTATACTATCAAATTTTCGTCTCCCTTCAGTATCTGAATAATTTCTTTTATTTCATCATAAATTTCTTCAATTTCTTCGTCATCTGCAGAGCTAGTTGGCATATAAACTTGTACTACTCTAGTAGGTGTGGGCTTCGTATCTATCTTGGCCACAATAATGCGTTCACGATGCTGTTTGTAGTAGCTTACCCGCATTCCTATTTTCCTATTCATTATTAAACCTACTCCTGCATTACCCCTATTTGATTTTGTGTTTATAACGCTGTAGTCACCTGACCAGAAGTCTTGTTCCTTCCGCCACCGCACTTCACTAATTCCCAGTATATCTAACTTTAACCTATCCATTTACCTTTTTAAATTTTCTAACCTACCTGCCCGATTAAGGGATCTGACATTCCACGCTCCGATCCGTAGAACGCAAGTTTTCTTTCTCCTGATAACGACATCCTCTTGAGTAGTCCCCGCCCGGAGATCCGAATGGGGGACTATTTTACCTCCGGAATATTTTACCCAAGAGGACGCCATCATCATTTAACCATACAGTAAAGCTGCATGCCCTCGGGAAAAATTACGGCTGTAGTTTCCCCTTGCTTTCAGCCGTTCGCAGTACCAGCACGGCAAGGTCGTTTTGGTTATTGTCACAAGGCCAGGTCAGTCAGTCATCCAGACTGTTGCCCTTGCAACTACTGAAAAGGCTGCTGCCCCTCTTCAGGAACCACATGTTTGTCTCGTATCTCAACAGATACCCCTCCGTTGTGGTTGTACCTACGGTACGGCTATTTGTATCGCTGAGGCACGCAAGCCTCCCCACCAACGGCAAGGTCCATGGTTCATGGGGGGGAGGTCGCCAGATCTCTCCCCAATTGAAAACGTTTGGAGCATTATGGGCAGGGCCCTCTAACCATCTCGGAATTTTGACAATCTGATGTCCCAATAGGACAGAATATGGCACGATATCTCTGAAGAGGAGACCCAGCAACTCCAATAAGTGCTTGCATAAGGGCAGAGGTGGACCGACGCGCTACTGACTTGCTCAATTTTTGAAGCTCTTTGTCTTGTGTAAATCACCCAGTTTTTCTGCAGCTGTTATCATTTGTTTGTCTGTACATCTACCGATTTCCTTCCTGTTCTGATAATCCTTTCGTGACGTGTCTTTTTTCTGTCTTAGAGTGTATGTATAAGAGGTAGTTATTGTGACAGAACGTGAACCATTAACTGTCTTTTGAAGCTGCAAAGGAGCTTAAATTCTATGAGATTTTCAGAAATTCGTGCGAAAGTGGGGTTGCTGATACAGCAAACCATTTTGAAAAAATCGTAGTAGCACAGAGAGGAATCTGCCTTGTTGAGAGCGAGTATTTCTGTTGTGTTGTTCAGGTAGGAGTGTCACAGCTGAAAATAAACGGGGGGGGGGGGGGGGGGGGGAGGGAGTGTGTGTTACAGCAAACAGTGGTTGTGATAGTCCCTACGCTTATCTGCGTGTAGTCGTATTGTTCATGTGCCCCTGCCTGCTTCCTAATCCCGCTTCTTTTATTCCCATGATCGTTATGCAGCAGAATTGTCATACATTCTTCCTCTGTTACGTCTTCTAAATTTACCGAACAGGATTTCGTGCGGATAGCGCCGTACTTGTTTTGAAAAATAGTCCCATTTAAGTTCCCTAAGTATTTCTGTTACACTTTAGTATGAACTGTGCGAAAAGGAGGATCTGTCGACCTAGAGAAAGCTATCTACAATGTAAAGTGGTGTAATATGTTCGAAATTCTGAGAAAAATGGGAGTAAGCTGTAGGGAAATACGGATAATATACTACATGCATAAGAACCAAGAGGGAACAATTAGAATGGAAGAACAAGAAGGAAGTGTTAGGATTAAAAAGGATATAAGGCAGGGACATTGTCTTTTGCCTCAACTGTTCAACTTATAAATCGAAGAAGTAATGATGAAATTAAAAGAAACGTACAAGAGTGGGATTAAAATTGAGAGTGGAAGGTTATCAAAGGTAAGATTTTCTGTCGACCGTGCTATCTTCATTGAAAGTGAAGAAGACTTAATTAAGGACTGGCTTTACTAACATGTTTTCGAATAGAGCCAAATAAATACTTTAAGAATACTATTAGTTGTTCCTCCGAATGTTTATAATTAGTACAGAATTTATATTTGTTTATACATCAACAATAGAATTTAAGTTACGAAACAATTACTGATTTCACCCCATAACAAAAGATACTAACTCGGCAAAATCATTTACATACATAAAACTAAGCACAAAATTAGACCTGGTGTTATATTCTTTAAAACGGACGGCCAACCTTTATCTTTTATAAAAATGCCGATTATACTCACGTACATAGGGAGGAGAGGGGAGGGGGGAGGGGGTTACTAGAGGGGAAGAGGTTAGTTAATTGATCAATTTAATAAAATAGTTAATCAAATTTATATCAAAAGTGTACTTGTAGCAGGGAGGAGGGTGGGTTGGATTTTTCCTGGGGGTGGGGCAGGAGCAGGGGGGGACAATGGATTAAGGACCTGTCAATGAAAAGGAAGGCTCCTTTTAGCAGAACAATAGGTTAAGTACTTATCAATCGAATGAGAACAATAGGTGAAATACCTGTCAATCAAAGGAGAATGGATTTGTCCCTGAGTGCATACCTGCCCCTGATGTAGGCAAACCACACTAACAAAATGCCCTCATGGCAGTCTTGTCCCCCTACTTACCTCTCACCATGGACAACACAGTTACCAATGGCCTTCACGTAGTGACTGAGTGCCGTGGCGTTTGCTTTATAATGTCCAGTGCTAACAGACAAGCAACACTGCGTGGAGTAACCTCAGAAATCAATGTCGGCCGTACAACGAACGTATCCGTAAGGACAGTGCGGCGAAATTTGGTGTCAATGGGCTGTGGCAGCAGACGACCGACGCGAATGCCTTTGCTAACACCACGACATCACCTGCAGCACCTCTCCCATGTTCGAGACCATATCGACTGGACACTAGACGACTGGAAAACTGTGGCCTTTCAGATGAGTCCCGATTTTGCTTGATAACAGCCAATGGTAGATTTCGAGTGTGAACAGGACACCACGAAGTCACAGACCCAAGAGGTAAACAAGGCACTGTGAAAGCTGGTGGTGGCTCCATAATGGTGTGGGCTGTGTTTAAATGGAATGGACTGGGTCCTGTGGTCCAACTGGAAATATTTATGTTTGGCTACTTGGAGTAATTTTCAGCCATTGATGCAATTCATGTTCCCAAACAATGATGGATTTTTTGTGGATTACAATGTGCCATTTCACCTGGCCACAGTTGGTTTCAAGAACATTCCAGAGAATTCGAGTGAATGATTTTGCCACCCATATCTCCCAATATGAATCCCATTGTACACTCTCAGGACATAATTCAGAGGTCAGTTCGTGCACTTAACCCTGCACAGACAACACTATCGCAGTTATGGACGACTTAAGAAGGAGCACAGCTTCATATTTCTGCAGGGGGCTTCCAGCGACTTCTGAGTCCATGCCACATCGAGTTGCTGCATTACGGCGGAAAAGGAGGTCCGAAACGGTATTAGGAGGTATCCCATGGCTTTTGTCACCTCAGTGTATTATGTTAAATGAACTACTTGTTAGGTCCTGTAGTGCCCAGGCCATTCCAACAATCACTGATCTGTACAGATGTCTAAGTGGTAGTTACAAGAAGAGTGTGTAACGAAGCAAGCTGGGATATTTTTACTTCCACTCTTGCTTTGCCATCTGCCTTCTTAAATTTCATGTTTTCATTTTTGACTAATTTTTACGTACAGTGAGTGTTTGTTCATTGCATCATTTTCGGCTGTTTAAGCACTGTGAGGATGTTTGCATAGTGTTACACATGCATTATCTTCTGACAATTTACGAGTTGTTTACGTCTTTGAATATCAGTGTACTGCCTTAGTTCGGTGATTTACGAGTAGTTTGCAGGTCTTTAGACTATTAACTTCGACCTCACACACACCAGGGTGAGTGTTTTGTATCAGTGCAATAAATAAACTACGTGAAATCGGTCAGTAAATAAATTGCTTCAAAATAAATAAAGTACACCTCTTCCTCTCTCCAGCAGCCCAGCACAGGCTGAGTCACTTTATCGCCATTTTCCCCCAGACTGCCACAGGATGAAAGTGCACTCCGATGACAGTACTGTGTACTAGGTCAGTTGGACTCCGGACCTCAAGGTGGGTGCACTGGATGGAGCTACTGTCTGAAATTGTTTAAATAAAAACTGCATGAAAAAATAGAGACTTATGTCCATCCTGTACAACAGCCCTGCACCGGCTGAGTCCTTTTCCCGCTATTTTTCCTTCCCAGATCACCATCTTGTATTATGTAATGGAAGGGATGCAGCGCCGTCTGGTGGCAGTACTGTGTTCTAGGTATATTGACTCCAGACCTCCTGGTGAAGACAGTGGATAGAGCTATTGTCTCATAATGCTTAAATAAACACTGCATGGAAAAAAAAGAGTTATGCCCATCCCATGCAGCACAGGCTGAGTCCTTTTCCTGCCAATTCCTAGGATGAGGTGGCGGTCGGATTGCTTAGGTTAGTGGTGGGAGCCCAAGTGACCTATTTTCCCGCCATTTTCGTAGGTTAGTGGAAGTAGCAGTGGTGTGTTCCATCGTCCTGATAGAATATGAACTTTCCGCCATTTTCTGGGTGAAGGGAGGGGAGGGGGTCACGTTGGTGGATGTAGCCCATTTGACCTATTTTCTCTCCTAAATGTGAACTTCCCGCCATGACGTCATTGTGATGTTGCCATATCTATCGCCGCCATCTCGAATAGATTTGGCAACAGTGGAGAGTGGGGTGACATCCTTGTTGTCCCACTACTGAGGTAGTACCTGAAAATATTCTCAGCACCCTCTTCACGTTGTGGATCTCTGAATATTGTATTCTCTGTCGATTTACGAAATGGGTTGTTCCATTCCTTTACCTCCAACCGCCACTCCGCAGTCTGAATCTGTTAATTCCTGTCATGCGGCCATTATCACATCGGAAAACTTTTGACATGAATCACCTGAATACGAATGGCAGCTCTGTCAATGCACTACCCTTTATATCTTGTGGACAAGACACTGCCATCTGTATGCATGCATATCGCTATCCTATAATTTTTTTCACCTCAGTCTGTAATCAGTAAATAGGAACTAACTTCATCTAGATACTAATATCTTAAACTTTCTCCTTCTAATGAATGTCCAAGTACTGAGAGTACTAATCTCATAGTATTCTGTCAGTCGGTACAGATATTTTTATTACATATTCCACTAACGCTTCTGCTGGGAAAATTGTTAAACAGTTTCAGATTACAGTTAATAATCACAAATAAATATGAAACATCACACCTAATATAAATACACTCCTGGAAATTGAAATAAGAACACCGTGAATTCATTGTCCCAGGAAGGGGAAACTTTATTGACACATTCCTGGGGTCAGATACATCACATGATCACTCTGACAGAACCACAGGCACATAGACACAGGCAACAGACCATGCACAATGTCGGCACTAGTACAGTGTATATCCATCTTTCGCAGCAATGCAGGCCGCCATTCTCCCATGGAAACGATCGTAGAGATGCTGGATGTAGTCCTGTGGAACGGCTTGCCATGAAATTTCCACCTGGCGCCTCAGTTGGACCAGCGTTCGTGCTGGACGTGCAGACCGCGTGAGACGACGCTTCATCCAGTCCCAAACATGCTCAATGGGGGACAGATCCGGAGATCTTGCTGGCCACGGTAGTTGACTTACACCTTCTAGAGCACGTTGGGTGGCACGGGATACATGCGGACGTGCATTGTCCTGTTGGAACAGCAAGTTCCCTTGCCGGTCTAGGAATGGTAGAACGATGGGTTCGATGACGGTTTGGATGTACCGTGCACTATTCAGTGTCCCCTCGACGACCACCAGAGGTGTACAGCCAGTGTAGGAGATCGCTCCCCACATCATGATGCCGGATGTTGGCCCTGTGTGCCTCGGTCGTATGCAGTCCTGATTGTGGCGCTCACGTGCACGGCGCGAATCACGCATACGACCATCACTGGCACCAAGGCAGAAGCGACTCTCATCGCTGAAGACGACACGTCTCCATTCGTTCCTCCATTCACGACTGTCGCGACACCACTGGAGGCGGGCTGCACGATGTTGGGGCGTGAGTGGAAGACGGCCTAACGGTGTGCGGGACCGTAGCCCAGCTTCATGGAGACGGTTGCGAATGGTCCTCGCCGATACCCCAGGAGCAACAGTGTCCCTAATTTGCTGGGAAGTGGCGGTGCGGTCCCCTACGGCACTGCGTAGGATCCTACGGTCTTGGCGTGCATCCGTGCGTCGCTGCGGTCCGGTCCCAGGTCGACGGGCACGTGCACCTTCCACCGACCACTGGCGACAACATCGATGTACTGTGGAGACCTCACGCCCCACGTGTTGAGCAATTCGGCGGTACGTCCACCAGGCCTTCCGCATGCCCACTATACGCCCTCGCTCAAAGTCCGTCAACTGCACATACGCTTCACGTCCACGCTGTCGCGGCATGCTACCAGTGTTAAAGACTGCTATGGAGCTGCGTATGCCACGGCAAACTGGCTGACACTGACGGCGGCGGTGCACAAATTCTGCGCAGCTAGCGCCATTCGACGGCCAACACCGCGGTTCCTGGTGTATCCGCTGTGCCGTGCGTGTGATCATTGCTTGTACAGCCTTCTCGCAGTGTCCGGAGCAAGTATGGTGGGTCTGACACACCGGTGTCAATGTGTTCTTTTTTCCATTTCCAGGAGTGTATAACCAATTATTTAGGCAATTATTTTATAATGTCCGGGTGGCATATAACACCTTAATTCTATTGGTTTCAGGATAGGCCAGGAGATAACATCCTTCATGTCGAATTCTTACCATTTTATGAGGACCCATGTACAACAGTTGTCATTCATAAATTCTTTTGTGAAGAAGCAAGGATCTTGGGTGAGATTTTAACAGAATGTATTCTCCTACCTGATATTTTGCATGTGTCGAAATCTTCTAGCATAGTAGATCGTTTTCGAGTGTGCTGTTCCGTCATTGGGACTAAGACTTTTGTTACCTTCTTTTACCAGGAATATTCTTCTCTTCATAGGCGTGGAAGCGGATTTGTCCATTCATTCGTCTTCTGCGTCCTACTTATGTGTAGCTGGATTGGATTGTGTGTCGTACAGTGGCAAATTGTTCACTACCAGTTCAAAAAGCTCTAAATATTCTATCTGATTTGTTTGATAAGTCCTTACGACAGGTTTAATGTTCGCGTAAGTTACGATATTCCCAGCAAAGCGCTCATAACACTACTGAAAGGTCATTGGCTGTCGGAGAACGTGTGACGGAGATGCGCAGAACGAGCCTAAACTTGAACGTCATTAATTTTCTATAGTTTGACTTTGCTGTTAACGTACTCAATGTTCAAATGGTTCAAATGGCTCTGAGCACTATGGGACTTAACATCTATGGTCATCAGTCCCCTAGAACTTAGAACTACTTGAACCTAACTAACCTAAGGACATCATACAACACCCAGCCATCACGAGGCAGAGAAAATCCCTGACCCCGCCGGAAATCGAACCCGGGAACCCGGGCGTGGGAAGCGAGAACGCTACCGCACGACCATGAGATGCGGGCCGTACTCAATGTGTGTTCAACACTGTCCCATATTCACGTCACATATTGACTAACACAGCAGCTTTTTCTTTAGAAATGTTTCGCAATACCATCATTCATTATTCTACTGGCTACAGTCCATGCTTTTCTGTATCTCCCACAGATCTCAACTGCTTATAGTGAAAGATAAGTAAGTGATATGTTAACAAAATAAATGGGTACATCCCTTTCTACGCAGCATCCTCGACGAAGATGACTTTTCTACCTTATGTTCGTGATGACTGGGTGTTGTGTGATGTCCTTAGGTTATTTAGGTTTAAGTAGTTCTAAGTTCTAGGGGACTGATGACCATAGATGTTAAGTCCCATAGTGCTCAGAGCCATTTGAACCTACCTTTTGTTGCTGGCGTGTCCTTTAATTTCACCAGGCTGCTCAAAAAACCAAATAAAATGTGTCTTTCGTCCTCCGGTGCGAGTGCAAATGGTGTTGGGTTTCGTTAAAGACAACCTAGGTAAAAGAAGCCCAGGGATACATAAAATACCGTGCCAGTGTGGGAAATCATACATTGGCCAGAGGTGCTGCGCTTTTGAAAATAAGACCTCACTCCACATTAGGTCAGACAGAAAAATCTGCTGTTGTTGATCACTGTTTTGACACTGGAAATCGTATGAGCACAGATTTTATCGTTCGTCTTCGCGACTGGGACTTCATCATCAAAGAAGCAGTCGAAAATGGTTTTAGTAACGACCTGATTAACAGAGACATGGGATTCAAGGTAGCACAGCATGGGAACCAGCACTGACGGTACAGAGGCATCGTCGGCCGCTGATGATCGAATTCAACGACTGAACGCAGACGGGGAATCGAGGTCAGGATGGGCGGCTACACTCTGAACGCGCGTTTCCCCTAATTGACCTCCCGACGTCTTCTACGATTCGTTGACGATAACGTTATAGCTCCTTTCTATCGAGCCAGCTATATATGCAGCAACACCTCAGTAAGCACATGAAGAAGACGAGCTGAAATATTGTGCAGCTTTCACAGAATTGTCCGACGTGAAGCCCGTGAACCACTGAAGCGGCTATTACGTCGGGAAAGACTCAAACAGCAGAGAAAAAAGTAACCTTTAAAGGCGCCCCCTCCTAATCCTCCACTCACACGCTCACATCCTACCGGTCTCACACCCTACGGATCAGGATTTTCAGTGTATTGTTCATTACAGTCCCCTCTACCATTCTACAAATTTTTGCGACTAAATGAATTTTTCCCCTAATTTTCCTTCCTTGACTGCACTACTCTGTTTCAAAATGCACTCACATTCAGGTCGAAAACTTGAATTGTTGACACGAAAATGCCCAATGAGTATTAAACGCGCAAAGGAGATCCTCGGCGCGCTGGTTGATGGGAGCGGCTGTAAATGGGAAATGCCTTTGCAGTCGCTCCCATCAGCCAGCGCGCCGACTGTCGACTTTGTTTGGCCGTACAACACATGCCTCTAGAATATGATGGCGTTATGCTGGGCCCATACTGAGTTACCAAGGAATATTTAATTTGTTAGTGGAGGAGATTATGGCGGCAAAAATTGTATAGGGTGACCGAGATTTGCGAACAATTAGTAGTGTCTCTTCATAAGGTAGACTGCGATGTAGATGTAGATACAGGGAACAGTAGCTACGTAGATACGCAAACAATCGCGGGGGTAGACTAGCGAGGAGACCTCAGCCTTTGGAACGAAGGACTACACCAACAACTAAAAGGCAGAATGACAAACCAGCCCAGCATCTGCCCACACAAGTGTGGAAAACTGTCTACAATCCTCACGCAGTCTGGGTTGTGACAGCCCAATGGTCGGCCGGCCGAGGTGGCCGAGCGGTTCTAGGCTCTACAGTCTGGAAACTCGCGACCGCTACGGTGGCCGGTTCGAATCCTGCCTCGGGCATGGATATGTGTGATGTCCTTAGGTTAGTTAGGTTTAAGTAGTTCTAAGTTCTAGGGGACTGATGACCTCAGAAGTTAAGTCCCATAGTGCTCAGAGCCATTTTTTGAACCCAATGGTCGTCAGAGCTGAGTGCTGACTTGTTGCTGGACTGACTTAGTGGCGGATGATACACATCGCTGTATTAAAAAGAATGTACAGTACCGACGTATCGGATTGAACGTATGCCTTGTTAACGCTTCGATACAGTGGATACATCAATGTCTTTTTTTATTCTATTTGTCGACGGGGTGAAGTTATTTTCGTGTTTTTATTGTTGTCTTAAATCGTTTTTCTCGCTTGTGAGGGTGGCCATGATAAATTAGTACATGGAAATTGGAAGAGCTTTAAATCTGAAGATATTTTCCTTGATGGATTTTCAGTGTGTTGAGAATTCCTGTAGGAAGCATAAACGAAAATCCTTTGGAAATTTGGAAAGATTTATAAACGACTCATGCAATTTTCAGAATCCTATAAAATCGCGTTTAAATATTTGACGATATTTTTGCAGTGTGGGAAACTTTTGAATCAACAAGGAAATCGTTTAAAAGGCAAAAGACTTATTTTTATAACCCAGAAACGACAAATTGGGTTTCTTGATAAACTGTATTTTTGTTAGAACTTTCTTTGTAACTTCTCTTAAAAGTAATCATCTTGTGGTGTTGCATTTCTTCTTCTTAAGCCTTGATACGCCTGGGCATTGCGTCAAACAGAGCTTGGATGGCGTGTACAGGTACAGCTGCCCATGCAGCTTCAACACGATACCACAGTTCATCAAGGGTAGTGACTGGCGTATTGTGACGAGCCAGTTGCTCGGACACCATTGACCAGATGTTTTCAATTGGGTGAGCGATCGGGAGAATGTGCTGGCCAGGACAGCAGTCGAACATTTTCTGTATCCAAAAAATCCCGTACAGGACCTGCAACATGTGGTCGTGCATTATCCTTCTGAAATGAAGGGTTTCACAGGGATCGAATGAAGGGTAGAGCCACGGGTCGGAGCACATCTGAAACGTAACGTCCATTGTTTAAAATACCGTCAGTGCGAACAAGAGGTGACCGAGACGTGTAACCAATGGCACCCCATACCATCGCGCCGGGTGATACGCCAGTATGGCGATAACACGTACACGCTTCCAATGTGCGTTCACCGCGATGTAGCCAAACACGGTTGCGATCATCATGATGCCATAAACAGAACCTGGATTCATCCGAAAAAATGACGTTTTGCCACTCGTGCACCCAGCTTCGTCGTTGAGTACACCATCACAGACGCTCCTGTCTGTGATGCAGCGTCAAGGGTAACCACAACCATGGTCTCCGAGCTGATAGTCCATGCTGCTGCAAACGTCGTCGAACTGTTCGTGCAGATGGTTGTTGTCTTGCAAACGTCCCCATCTGTTTACTCAGGGATCGAGACGTGGCTGCCGTGGTCACTGGATCTCGACCAACGCGAGTAGCAATGTCGCGATACGATAAACCGCAATCGCGATACGCTACAATCCGACCTTTATTAAAGTCGGAAACGTGATGATACGCATTTCTCCTTCTTACACGAGGCATCACAACAACGTTTCACCAGCCAACGCCGGTCAACTGCTGTTTGTGTATGAGAAATCGGTTGGAAACTTTCCTCGTGTCAGCACGTTGTAGGTGTCGCCACCGTCGCCAACCTTGTGTGAATGCTCCGAAAAGCTAATAATTTGCATGCCACAGCATCTTCTTCCTGTCGGTTAAATTTCGCGTCTGTAGCACGTCATCTTCGTGGTGTACCAATTTTAATGGCCAGTAGTGTAGGACGAGAAATTCCGCCTTATGCAAGACACCTTTTCAGTTTTCTTTTACCCAGACATGTTACCGCACTTTTTGTGCTATCTTCAGTGGATTATTTTTTGATTTGATCCATTATAAATGGAATTCACAGTTGAGATATGTATTAACGTCCTGATGCACTGCGTGTTGTTTATAGCATAATGTCTAAAGTTCTAGTTATAGCTTAACTGATTACTAAATCAGCCTATTCACCTCGCCAATAACATATGAGAAATCACTGCAACACCAAACCGTAAGTTACACACAAAAACGTGATAAACTCTCATTTCCGATTGTAACTGCATAATAAACAGAAAAATAAAACAATTACGTTTTGCTGTTTGCACATGAGGAGCTGTAAGGTATGAAAACTAATGTATACATCCACCCTTTTGCCAGTTAAGTCATAACTAGAACTTTAGACATAATTTTATAAACAACACACACTGCATCAGGTCGTTAATACATATCTCAACTGTGAACTACGAACAAATGATGTATAATATTTTACAACAATTATTCATACACAATTGTGAATATTATGTACCAAAAATTTCGCTAAATGTTAATATGTAACAAGAATTTTACAGTAAGAAAATTAAAAATAACCCACTGAAGATAGCACAAAAAGTGCTGAAACATGTCTGGGTAAAACAAAACTTAAAAGGTGTCTTGCATAAGGCGGAATTCCTCGTCCTATTCTCTTAAAAGGTTTTGGGTATTTAGAAAATATATGTTTTGTTTCAGTTTCAGGCATGTGGGAACCATATCGGTATTATACTGTAAAAAGCAATCGATTTATTTGAAGATTCGATGTACTTGTATATGTCGTACGGTATGTACTGTGAAAATGCATCGATATGTCCTCCCCTTGGTTGGCACCTCTGCCTCAGAGGCTAGCAGAAGAAATTCTGCAGCACAGTGTCTGGAAGCGGCTGTTGGCGGCTCCCCGCTGCTGCTGGTACTTCTGTCTGGCGCGACAGATCGGCTGCAGACTCGGGCGGGCTTCTCCGTCTCCTCCCGCGGCGGGTGCAGCTAATGCCCCTCGGGCGGCGGCTAACACAGCGTTTCGGGTTTCGCTGAGGCGCCGACGTAAAACCGCCGCCGCGGAAGCCGGCCGGGCCCGCTTCTTGCAGCGAGGGTCCACACGCACTGGCGCCAGTTTTTCTCTCCCGCTTCTGTGCGAGCGGATCGAAATCTGTGAGCCCGTATAATGTGTGCGTGCGTGCGAGGAAAGCCAGCCAACAGCGAGCCACGATATTATTTCCAAGTGTGTCGCTTCCCAGCCGGGTTGATGTTATCACGTTACTTGCCTAGTTTTCTTCGTCTTTTCTCGAGCACAAATGTCATTTTCAATGTCAATAAACTTTACCAACAGCTGTACACTGTAAGATATTTTTATTCTGAAAGCAACCAGTTTCGCAATTCTTTTTGCTATCTTCAGGCACCATATACTTTTTTCAAATCAACGAACTTATCGTATAGCGCCATAAAACTGGATATCACGAATTCCAGTCGTTGTGCAGCTGCTTCTTACGCACGCGTGACAGCTGAAAAGTAATGGACTAACAGAAGCAAATGTCATTAGTCGTTGACAACACTGTGAACATGATAGTGATGATACCTTGGTGTGGGAGCATGATAGTAAGGTCTTAAGCGGTTAAAATGATTAAAACTGTAACTGTAGCTATTAGGATAAAACAGACATAAAGGCCTAAGAAGGCGAACATACAATCTCTCTCTCTCTCTCTCTCTCTCTCTCTCTCTCTATCTCTCTTTCTTTCTCTCTCTCTCTCTCTCTCTCTCTCTCTCTCTCTCACACACACACACACACACACACACACACACACACACACACACATACACAAACGCACGGAGAGAGAGAGAGAGAGAGAGAGAGAGAGAGAGAGAGAGAGAGAGAGAGAGAGAGATAAAACGAGGCGAACACACATTCTCTCTCTCTCTCTCTCTCTCTCTCTCTCTCTCTCTCTCTCACACACACACACACACACACACACACACACACACACACACAGAGAGAGAGAGAGAGTTAAAACGAGGAAAACATGTACGTTGGCAGATTGAAAACATACAGTAAAAAGGAACAAAACCAGACAAGTGCAAGTAGGATTCGCTCTCTGAGGGTTCCATACAAAATTAACTACGTGTATGGCTAACAATAATAATTTCCTGTGGCTCAGTGGCCTGAGTGCTATTAGGGCGACTTGCGCGGTCTTAACCTACCCCACTTACACAAACTTCCCTTACAGACGTTAAGGGCTTGTAGTAGGAACTAAGACGGTTAAATTTAGCACAGGAGCTCATGTTCGGAAATGTACCATTTTCCCGCTACACGCAAAATACCACAACACAGCTTCAAATCTGCCGCGACTTCGGCGCCACTGGCTAAATTATTACGTACGTCATCAACAGGTTTGTTTACATACCAGTCAGTTGAGTTTCTGATCTCCCGAGAGAGATTTGTACCTGCTGTTTGGTCGTGGTCTTTGTTTATACAGTACTACTGTACAGATTTCAATGTGTAAAAACATTTCATCTTTAGTATGTTCCCGTTGGCCATGGTTGCGGAATACGTCGACATGATATTATTGCACACCATCCGCATCACAGAGCCGATGGGGCTAGAGCGCCTTGCAACTATTCCCATAGCTCCCCCTGTCGGAGGTTCGAGTCCTCCCTTGGGCATGGGTGTGTGTGTTGTCCTCAGTTAGTTTAAGTAGTGTCTAAGCCCAGAGGCCGATGACCTCAACAGTTTGGCCCCGTAGGAACTTACCACAAATTAAAAAAAAAAAAAAAATCCGCATCACAGACGCTCCTCTCGCTGGAGTAGGACGCCACGTGTTAGGGGACAGTGCCCAATCTGGAAAGGGGTGAGGGGTCACTCCATTCCTCCTGATTGACAGCCTGAGGTACACCAAGGCTGGATATCTAGGTCCACCATCTGCAGATTATTGTCACTCACTGCCAGTCACTGCTCCCCTCCTATAACTGGATGGATCTACGACGCTACAGTCGAGGGGAGTGGCACTCTGAGTCACATCACGTTGTCTGCAGGCCTGCATGGTGGCTTGGTCTGCTTTTACATTTGCCAAATTCCCCAGTAGAATGACACCTACTTCCCCCATCAGTCCAGTTGCTCAAGTATTAGCTTCTCTCCTGGGTAGATGTGCTGCAATGATTGTAGAGTGCCGGCCATGGTGGCTGAGCGGTTCTAGGCTACAGTCTGGAACCGCGCGACCGCTACGGTTCCAGGTTCGAATCCTGCCTCGGGCATTGGTGTGTGTAATGTCATTGGGTTAGTTAGGTTTACGTAGTTCTAAGTTCTAGGGGACTGATGACCTCAGAAGTTAAGTTCCACAGTGTTCAGAGCCATTTGAACCATTTTTGATTGTAGAGTACTAAGGAAATCGGAGCATACGAGACACCTCATACTCTTCAGTGCCTTCAACACTGCATGGACTTCTGCAGAAAATACTTTACAATATACAGGGTGAACATTAATAAAACCGACAGACTGCACGGAGCCGGCCGCGGTGGTCTCGCGGTTCTAGGCGCGCAGTCCGGAGCCGTGCGACTGCTACGGTCGCAGGTTCGAATCCTGCCTCGGGCATGGATGTGTGTGATGTCCTTAGGTTAGTTAGTTTTAAGTAGTTGTAAGTGCTAGTGGACTAATGACCACAGCAGTTGAGTCCCATAGTGCTCAGAGCCATTTGAACCTTTTTTTTAGACTGCACGGACTGATTCCCGACTGGAAATGGAGACAAAATGGTCCTATGCACATGTGTCCAGAAATGCATCGTTGTCACGCTAGATGGCACAGACCAATGAAAGTTCCTCTGACCACGTGCAGTGTGTTCCTTGTGTGCTGCAGGCTGTGTCACTGACGCAGCGTACTGTAAGCAGTGGAATGGTCCGGTATTCAGGTCGGAAACAAGCAGAGATGATGATTGTGTACAGCCAAGCATATGGAAACTGTGGAGAGGCAGCACGGCTATACCAAAACAAGTACTCCCACAGATTCCCACCACATCACACAACATTTCAAGCCCTTTCTGGGCGTTTGTGTGATCATGCGTCCTCTCAGACAGACCAACGTGATGGGAGGCGTACAGCAGATTTGGAGTGCCAGGTTCTACCAGATATTATCGTGAACCCCAGCGTGAGCCCCAATCAAGTGGCCCGCCAACATGGTGTAAGCCGAAGCACATGTGTCCCGCATGACAAGCGCTACTATCGGTATCACCCACAACGAGTTGCAGATCTGTTGTAGCGTGGATGCGTTAGAGCTCTGTACTGTGTTGTGGGACAACCTGCTATCCTCAAACACTCATTTCCGACACATGCTCATAGAACCTTTTTTCCTCGATTACCAGTCAGGAACCCGTCTCGGCAGTTGGTCGCTCTTATTATGGTCTCCCTGTATGTATGGGGAAGACGAATGCTGAAGATATGGTCGGAGGAATGCTACTGAACAACCAAAGGAGTCTCCTTGTTTGAGCCTTGAGTGTCAACAACTTTAAAATTCTGGTGCCTGTCTCAAATTTAAAAAAAGAGATTGAATAGCAAAATCTGGAGCGAACAATCAATATGTGACTTTCGTCTATTAATAGTGGTATAATAAGTAATACGATTCAATATACCATATCCCAGTGAACATATATACTGACTGACAAAACGAGTGGAACACCCACAAGCGAAGGAGGAAACGAAATGAAACATCATCGGTTGAGAGAGTATCTGAGTTATTCCCGTGATTACGAAATCGAGTGAAGTTTACTGAGAACTCCGCACAATGAGCCCACTTATCATTACGACGTTGCACTCCGTCTGGCGTGAATCATTGTACTGGTTCGCTTGAGAAGAGTGTATTAGATCTGTTGTATCCTCACCTGTGGACAGCTGGCTCAAGCTTGCCGTAGCTAAACTTGGTATCCCGGATTATTGGCACTGGAATAGATTTCGAGCTGGTCCCACACATGTTCTATAGGGGACATGTGTTGTATCCTGCGTAGTCGTCGAATATGGGGAGTCTAGAAAACCTGCTTTTTCGGGCCGCTAGATAACAATTCAATTTTATTATGGAAAATAAATAACAACTTTGACAATAACACAGAAGTGTTGCAAGCAAAGGATGATATGCAAATAAGAAATCTCTTCAGTACATATAGTTCCTAAGTTGCTGGTCTTGAAGTGCCTGCCGGCCGCGGTGGTCTCGCGGTTCTAGGCGCGCAGTTGGGAACCGTGCGACTGCTACGGTCGCAGGTTCGAATCCTGCCTCGGGCATGGATGTGTGTGATGTCCTTAGGTTAGTTAGGTTTAAGTGGTTCTAAGTTCTAGGGGACTGATGACCACAGCAGTTGAGTCCCATAGTGCTCAGAGCCATTGAAGTGCCTAAAATCGATGCTGCTGTAGAAGTGGGGCGCGACCAGTCGGCACGGCGCTTACGTCCCTTTCACCTAGAGGGAGCTACCGTCGCGTTGCCGTCTTGGAGAGGGGTCGGTTAATGTGCAATTGGCTGTCGCCTTCTTCACAGCCCTCTCTGCTCTCTCGTTTCCGACTTCTGTGCAGGCACTTGACTTTACCCCAGAACCATATGCGTCGGGATCTTGGTGGCCACAGGAGTCAGGTCAGAGAAGGTTGGGTTTCCTTGCTAAAACTGGTCGGAAATGCATACTTGAGAAGTTACGGTCCTAAAACGACAGCCATTGAGCGAATAGTGGATAGACAAAAGCTTAAGCGAACGTCGTATTTGGGTGTCTGTAGCAGAGAGGATTTGTTCAAGTAAGGTGCTGCTTTTTTTTTGTGGTTGTTTTGCTATGCAGCATTTCCTGTAAGATAATGTGATTTGACAAAAAAAGAAGTGTTTAAAACTGAAATGTGTTTTTACCTTTGTATTTGTTCACACATAATCATCCTCTGTCCTTGTTCGAATATAAGTTCGTACAGTCATGCTCTCTCCATCTTAAAACATTCAACATTAAGCCTCAGAAGGCCCAACAGTACTGACCGACCGCCGCGTCATCCTCAGACATTGGCGTCACCAGATGCGGATACGGAGAGCATGTGGTCAGCACGCTGCTCTCCCAGCCGTTGTCAGTTTTCGTGACCGGAATATTAAAATATGAGGCCTTGTATTTCATTATTAATAGCGTTGCACATTACAGCACGACGTGTTGACAACCCTACTGCAGAACTGTTTGTGCAATACGGCTTACTATCTTACAAATTAGTGACACTACGATAATTTTACTGTTGTTGATTTAACGATGAAAATATATCAAGTAAACACTAGAAATTATTCGTATATAACGTAACCAGACACGGGCTAGAATTTGAAGTTCGTTTAGCTTTGACTGTTCATATGAAACCACTGTGTACAGCTTATTAAATCAGCAGCTGGGCTCTGTTAGCGTAACAGCTATTAGCTCGGGCTGGTTATTTTAAAAACACACTCTTCCGTGCGCTCGCTGCTGAGTGACCGTCCGTTAATGGCCGTTGCTCCATCGGACCCGCGATTATTTTGTCAATTTTTCTCGATTCGGCATTCTCTTTCCTATTCCGAATTTATTATCAGGTTGTTTTTTCTCTATCCTGCATATCCCCTTGGCCTTATAGTTGATTGCTTGGGACAGGACAGCTTTCAAATCAGTGAGAACGGGGTGGCCAGACGGACTGTGACGGCAACAGATTCTGCGGTTGGGCTGTCCGAGCAATTGACATCACTACTAGAGAAATCTCGAGCTTTGCTCTTGTTTTCGATCGCCGAACAATCTATCAACTTCTGTTAGTACTATTTCCATGAAGTGTCACAGCGTTATTAATATATTGTGGATTTTTACCGTAAAAAGGCGAAACACGTACTGTAGCATGTCACAGAGTGGAGGTCACATGTAAACACCGCCTTAATAAATAAAAGATCACAATCACGATTCAGTCTAGGTCTCGTGCTGTAGCTCGCCCTGCCTTCTAGCGGCGTCTGAACTGGCAACTACAGTCAGTAGTGATTTATTTCACCAGTTAAGCACTCAGTTCCCAATTAATTTTCTTCCTTGATTTATCTGAATGTTTCCTTCTAGTTTTGATGCTGATTAAAAGCTGAAAACTTTTTTACAGCTTGTTTTAATAAGTTAACAGGGAAGTAATCGTTCATTTGCAACTCACTGGGTAAATACTGTAGTCTCTAATGACCAAATACATAAAAAACCCTACTTTTCCCCAAAACACACAAACCTCGTACGGATACCCCCTCCTATCGACCCATCTGCTTCACCTCAGTATTCAGCAAGGTCTTCGAATCCATCCTCTCCCGATCTATCCGTCAACCCCTCAACCAACATCACCTTCTTCCCGCTAATCAGTGCAGCTTCCGTACCAGTTTGTCCTCTGGAGACCAGCACCTGCAATTCACCCATCTCCTATCCCACCAGCTCAACTCACGTAAATCGCCTATTTTTTTGTCCCGCCCCCCCCCCCCCCCCTAGAGGAAGCCTACGACTGTGTGTGGCATTACGGTCTCCTTTTCAAATTCAAGACATTCCCACCACAATTAATACGCCCACCTTATTGCATCCTTCCTCTATAATCTCCCATCCATTATCACTATTAACAAAACCATTTCCCATACGTTGCATCCAACTGCAGTAGTGTCCCATAGCTCCATCCTCTCTCCTCTTGTTTGTCTCCTTTACACTGCTGATACGGCCAGACCACCCCCACCAGTTCACCTCTTTCAGTATGCTAACGACACCGCTTTACTCGCTCTCCACCCTGCTAGCCAGAAATCCCTCCAAATCCACCTTAGTTAGTCTAAAACCAATGGCTCCTCAAGATCGACCCCTTCCAAAACCCAGGCTATAATTACAGGACAAACCACCTGTACTTTTCATCTCCATGACTTTTACCCTACCATGTACGACAGTCCTATCCAGTTAACTAATATATTAGAATATCTAGGACTAATCCTAGACTGGCAGCTAACCTGGAAACCTCACCTACTAACCATCCAACAGGAAGCCACAATAGGCTAAAGCTACTGCTAAAATTTGGGGACTACACAGCTCCACTATTCTCCACATCTAAAAGATACTAATCTGACCCATCCTCTGCTGTGCAAATGTTGCATGCTTCTCTACCCATCAAAGTCTCTACCCACCAAATCCTCGAAAGCCATGCACTCCATCTCGCTTTCTGCAGCCATTTACCTTCCCCTGCATGGATACTCAACCATCTCGTCTAATTCCCAACCCTCAACAACAACATCAAACACCTCAACATCAAACACCACAACAACTTCAACCGACTCTCCCTCCCAGAAACCGAAATCCATTCCGACATTTATCCATCCTACCAGCTATAGCTTTTCCCATATATTTCCACTCCGCAGCAGGGATTCCCCTCCCTTCTCCCTCCACATTTTACTCCCTCCCTTCCCCTCCTGATACCACGACCCCGCTAGCCCACCAGACTCACCCTTTCTTTCCGTGTTTCCCTATACAACAGACTAACATGTATATCTTCGTCTGTATCAATACCCACCTTACCGCCTATCATGTTTTTACAGATACGACCCAACGGCTTATAAATTTATTTCCACCACCATCCAAAAGTTTAAACTCCCTGCAGCCTCTTCATCCAGCGCAGCTCCTTCAGCTCTTAGTGAAAGTGCAGTGCTTCGTTTTAACGAACTTTGCCGGTTCATTTTCATTTTAAAGTTTCAAATGTCCACTGTTGTCTCTTTATATATACGTGCCAGAATTTTACTTCCTTTTTAAACTTTAAATGAAGAAAAGCATTATGTTTTTGAAATCATCTCCATAATGTGTTTTAAAATTTTTGTATCTGTAAATATGTTTTGTCATTTCTTCATTAACTTTTGTAAATTGCACAAATCTGAAGAGCGGGATATTGTACCGGTGGCAGTCCACCCCCACCCATATGGGGCGAGGAGGATGAGATGAAAAATAAATGAAAAAAAAAACAAATAAAATATTGTTTCCAGAGTCGAATTCTATTTTTTTGAGGACAGTACTTTCGCCTTTGACCTTTATCTTTAAACAATAAATCACCATAAATCTTTGTGCTCGGTATCCACAAACACTGTATAAGAACGCTTATTCTAAAATAACAAAGGCACAGATCTTTAAAGAATCAAACTCCCATGTATAAAACAGCTTCAAACGTCTCATTACGTAATAAATGAGTTAAAATGTTAAATATTTGGCATTAAGCATGTTAGCGAGAAAGAGGTTAGAAAAGATTGTAAGTTATGTTTAAAAGTATGTAGCGACTCGCTAAGTGATCTCTTTATCACGCAGTGGATGAGTATAATCTGGGTAATTTAGGCTCCGTTTCAAGCAAAAAGCTAGTTTTTCACGCATCTCATTATTTTTGACTTCATATCTCCTGAACTATGTGTCGTACAATGACATAATTTTGGTATACCTGGATACTGGCCAACGGCCTTGCCGTAGTGGCAACACGGGTTCCCGTCAGATCACCGAAGTTAAGCGCTGTCGGGCTGGGCTAACACTTGGATGGGTGACCATCTGGTCTGACGAACGCTGTTGGCAAGTGGGGTGCACTCAGCCCTTGTGAGGCAAACTGAGGAGCTACTTGATTGAGAAGTAGCGGCTCCGGTCTCGGAAACTGACATACGGCCGGGAGAGCGGTGTGCTGACCACATTCCCCTCCATACTGCATCCATTGATGCCTGTGGGCTGAGGATGACACGGCGGCCGGTCGGTACCGTTGGGCCTTCATGGCCTCTTCGGGAGGAGTTTAGTTTTTATACATGGATACTGTCAGCGAAATGTGTTGCGAGTAGAGACAGTAGTACAGAAGTAAACGTCGTGCCTGAAGCGAAAATTTTGCTGCATGAACAGTGAAAATGTAATAAGCGAAAACATTACGGCTTTCATCATTTTGAGAGAAGAGTTAACGAGAAAAAATTTCGTAAAGGTTTGAAATTATGTGTGGTTCGAAATTATGTGTAAAGTTATTTTTTAAGTCGCCAAGTCCCTCATTGTCAAATGCTGGATGAGCACAATCGGCGTATTTAAGCGCAGTGTTCTGCGTTGCCTCAAGACATCTACCACAGTTTCTAACGAGAATACTTGTTTTATTGTGCTAAACTTTTAGGATAAGAATATATCTTGTAATGAGTAGCTTATGAAGGCATTTTAAATTTTTGAATTCGGTCAATAACTAGGCGGAATATTAAAAATCAAATTTTGTTGCCCCTGGAAGCCGTTAGATAGGCAACGTGTGAAAAGTCTTGGGTTGATTTCGGGATAGTCAAAAAAATGGTTCAAATGGCTCTGAGCACTATGGGACTAAACTGCTGTGGTCATCGGTCACTTAGAACTTAGAACTACTTAAACCTAACTAACCTAAGGACATCACACACATCCATGCCCGAGGCAGGATTCGAACCTGCGACCGTAGCAGTCGTACAGTTCCGGACTGCGCGTCTAGAACCGCGAGACCACCGCGGCCGGATCGGGATAGTCGCTTAGTAATATACAGTAGTTTGCAATTTACACCAGTGTTTCAGGAAGTTCAGATTTCAAACAGGCCTACAGCTTGTTTTGCTTTGGTAATTTTTTAGGTTTAAGCTACAATTTGCTTTCGCGACGCGTGTCATGTTAGTGGACTGTTCGAGCAGCACTCGATACTATATCGATCTCATCGACGTATCGGCAAATATCAAGCTCGTACGCACGCGAGTACCGTTTGCCCAGCCCTAGCGGCACCTATAAAGAACCTCGCCATATAAACACAGCCATTAGCGGGCCTATATATGTGTACTCGTATAGCCAGGGCGATCACCGCAGTTGACTCTTCCCACACACCCGCTGCCGGAATAACATCGTTCCTTGTAACTCAGTAACGTAGTTTCTTTTCGTTTGTTTCAGGTCGACACATGGAACAACAGCCGGGAAGAAAAAGCCGCTGGAGTCGAATCAACGGGAACGTCTGGAGGTGCAGTCTTCGTAGCAGAATGGCAGTGTGGGATTCCCGCGATGAAAGTCTCACAGTTGGCGATTCTCATCTCGTCACCTGCGGTCATTTAATGCGGGCTGCCAACTCCGTTGCAACGTCCAGCAAAAAGTTCTGTTTCATTACAGCCATGTAACACCACGATATTAACGCGCGTTAAACAGGCCCGTTCAGGTACAGTAATCGCCAAAAGTGACCAGCTACAGGGCTGGGTGATTAATGTTGCTAGTTCATGGGTGTGTTAAAAAACTGAACAGTACCGAACTGACCTGCACCCCCTGTAGAACCTCCATGTGTCCCTCTCCCCTCACGACCCCCTAAAACCTTTCTCCAGTTTTTCTACACAGATTTAGGAAATTTTATAAGTATGTTCAATAAATAAAACATCAACGATCACACATTTGGCGCTTACAGCAAACCTACCGCTACAGATAACGTTAAAAAAGCCAACTCCTGCACCCGAAATCACAAATGCATGCATACTTCCATTCAATGATCCACAGATTAATCGATTTACCAGTAGAAGGACCAGAAATGCAAAAAACTTGAAATACTATACTCCGTTATATAGCCCACAAAAATGATTTTGACCAACATATAATAACAGAAGTATATAAAATATATCCGCAACCCAAACACAACGCGGTACACAACGAAATATATCTAACTAGAGAAATCTCAATTCAACAAAGAACAATGTATGTACTTAAAGTTTACCTAGGACAAATACCGAACAAGATAATTCACTATTCAAAACCACGCGCATCCATCTGGCCTTCTGTACTAATATCTCGTTACAGAACTGCATTCAGGCAAAGGCAAAATCTTAGAATATACATATCCTGGAAAATACAAAATAACTTGTGACAGTTGGAATAGTTTCTATATCGGCCAAAGGGAACGCAATTTCAGTATCAGATTCAAGGAACACACTAGAAACAGTGACAGTAAAAAATCTTGTTTCTTTTTGCATCTAAAACACCAACACCACACAGCCGAGAAAACTGAAAAAACATTACAAATACTACACAGAATACCGATAGGACCCACTATGAACATACTTGAAGAATTAGTGATATCTATACACACTAAAGACTATCTGGACGAAATACTAAAAGAATACACAGACAACAAAACATACTCAGACCAAAGATACAATTCACAGCAAAAACCAGTCACTGAAATACAATATAAAATGGCCGTACTCTTTGCTACGAAAAGCCAATAAAATTAATTAAAATTTAAAATTATCATTGCTTGGTTATCTACACTTTGTAAATATATAGCATCAGAGTGAACGAACTGTCAAATATGTGTCAGACCGTACTTTTTAGTAAACGAACTATGAAATAAGTGACAAAAGTTCTTGCATACATTTATAATTATTACACGTTAAGTAATCTCTACGAATTAGATAATGACAGATTTACTGTAGGTGCAATATAGACTTTAAATCAAACTAGACGTAAAAACCAGTGTACTCTTACAATGTATAATTACTCATATGGACAGCCACCATATGTGCAGATAATTTCACCATCGTTCGATTCGCAGTTTACTTGAGAGTGGCAATAAAGCCGAAACAGCTGTCGTAATAAAGAATATTATACTTATTTATGCTAGTCTGGACCTTTACTTTTCAGAATGTCATAATGTGCTCTGTGCTGAGGGCCTCATAAAACGAAAAACATTACCCATTATTAAAAAATGTTACTTACGTGAACTACATTAATGAAAATTATTCAACAAATGATATGTTCTATTTTAGTAATAGCAAATCGCATAAACTTTGTAAGTAAATTGAAAGTAAAACGGAATCCATGTCATCTTCTTTGCGTCAGCTACTGTATATCGATTTTGGAATTATGTATAATAAAGAACAGATTTTGTTCGCACCTCATAAATTGTCAGTAGTGCATAAATTATTTAATATGAACTAAAAGACAGGTCTATAATTATAAGCTGAGAAAATATCCCTTTCTAGGAACTGTGTTTTTATTATAATTTTATTTCTTATACCCTTGGTCTGAGAAAAGCAAACTCATTGAATGTGGCATCGCCCGCATCTCGTGCTCGTGCGGTAGCGTTCTCGCTTCCCACGCCCGGGTTCCCGGGTTCGATTCCCGGCGGGGTCAGGGATTTTCTCTGCCTCGTGATGGCTGGGTGTTGTGTGATGTCCTTAGGTTAGTTCTAGGGGACTGATGACCATAGATGTTAAGTCCCATAGTGCTCAGAGCCATTTGAACCATTTTTGAATGTGGCATCGAAGTCAAGTTTGGGTACACAAGGCACACGTCGATTATATAGCATGAAGGAATTATAAATTTATCCATGTCACATGGGAGTCTTCGACGTCTGCGACTGTATTACAAATTTATAAAATAATTTTCACTGCTTCAGCCACTTTTTACTAAAATTTGTTAGCAAAATGCCTTTGGGTATCATGCATTAACTCTTAGTGGTATATGCATGATAAAGGGTTAATTGATGATGATGTGTTTATGACCGTGCTCTGTGTACCAGAGAAATAAATTTCCAGCAAAAATGGTTAAATCTCGGTTTTGTAACCACTCTGGTGCACACTGCAAATGATCGTACTTCAGATTAATGCAATGTTACTGTGACGCATCTGATTGTGACAGCATGCTGCCCCAACACGTTGTCCTAATAAATATTAGTAAAAAGTGGCTGAAGTAGTAAAAATTATTTCATGAATACGATATTTATGCTGAAATGAAGAGGATATCTGGCAACTGACAGGCCTGAAGAATTGCATCAAACCAATCTCTGGGTAGACGACCGAAAGAGCACTTAATGAAGTTAATACCCTGTAATAAACACCATATCTTGTTTCCTGACGCAGCGTGTCTCCTGTCTCCAACACACTGACGTCCTTTCTCCGGGCCTGTACAACTAAGTTCTGAGCCGGTAGAGCGTCTGAGATCAAAGTGTGTCCTATCTACCGTCGAGCCGGACTCACAAGCAGTGCACATTTTTGTTGCGACAGCGGCAAATCTTCTGCGGGTACTTAGGTATACGGTGTACGGAAACTTTGCCATACGCTCCGATCGTATGTACATCAGATCCGTAACTGTTAAGAATTCTTGTGAAAATGTGACGCTTTTTTGAAGCAGGTGAACGTAGACTGATAGGAAGGAACAGCGGGGATCCCTTTCTCTCGCGCATATCTCACGGCCCGACTAGAAATTCACTCCAAACGCCTGTCGGCGAATTCGTCATCAAAATATAATTTTTAAGCGAGTAGTTGCTGCTCTACGGCATTGTCGTGTGGCGCCGCCTGCTACTTAGACGGCGGTGCATTTTTGGTAGCCCGCAACGGCCGGGTATGACGCCAGCGCGTGACGTCACCGCAGCGGCGGCGCCGTCATTTGTCGTCCCAGACGCTGCGTCACCCCGCCTACACAGGCATCTCGAGACTGCCGCCGACGCGGGCGTGCGTGTATTCAGAACTTGTTAGACCAGAGATACTTATAGACCGCGGCCGCCACTATCTCTGTCGTTGTGAACTTTGTAACCAGCGTGACGGGCGGCTTAAGGCCACGTCGTTGTCATTAGGTGCTATGAGAAATAGAGGTGGCATTGACAGATTTCCCAGGTTTCCGGCTGAAATGAAGCATAGACTCCAATAACTGAGCAAACTACTGTGTTACTTTAACATATAAAGCCTGTGACTGGTGTAATTTCTATGAATTATTCAGTATTAATTACAACACTATTTATCAAACGACTTAGATAAGATAAGTGTATGGTGCGAAAAGTGGCAATTGACCGTGAATAAAGAAAAGTGCGAAGCTATTCACATGAGTACTAAAAGAAATCAGCTAAATTTTGATTACGCGATAAGTCACACAAATCTGAGGGCTGTAAATTCAACTAAATACTTAGGGATTATAATTACAAATAACCTAAATTGGGACGATTACATAGATAATATTGTGGGTAGAGCAAACCAAAGACTGCGATTCAGAACACTTAGAAGATGCAACGGGTCTACCAAAGAGACTGCTTAGACTACGCCTGTCCGCCCTATTCTGGAGTACTTCTGTGCTGTGTGGGATCCGCATCAGGTGGGACTGACGGATGACATCGAAAAAGTACAAAAAAGGGCAGCTCGTTTTGTATTATCCCGAAATAGGGGAGATAGTGTCACAGACATGATACGTGAATTGGAGTGGCAATCATTAAAACAAAGGCATTTTTCGTTGGGACGAGATCTTCTCATGAAATTTCAATCACCAGTTTTTTCCTCCGATTGCCAAAACATTCTGTTGGCACCCACCTACATAGGGGGAAATGATAATCACGATAAAATAAGAGAAATCAGGACTCGCACGGAAAAATTTAAGTGCTCGTTTGTCCCACGTGCCATTCGAAAGTGGAACGGTAGAGAGACAGCATGAAGGTGGTTCACTGAACCCTCTGCCAGGCACTTCATTGTGAATAGCAGAGTAATCACGTAGATGTAGATGTATCATTCGGTCAGTTGAAACATTGTACGTAGTTCTTTCTCCATATATATTTATGAACTCCAGAATTACCTTCTCGTAAGTGAATTCCCCTTTTTTGCTGCAATACAAATCGTCTGATCCACCGTTTAAGCAGAATTGGATGGCAACTTATCAAAGACAATGGAATCAGTTGGGCAGGATGCATTTCGTTTTCAGAGGAATCCTCAAACATACGTGTTAAATGTTTGTTTTGTTGTTATCAGAAATTATATCTGCTTTTCCCTTAAAGTAGCTAATGAGGATTTTTCTGATGTCAAAATTCTAGTGCCTGAATTAGTTACTTAGCCACGAAAGTCGGACTGTAGTCGTCACATAAAGCGATGTAGGGCTTTTCAGCTCCATGTTTGTCAACAAATTATGCGAAGATCCATTGCTAATGTGCACTAAGCGGTCCTCTTTATGCCGATTCTTCACTTTCTGTGTGAGCGCAGTGCTATTATCCGATTCCCGGCGGGGTCAGGGATTTTCTCTGCCTCGTTAGGTTTAAGTAGTTCTACGTTCTGGGGGACTGATGACCTTAGAAGTTAAGTCCCATAGTGCTCAGAGCCATTTGCTATTATCCAATGAAAACGTGTTCTACGGAGTGCATCACTTATTAGTTTCAAGGAAAATGCAGCTCTTGTGACTTAGCCAAAACATAACTGGCAGGCGTCCATGCTGTTACTATGCCTAACTTGCTATCTAGCAGAAGATACAAATTGCTGCAACTGCTTCTGAATTTAAAACAACCTTTAACTCGATCTCCCTGTATGACTCTCCGATGATCTCCAGTGCATCAAACGGATCATATCGCTTCTTTTTACGGCAAACTGTCAGGGCGAACGGGTGGAGACCCCTTCTACGTGCCAACAGGATGCGTTGGGTTTAACAGAAATCTTCTAACACTTCGGTACAGATAAGGTATATTTTCTAACTGGTACGACCGGACCAAGGTATCTCACAAGGGAAACTCTCCGACGCACCCCTCTCAGATTTAGTGGTAAGTTGCCCCATTGGATAACCCGTCAAAAATTGAACACAGATCAAGCATGAAAACAGGAAGAAGGTGTACTGAACTGTGAAAACAGAAGCAAAATAGAAACAGTGAACCGGCCAGATTTAATATGTGCAGTATCGAGGGGCATTAAGGCCTGTCGTGTAGTGGTCATTTGGTTATGGTGTTAGACTGCGAAGGGGAAATCTGGGTTCGAATCGCCACGCCATCGGGTTCGATTCCCGGCTGGGTCGGAGATTTTCTCCGCTCAGGGACTGAGTGTTGTGTTGTCCTAATCATCATCATTTCATCCCCATCGACGCGTAAGTCGCCGAAGTGGCGTCACATCGAAAGACTTGCACCAGGCGAACGGTCTACCCGTCGGGAGGCCCTCGTCACACGACATCATCATCATCTATGGAAGTCAAGTGAAAATTAGTTCTGCCGGCACGGTAGCTCAGCATGTTCGCTCAGAGGGTTAGCTGCCCTCTGTAATAAAAAAAACTGAGTTAATAGATCAGCAACGAACTTAAAAGGGTGTCTTACGACGTCCGCCCCGACCAGATGCAACGAACGAAAACGAACAAAATGAAATTAAAAAAAACGGGTGTTTTGCGACATCCGCCCCGAGCAGATGCAACGAACGAAAACGAACAAAATGAGATTACGAAAAAAAAGAAACTCCCTTGTGCAAATTCCCCCCCCCCCCCCCCCCCCTCATAATTTCGAACTATATGTCCGGTCATTGACGTGTCTGTTCGCTGTATCCACATTGTGTACATGTCGTGCTGTAATGTACGTTTGCAATAGCGATGTGTAACGAAGGGACATCCACATATACGTACCTCATATTTGGTCTACGCAGGTACCACATGTTATACCTTCTGCGGTCCGTTTTGGAACTTTTGACTTTCGAATTCCTTCGTTGTATCATGTTTCACACCCGTTTATTTGTTGATTTCTGTGAGAGATATGAGAGATATGTGCATCTCGCCTGCTGTCGCTATTCGTCAAATTTACTTGCTACTCATATTCTGTGATGAATAGTGAGAGCAGGCGAGTTGCCGAATGGACCTCTCACATAAATGAAAACAACACATAAACGGGCGTGAACTATGTTACAACGAATGAATCCAAGAGTCAAAACCTCCAAAACAGAACGCAAGAGGCATAACATGCGCTATATGTGTAGAACAAACAGGACGTACGCACGTGTGAAAGTCCCTTCGTTACACGTCGCTGTTGTAAACGGACATTACATCACGACATAAATCTGAATACAGTGAACAGACACGTCAATGATCGGAAGGATAGATCGTAATTTTGTGGGTAAAAAAAATGTGGGCACCAGGTCTCGCCCGTCGGAGTCTGACACAGTGACCAAACAGTCACGTCACGAGCTTCAGTAACGTCGCTCGGTATTTCACCGTCCACTGTTCCTATTTTGCTTCTTTTTTCCACAGTTCAGTACACCTTCTTCCTGTTTTCATGCATGATCTGTGTTCAGTTTTTGACCGGCTATCCAATGGGGCAACTTACCCTTAAATCTGAAGGGGGTGCAATGGGAAGTTTCCCTTGTCGGCAGCGGCGGTTGCGTAATTACGTTATTGCCTCGGCACTCGACAGACAGGTAAATAATTAGAATCCCAGAACGAAGTGAATTGGCACCACCTAATTTTACTGATATCTCCAGTTGGTACGTTCTATAACCTACCCTAGGCGTTTGTGGGGTTTAGAATACTCACTCACAAAAGCTTAAGTCTTACAGAACTGATTATTTTATAAATGTTTTAACCATGTTTATCATGTATTCACACTCAACAAAAGAATGGAAAACGACATATAAGCGTCAATCTTTATTTTGCCTTATTTGAACATTTAGACCTCCACTCCATGAACATCCGAAGCGACCTTTCTTATGCACTTCTTACTTCGTTACCAACTGCCATGTGAGTGAATCAAGTTATCTCCACACTGTGTTTTCTTATACTTATGAGTCTCCCGTTGCACATGATCAGTTTGACCAGCTGACAAGAGTGGGTCACGTCGATATTGCCAAAAGCTATACAGACAGTACGGACCATTAAATGTCAGATCACTGAACGATATGGCAAAGTAGTAGAGCAGTAGAAATGTTCAGACAGGCAAGAATCTAGAGGCCGTGTTTCATTATTTCAATTTTAATTTTTTGTTCCTGTGTTTGTATGAAACAATCTCACATGAATGCTGGGAAAATTACCGAAACACGTTCTAGTATCTTCTTTCGTCTAGACCCTATTGAACCAACGTTATGTCCCATGTATGGTCGATGTACACCATTAATCTCAGTTGCGAGGTGTGATACAGATATTAATAATAATAATAATAATAAATAACAATAGTAATGATAAGTGACAATTTACGGTTGAACAGTGCTCAATGAATGGACTGCACAAGCTTTCTGTACGCGATCAACTTCATAGGTGCGCTACACTTTTCCAGAATTCTCCCAGTAAACCACAATTGACCGTTCGTTTTTTGTGTGCAGTTGAGCTTGTGCATTTATTCCATTACATATCATTCCATTACATTTAATCGACGTGTCTGGGTTAAGCAGCACACAACTAATACTGTTACATGATTGTTTCTCCTACGCATCTGCATTATTTTACACTTACTCATATTTAAAGCAAGCGGTCGTTCATGGTATCAAAGAGTTTTTCTGAACACGTCATCCTGAATGCCCCTACAGTTACTCACAGGAGGCAAACAACTGCATCATCAGTAAAAAGTCTCAGAAAGCCGCCCGCTCTATGTGATGGCACACTTTCAATGGGCTGTTTGCTACCGGCTGGAGGGAGGGAGGACTCGCCACTAGTCGCGAGACAAGTCGACACTGAGTGACAGGTTATTCTGCATGATCAGCAGCCGCACGTATTTTATTCGCAGAGACCGCATATGCCGTCCACCTTTGCGCATCCACGTGACGCAAGGCCGTTGCATCGCGTGTGGGAGGCAACTTGTTCGTGCGCTGGCCCTTCAGCGGCGGGAGAACTAGCTATTCCCTAACTCGTCCGGCCTTGCAACTTCCCGAACTTTCGCAGAGGCCCCATTCTTTATTCTTCTGAAGGAAAAATTACATTTGTACAACTCGTGACAGAGAGAAACGAACTAGCTTCCATTTCTACCACTTGCTGTAGCTGGCTTTTACGTTCGTGAACACTTTTAAACTTTATTGCAAAACAAAGAATTTATGAAGGTAAAAGAAAACCTATTTGTTCGTCATAGACTGTTTTTTCTTTACCGAAATAAACTCAACCTTTACTTCAGCATTTATACTGCATTGCTAGACAATTACGTCTAGTGCTCATTATCGATTGCAGCTGTAATAACAAACATTCAGCTACTAATAAAAACCATATCGTTCATGATTTCCAGTAAAGCCTTGCGACATTCTAGCTGATTTCTGCCCTACGGCAAAACAAGTCTCTTTCTTCGAAGAGACAACGTAACTCTTGAGAGAAAATCCGGTGCATCCCTCGCAAATATATTTCTTCTTTGTTTGGCCGGCAGGGGTAGCGGAGCGGTTCTAGGCGCTACATCTGGAACCGCCCGACCGCTACGGTTAAAGGTTCGAATCCTGCCTCGGGCATGGATGTGTGTGATGTTCTTAGGTTAGTTAGGTTTAGGTAGTTCTAAGTTCTAGGGGACTGATGACCTCAGAAGTTAAGTTCCATAGTGTTCAGTGCCTTTTTTTGGTTTGTTTGAATGTTTACTTGCTTTTCTGTTCGCAACCTGTTTGCGAATGTAATAAAGTCCCTGAGACGGCAGTGTATCATCGTATTCTTTAGGTTTTCATGATCGCTGACTAATGCTATGGGTCGCACTGTTCACTGCTTTTCCAAGCCAGCTAATATGGCAATGCAATCTGACAACGGATAACGAAGTAAAATGAGAATGCAGCAAAGTGAATACAGTAAGATGTTGGAGTATGTCTCACTATGGCACCTTGGGTGAGACCTTCTCTTGCTGTGATGAGCGCCCTTTTAAGATTAATGCCCGTCGTTTATTTCAATGTAAGCATAAGAATGAATCAGTTAGATCAGAAGTAATTGCAATCAGCCTCGTAGCCAGCTCCTATACTACTATTCATACATAATTATATGATCTCCTTAACATGAGAAGGAATAAGCAATTCAGATTTTATTAAAATAATAGTGTTTTCTGTCTGCTGCGATGTTCGCATGAGAGGATTCTCACTTGAGTCGCGTGCCTGCTGGAAGACCATTCAGGTTGTTCCTCAGAGAATGAAGACTCTGTCCACGTATTACACTGCTGTGCAAAACTTAAGGCAGAAGGTAACGTCTGAATTGAGTGTCACTTCCAAGTAACATAACTCTTCGAAATTTCGACGATACATACGAGGTACGACCACAAAGTAAGTTCCGTTTGGTTATACAAAGCAAACATGTACAGATACAGAAGAAATATTTATTGTACAAAAATCTGCAACTGATAAACTACTATTCTGCATAGCTTCCGAAATTTTGTAGGCACATGTAATAGCGTGTCACAAGTTTTTGTATGCCGTGTTCATGGAAGGTTGCCGCCTGTGTATTCAACCATGTGGTAACATGTTCTTTGAGCTCTTCATCATCGTTGAAGTGTTGACCACCAAGGACAGATTTGGGGTAAGAAGAGATGAAAGTCGCTAGGAGCGAGGTCCCGGCTTTGTGGAGAGTGATCAAACGCGTCCCAGTGAAATTCTCGTAATAACTGTTTGGTCACATTCGCCGTGTGAGGTCGGGCATTATCGTGAAAAAAAAAAAACAACATCTTTTGAAAGTTGTAAGTAGGCTGTTTAGGTTTTCTTATTGGTAACGCCACGTAGCGCTCTGTATGAAAAATCACTGTCTGTGCAGTGTGCAGTCAGTGGCTGGTTGGCATTGTTGTAATACTCGCCATTGTAGTGTTGGGCTGCTGGATGTTAACAGCGCGTAGCGTTGCGCAATTGGAGGTGAGCCGGCAGCAGTGGTGGACGTGGGGAGAGAGATGGCGGGGTTTTGACTGGATGTCATGAACTGCTATATATATTATGAATATTAAGGTAAATACATTGTTTGTTCTCTATCAAAATCTTTCATTTGCTAACTATGCCTATCAGTAGTTAGTGCCTTCAGTAGTTTGAATCTTTTATTTAGCTGGCAGTAGTGGTGCTCGCTGTATTGCAGTAGCTTGAATAACCAAGATTTTTGTGAGGTAAGTGATTTGTGAAACGTATAGGTTAATGTTAGTCAGGGCCATTCTTTTGTAGGGATTTGCGCTAAAAATATTGTGTGTCTGTTTAGGCACAGTCTTGTATAATTTTTCTGAGGGGACGTTTCATATGTCGACCCTTAGCCGAGGATACCTCACTGGAATCTTCTGATTTTTTCTTGTAGTTTGTGTAATTAGTGTAGCTTTTGTTTATTGCTATCGCGGAATCATAGAGAGAATTTCCTTTGTAGTTGCAGTCTTTCATTGTTGTACAGTAAAATAGTTGTGGCATGCATGTAGTTTTGCACGAAGTATTTCGCAGCTGCGCTTGCAGTTAACTAGATATTATTTTCAGTGCTATGTTAATGTGTTCTCTTATTTTTGCTCTTCAAATTGTGCTTTTTTGTGTTATCGTGTGAAATATTGTGACAATAATGGCGTGTGAAAAACGTAATACTGGGCTCCAAAGTAAACTGAGAAATGACAGTGAAGACGAAAGCAGTGTGTTAGCGCCACTATGTAATAAATTAACTAATGTTCAAAGTAGTAATTTGGTAACTGTGCATAGGGAAATGGAGCGGGCTGCAAATAATGGTGTAGGCAGTGAAACAATTATTGAACAGGGAAGCATTATCGATCGATCGGTCGGCAACAGCTCGCCTCAGGATTCCGAAATGACAGGACACAATCTTGCAAATACTGTAGATTCAGGTTTTGCGTCCTCACCGTTTTCTCAAATAAGTCAAGACACATTTTCTGTTTTTCAAACTGCGAATATTGCCGGTTCAAATGCATTGCCGAATAGCACTAAGGAACATGTTTCAGACAGCAGTGCATTGTTATTACAATTAATGCAACAAATGGGACAAAAGCTTCAAAAGTTAGACACAATGGAACAATATCAGAGACAAACACAGCAAAAGCTTCAAAAGTTAGACACAATGGAAAAAAATCTTCTAAAGTTAGACGCAATGGAACAAAATCTTCAAAAGTTAGACGCAATGGAACAAAAGCTTCAAAAGTTAGACTCAGTGGAAGATACGCTTGAACAAACATGTGAAGATTTAACTACTGAATTACATAAAATCGAATCGAAATGTCAAAAATCTGTATTGACGTAAAAACATAAATTTGTGAGCATTTCCAACCTATTTTTTCGCGCCATGAAAATGCATTACAGAATCACGAAGCAGCCATCAAAGAACTGCAAACTATTGTTCATGAAAATCATGAGACCTTGCAAGCTAAATTTGACTCAGTTGTATCTACCGATTCGGTTACAAAACTTGCAAAAACTCAAGAGAACTTAAAGGACACAGTAGATACTCTGAAAATTGGTTCAGAAAGACACATGGAGGAAATTAGTTCACTATCTGATAAAGTAGCCGAACTTTCAGATCAGTTCACTAACTTATCTACAAAGGTAGATGATGATCTGAATGACACAAAACCTGTAGCCTTCACTGACACTGAAGAGTATGAACAAATCAGAAAATTCAAACAGAATCAAAATCAAATCAACACACAGTACAAAAGAGAAATGCGGGAGGTACAAGATCAGTTGGCTGAAATAATACAAGTAGTACATATTTCAGAGGACACTCGCGCCCCAGTACGGGAAGAGGGACATAGAGATACAGAACAACCACAAAATAATGACACAGGACATTTCGGAAATCATGAAAGAAATTGGCAAGGTACACCTAATTTTGAGATGGAACCACAGAAACGACGTAACAATGACCGACATGCGACTCGCCGACATGATGATTTTGAGGGGCTGTATGGGTTTGAAAGATACTGATGCTTATGCAACATGTCTTCAAAATATTTCATAGGACTGGAAAATTCAGATTGTTCGAAATGTTTCATCATAATGATGCTATGACTATAGGCTGTTCATTACTACACGTAATTTCAAAACATTTAAGAATTCTGGCAACGACATTCATCCACAAGCGTGGCTTCATCAATTCTCTCATTGTTTTCCTCCCAACTGTTCATTAGAACACAGATTAGAATTTATGTGTGCCTACTTGGAGGATGAACCAGCTGTAAGAAGGAGATCGGTCATTCACGATTGCCACAGTGAAGGAGAATTTTATCATGCCTTCCTCTCAGCATTTTGGTCTCAAACTACACAAGACCGAGTAAAACATAGCATCATTATGATGAAACATTTCGATCAATCTGAATTTTCCAGTCCTATGAAATATTTTGAAGACATGTTGCATAAGAATCAATATCTTTCAAACCCATACAGCCCCTCAGAACTCATCCACATTTGCTTAATGAAATTTCCTGAACATTTACGACATATTTTTTGGCAGGACGTTCCAAAGACGACATTGAAGCTTTTCAGGGGCTCTTACAAGAATTAGAAATTGACACTGACAATCGCGGAACGCGAAAACAGGAACACAACAATTACAGGTCACATCCGTCGCAATTCCGCGATGAAAGAAATAATAACTGGACACGTCAAGGCTGTTCTCACAACACAAATCGTGACCAAAACAGACACAACCTATATGACAACCGTTGGCAGAGTAGTAATAATTACAGGGAAAGATCACTTCTCTGCGGTTGTGACTATCACAGAGACAATCAGAGAAACAAACAATATGGGAACCAAAATAATTACTATCAAGGGAGACAGAATAACTTTAGACGCAACGGTCCAGCGCGCAGTTACGATTCAGAGAGAAATTCTCCACCACTTAACCGACAAGAAAGAAACTATGGAATCTACCGACATGACGAAAGACGATATGATCGTAACGACAGACCTGAATTGCAGCAGAACTGGCGGGATTCAAGCAGAGCAGGGCCCTCTCGGCAAGGCGAATTTGTAGAAGTTAGGTCTCCTAATCCCAATAACGGCGCACGCCAACAAAGAAACAGACAATGACTCGTACCGCAGGCAGCCACCTACGCCTGCTGGCTCAGAGAAAAATAACAAGAGACACTAACCTTGAGAAAAGATTTAGCATTCCTTACCGACGTATAAAACATGATAATTGCTTTTCAGTTGACAGTCTGCGTACTAGGAAGTGTAAAGGATTGTACTACATTTCATATGTAAAACCGTTTATTGAAATATAATCTGCTTTTTAACTTTGTCTTTGCCATAAAACATTTCAATTAACATTTCTAGTATGCTTTGTCACACTGAGAAACTGTTAACATGCAACAATGTTTTGAAGTTAACTATACAGTCTAGAACCTAGGGAACATTTTTAAACAGAAATTACGAATGCATTGTTATAGTGAACAGACGACACAGTGTTGTTATTTGTACATTCTTGCTTGTTAGTTGCACGATTACGTAACGACTATAAGGCTTACATACTTAGAACATGTACTGTTAATGAGGTTTTAATGCAACATTTTGGTTTAGTTGAAAAGACATTCTTTATTTGAAGTACTTTCTGTGAGATTAAAGATGACTTAGCATTTGGTTTCTTTGATAGCTACACGATTATATCACGACGCTACTAATGTGTGACACAATTTAGATTGTGCTTTTGCGGTGTATGTGTTTTATATCTGCACAGTTTTTCGGAATTCTTCTGGAAAGGAAAACATGTTTTAGTAGTAACTTTGTGGTATAGCTACAATGAGACAACCTTTTCTGTAGCACAACAATACGTTACAGTACAGTACTTACTTCATCACGTCAATAAGCGTAGTAACTACGATATCTATACGCAAAGCATTTCACTTTTGTTTATCATGAGGTAAGTACATTGACTTCAGCAGAACTTTGCTTACAGAGGACGATAACTACGACACTTCCACAGAATTATCTTACAACAAGACGCACATTTAGCGCTACAGGACACGCATTTGAGTGGTTAATTATGTACTTGAACCATTTATTTTTCAAGATTTTTGAATTACAATGTTTTTCCGTGATAAATTTCATTCCAATGCTGTAATGTGTAATACCTGAGGGTATAATTACATTAATCCTCAGGGGGGTACACGCTTACTTTGTGTACTATGTGTTTGGCAAGCACAAGGAGTCCTAGCTAATATGGTATTTGCTTATACAACTTTACACATTGGTGCCATATTTCTCTAACACATAAATTACACAGCGATTTGATTATTTAACAGAGACACAAACATTTTTTTACTACATCAGTTACAGATGTTTACGTAATTACGCGTTGGATAACTTCACACTTATGAGATTGTATTTTGTCTGTACTGTGTGAACTGTTCATATTTCTTCGGAACCATTGTGATGCTATGAGTGCTTTGAATGATGTATTTGGTATGGGATCATGATTTTTAAAGTATGTTTGTAGTAGATGACACTTCTGACATGAGCAGAGAATTTTTTTTAGGTTTTGAAATTATTTGAGGAAGCTGTGACGATTTTGAGATTTGGCTGAGGTTTTATGATGTTATGATGACGATGTGTATTACGCTGTTGCGGTATCTTTATGATCAATAAGCTGATGCCATATGAGTTATTTGATTATGCTATGCATCTGTTATGATGAAATATTGAAGAAGTGTCGACGAATAAGGTAAGGAATAATGAGTAGTGGTTAGAGACTGGTTTGTGAAAAAGGTTGTTGGAATCCAAGAATCGTACTTTAAGAGTTATGAAACGTATGCACATGCGTGAATGTATTACAATGCCGAGGAAATTTTTTTGGACACTATTATATTTAAATGATTTTATTTCTACAGATTTGTAACGCAAATTCTTGACCTGTGAATTTTTTTATATGAGACTGCCACTGTAGCGGAAAACTGGTGTCGTAAATATTTCGGTGAGAAAGTGACCACCTGCACGTAATGCGTCGTGGGCACCCAGCTGGGCGACAGCCACCTGGAAACAAGCCATTAGTGTGTGCCTTTCAGAGGCACAGGTGGAAAATAAAAGAGGCCATTTTCCTCGCTATTGACATTCCTTTGTAGAAAGAATCGTAAATACGACACCCTCAAACTTGAAAACATGATTACACTGTAGAGTTCTTAATTTGTGATATTTACTGAAATGAAATGATGAGAAACATTTTATATCTATTGTCTTTCTAGTTGAGAGATTTTGTTTAATATCCAGTTTCTATCTGCACCGCAGCATTGGTTAAAATAAAATTTAATAGATGTACTAATATCACTATTTTCTGTCTACAGACCCAGTAAATAATCATTTTATGATCCATGTTCTTCGGAAAAGGAGCACTTGGAAAGGAAAGAACAATAAGAAGGGATTAATAACAGTTCATGCATACTTAATTTTCTTTTCAACTTCTTGGTAATATCTTTTGTAAAATTAGTTTTTTGCGGTGCACCACTTTAATTATATAAACATTAAGATGTGAATATACATTTCCCTTATCTGCGTTGTTGTCTTTAGTGTACTATTTTTTCTGCTTGTGGGTTGTCTTGTTTAGGTATAAGTTGTTACATTTATTGCTGCTTGCTTTGCTTACTTGCATTTTTTTGTCATTGCTGTTTGTATTAATTGTTTTGTGCTGCTGCATTGCCTCTTCTCGTAGTTAAGCATCTGAGCTCAGTAGATTTAAGTTAGCTTAAGAGGGGGTAGACTATATAAGAAAGTAACTATGATGAATTGGAAGAAAAGCATTGAGAAGCTATAAGAAAATGGTTTGGCAAAAAAAAAGTTGTGTACAGTGGAGAAAAACTATTTTTGAAAGAGGATACAGAAAGCATGCTTGGATAGTTTTTTTTTTTTTTTTTTTTTTTTTTTTTTTTTTTTTTTTTTTTGCTGTAGCAAATGTTGAAATAAGAGGGACGGTCTATGGTATGAAGTTTTGGGTTGGACTGCAGTACCAAATGTTACCCTGAAAACAAACCCTGTCCTTTCCTTTTGTGTTATCCCACTATGTGTTTGTGTACCCTTGTCTATTTATTTTCTTCCTGTCTCTGTGTACTGTTTCATAGAATTTTTTTTCTTCTAATACTAAGCTACATTCACTATGATGAGGAATAATGTTATCCTCAAATATAATTTGCATTAATAACATGTTATTTACTTTGTAAAGATGTTTACACATTATTTATTTTGTTTTGTTCTAATGCTCATGTGTGAAGTTGATGTTTCAAAAGTTATTCTGATCTTTTATGTATGTACTTATGTCATAATTTTTGTAACACTGATGTATTAGTTATTTCGATTCTTTCGTAAAACCTGTATTACTGCAAATGTTATATGTACTATTATGTTCAAATGGTTCAAATGGCTCTGAGCACTATGGGACTCAACTGCTGTGGTCATTAGTCCCCTAGAACTTAGAACTACTTAAACCTAACTAACCTAAGGACATCACACACATCCATGCCCGAGGCAGGATTCGAACCTGCGACCGTAGCAGTCGCAACTATTATGTTCTTTAATGATGTATTTTGTACCTTTGTTATTGTATTATTATGTTAGAACATTGTAATTGACACCAGTTCATCAAATTAAGTAACTTGTAAATTACATTTCACTGCACATGTTTCTGTTGGTCATAGTATATGGACAATATGTGAGAAGTAGGGACTGAAAGTGTTTGCACGTGTGTTAATAATTCAGCAAGGGACTGGATAACAGCATTGGTGGTTCTAAGGATATTTCAAACAAATTCTTTGTGAGCGGACAAGTGGTGGTTTATGGACTTGCTATATTGTCCACAAGACTCTTAGATGGTGATTGTGCACCTGCACAGTCGCAACAGATGTCTGCCGGCCATCGCTACAAGGACTGCAGTGGGTCTGCACCTCTGGTGGCCCACCAATACCATAATCTCTACCAGAACTACAATGAGTCTGCTCTGTGATGACCTACCTACCAATATTCTTCAAAACTTCGACTGACTCTGCTGTGGGTTTGCTCTGTTGTGGCCCATTAGCTGTCTGCATGTCAAGAGTTCCGTTGGAAGGACAACACTACTTCTTCAAGACTGCATGGAAATCCACTACTTCTGTGTGCATTCTCTTTTACTGCTCAGACTTTGAGATAAACACTACAATTTTACTGTGATGAGTGATCAGGACTGTCTTTATAGACTGTGAAAAAATTTTAGCTTTTGACCAACATTGTATCAATAAGTGTGTGCATTTGATATCTTTGTTATTGTAATTATGAAAAAAATTTTCAAATCTGTATTGGCCAGTGCCCAAAATAATTTTTAAAATTTTTTTGTGGGGAGCATGGGGGCTATGTTAGTAGGCTGTTTAGGTTTTCTTATTGGTAACGCCACGTAACGCTCTGTATGAAAAATCACTGGCTGTGCTGTGTGCAGTCAGTGGCTGGTTGGCATTGTTGTAATACTCGCCATTGTAGTGTTGGGCTGCTGGATGTTAACAGCGCGTAGCGTTGCGCAATTGGAGGTGAGCCGGCAGCAGTGGTGGACGTGGGGAGAGAGATGGCGGGGTTTTGACTGGATGTCATGAACTGCTATATATATTATGAATATTAAGGTAAATACATTGTTTGTTCTCTATCAAAATCTTTCATTTGCTAACTATGCCTATCAGTAGTTAGTGCCTTCAGTAGTTTGAATCTTTTATTTAGCTGGCAGTAGTGGTGCTCGCTGTATTGCAGTAGCTTGAATAACCAAGATTTTTGTGAGGTAAGTGATTTGTGAAACGTATAGGTTAATGTTAGTCAGGGCCATTCTTTTGTAGGGATTTTTGAAAGTCAGATTGTGTTGCGCTAAAAATATTGTGTGTCAGTTTAAGCACAGTCTTATATAATTTTTCTAAGGGGACGTTTCAAAGTAATCCTTCGCGCTTGTTCTGTATTGCACGGCGCAATTTGTCAATGGTCACGCAGTAACCATGGCATTGATTGTTTGGCCTCGTTGTAAGAAATCAATCAGCAAACTGCCTTTTCTGTCCCAAAAAATGGTGTACATGGCTTTTCGAAGTATGAAGATTTGCTTAGGCTTAACCTCCATTCAATTCATTGCCGTTTTGTTTCAGGGGTAAACATACGATACCGAAGTTTCATCCGCCGTGACTATCCAAAGAAGAAAACCTTCTTCATTGTAGCGTGTCAAAAACTGAAGTGCACTGCCCATCTGTTGTTTTTGTGTTGTTAAGTAAGAATTTTAGGTACCAAACGTCAGAAAAATTTTCGAAATTTCAGTTTTTCAATAACAATTTTATGAATTAGTGATTGTGAGATTTGCGGAACTTCCATAGCAAGGGCACTAAGCACAAACTTACGGTTGTGCTTCATCAGTAACCGCAGACGGGCGTCCGCTTCATTCTTCATCGTGCACTAGATCACATTCTTCATTGAACAGTCTGACCCCTCTTTTGTCCGTAAACCTCGCAGACTTGCCGATGAATTTCCTTTGGTTTAACTTTCTTTGCATTCAGAAAACGAATCATCTGATTTAACACGCGGCACAACTTTCAATTATGGCTGACATCATAAAGATGCACTACAAAACACACGTCGGTAGCAGAGATCTGAAAATGGCTTACATGTCTTCTCCTCGAGTCAGAGTTACTCCCGCGCATGTTCGGAACTGCGATCGTAGCACTGTCGCGGATAGAAATAGAAACGGAACTTACTTTGTGGACGACCCTCATATAAAGAATTGCTGCAGTATAGTAGGAAGGTAATTGACAGAAATATGCAATGAGACGAATAAAAATGACACTTTTATTCAAAAACAATGATTACACTGAAGACATCCCTGGTCCCCTGGACATTAGGAAAGGCAAGACATGGTTCTCAGTAGTGTGTGTGATCAACACGGAGAGCAGTGCATGCTCTGCACCGTGCTCCCACGCTGGCCACAATGCTGCTAAGGAGTTCTTGTGGTAGGGCGGTTGACCACTGCTGAATGGTCGCTGGTGCCTGTGGACGCCCTGCAGTGCGTCACCCCAACGCATCCCACACGTGCTCGGTGGGATTAAAGCCGGGGAAACGGGTAAGCCAGTCCTTTCGCCTAATGTCTACTCGACCAAAGAGCTGTTCAATGCAGACGCTCGCAGTCATCCATAAAAACGATGCCAGGGACGAATGCGCCCCTGGGAAGTCGTTGAATGGTGAGTGTACAGTCTGCGGGCCTTATAAATGTGGTTGGAACTGCACCCGCTGTTTGACATGGGTCTCTTCTTGCTTTTTGAACGATGCAGCGGTCATCTGCTTCTGTAGCTGACCGTGGATGACCACCTCCTCTCCTTTGGGCAACAATGGCTTTGGTTCAGAATGCTTCCCAAGGACGTGGAACAATACTGTGAGCAATACCAAATCCCTGGGATACCATCGTCGCACTTCCGGTTTTCTTCTACATCTACATGGTTACTCTGCAGTTCACACTTAAGTGCCTGGCAGAGGGTTCATCGACCGATTTTCATACTACTTCTCAATCATTCCACTCCAGAATGGCGCGTGGGAGAACGGAACACCTAAATCTTTCCGTTCGAGCTCTGATTTCTCTTATTTTATTATGATGATCATTTTTCCCTACGTAGGTGAGTGTCAACAAAATATTTTCGCATTCGGAAGAGAAAGTTGGTAATTGAAATTTTGTAAATAGATCTCACCGTAAAGAAAACTGCCTTTGTTTCAGTGACTGCCACCCCAACTCGCATATCATATCAGTGACAGTCTTACCCTATTGCGCGATAACAAGAAACGAGCTGCCCTTCTTTGCACTTTTTCTATGTCCTCCGTCAATCCTGCCTGTTAAGGATCCCATACCGAGCAGCAATATTCCAGCAGAGGACGGAAAAGTGTAATGTAGGCTGTCTCTTTAGTCGGTTTGTCGCATTTTCTAAGTGTTCTGCCAACAAAGCGCAGTTTTTGTTTCGCCTTCCCCACAATATTATCTATGTGGTCTTTCCAATTTCAGTTACTCGTAATTGTAATTCCTAGGTATTTAGTCGAATTGACAGCCCTTAGAACTGTACGATTTATCGTATACCCAAAATTTATCGGGTTTCTTTTAGAACCCAAGTGGATGACCTCGCACATTTCTTTGTTTAGTGCCAATTGCCACATTTCACATCATACAGAAATTATCTATAGATCATTTTGTAATTGGAATTGATCGTCTGATGATTTTATTAGGCGGTAAATTACAGCGTCATCTGCATGCAATCCAAGGGGGCTACTCAGATTATCACCTAGATCATTTAAGTAAATAAGGAACAGCAGGGGACCCACATCGCTACCTTGCGGAACGCCAGATATAACTTCTGTTCTACTCGATGATTTACCGTCTATCGCTTCCTCTCTGAGAGGAAATCACGAATCCAGTCGCACAACTGAGACGATACCCCATAGGCCCTCAACTTGATTAATAGTCGCTTGTGAGGAACTGTATCAAAGGCCTTCTGGAAATCTAGGAAAATGGAATCGACCTGAGATCCCTTGACGACAGCACTCATTACTTCATGGGAATAAAGAGCTAGCTGTGTTGCACAAAAACGATATTTTCTGTGTCCGTGTTGGTTACGTATCAATAAGTCATTTTCTTTGAGGTGATTCATAATGTTCGAGTACAGTATATGCTCCAAAATCATACTGCAAATTGAGGTCAGTGATATGGGTCTGCAATTCAATGGCTTTTCCGATGATTTTTCCATGGTGTTGTCTCTGGGCCATGTTGAAATGAAGAATACCAGCACATTGCACCGTAACTGTTCGTTCAGTGGCATACAGTGTCTCCTTCCAGTTCCTGCAGTTGCCAGTTGTTGCGGGGCCGGCCCCATTTGGCGCTACAGTGACGCTGACCTCATGCCACGCCACGTCTAACTTCCTGTGCAGGACTGGGAGACCTCTGGGAACATGCTCCAGGCCTTTCATCGTTTTGCACAGAGTAAGTAATATGCTTAGTTACTCTGTATATCTCGTTTTTAACTTTTGCATAGCAGTGTATGTAGGGGATGTCCGGGAAGTACGGACTAATATTAAAGACCTGTTGAACATACAAAATTTATTGAAAATGCATTTTTTTTTACAGACATATCAAGTAACTTCTCCCATTTATCTAAGACCACCCAAGGCTGCGCGGCAACGAGCAATGAGTTCATTGAAGTTCTCGTTGACGCATTCACAGACGTCTGGTCTGTTGCTGTCAATAACCCTTTTAATGTCATCCTTCAATTGGTGTATTGTTTGCGGTTTGTTCACGTACACTTCTGATTTCATAAATCCCCGCAAAGAAACTTAGAAGGCGTAAGATCGCATGATCTGGCAGGCCATTCCTGGTTGCCACACAAAGAGACCACTTTTTGAGGAATCTTTTCATTCAGCAGAGCAATCGTTTCGCGGGATGTGTGACATTTCGCACCATCTTGTTGAATCCAAAAATCGACATTTTCATCAATAAGAGGGATAAACCAACCAGAACGCATGTTTCAGTAACGGTTATCGTTCACAGTGACAGCAATTCTCTCACTATTTTCAAAAAAAATACGGACCGATCACTCCTCCTGCCCAGAACCCACACCACACAATCGTGTGTTGTGGATGCACATAATCTTCCACAGTCACTCGCCGATTTTCGCTACCCAAATTATGCAGTTATGCTTATTGACGTATCCACTAAGATAGAAGTGCGCCTTGTCTGAGAAAATTATTCTTTTTTTTTAAGTTCTCGTTCCCCGTTTGTCGAGCCGAGACCTACTGAGAAAATCGATGTCTCTTTTCATTATCTGCAGGCTTGAGCTCTTGTGTGAGTTTAATCTTGTACGTATGCATTTTCAGATGTTTTGAAAGGATTTCATGCAATGAAGTTGGTGATAAATTCAATTGCTGAGCTCGTCAGTGAACCGATTTTCTGGGGCTTACGGCCACACGGTCGCGCACAATAGCAATGTTTTCTCGTATTCGCACAGAACGTTGTTGTCCTGTTTTGTTAAAGTTTATAACAGAACCCGTTGTCTCAGTCTTCCACGTCAACTTCCGAACTGATGATGCAGTCGGAACTGCATTACGTCCGAGTGTCATGCGCAATTCGCCAACGGTTGCCGTGGGACTTCCACTGTGTTTGTAATACCGTTTTAACACTTGGATACGGTGCTCAGTTGTCATCTGCTCCATGAGAAAAATAAGGATGAAACAACACTGTTAACCACAAAAAAGCTACCAGGCTACTAATGGAAAGGACCGCAGATAACAAACATGAAAAAAACCACGGCTGCCAACTGTCATATGATAAAATGGCGCAAAATTCGAATTCTCCCGTACTTCCTGGTCACCCGTTACAGGCGTCATCGTGGTGGTGAGGGTCCCTTGGGGGAGGGGGAGGGGGCGGAGGTTCCCTCGTAGTCTTCCACTCGCAGCAGGGGGCCGTCATGCTAAATTCTGGGCTGGAGTGCGCTGAAGAAGCCAGTCTTCCGACTGACGAGGAAAATACCTACTAGTGCCTGGGTGACAGCAGTTTCTGTTTCCTGTGTACCCCTCAAAAGCGCGCTGTTCTTCATGTTACAGTAGTCTGGGCAGGATATTTAAAAAGTATTCAGAATGGAAGCGGAAGTCGCAAGTGATTCTCTTGTCTCCTAAGCTAACAACGAGCCTAGAGCACTTATTGGCCGCTGATGTGGCGTGGATTTTTCTCTGGGAAACTGGAAATTTGTGGTAGGATCCTATGGGACCAAACTGCTGAGGTCATCGGTCCCTAACCTTACACACTACTTAATCTAACTTCAACTACCTTACGCTAAGGACAACACACATCCATGCCCGAGGGAGGACTCGAACCGTGACGAGGCGCCTGAGACTGCGCGGCTACCCCTCGCAGCTTTCTTGGGGACATAAGAGGTATTCAATTGGAAAATTTCTTCTCTGATAGACCAACGAGTAACCATGGGCTACCGATGGCCGCCTGTAATTTTGTCGCAGTCATTTCTGTCGTAAGACGACGCTGAGAGAGACGGGGAGTTCTTCGGGACATTCAGGACCCGACTTTGGCGATGAGCAAGTTGAGAGGGAGAGGCACAGTTCTTTGAACAATTCGAGGCCTGATTCTGATGCTAAGAAGGATGGTAAATGTCCTCGCTTCAGGGTTTGAATTTAAGTGAGACTTGCGTCGTGTGGGTTTCAGGATCGTCACGATAATGTCAGATATTACTTGAAGCCGTGTTCATGATTATTATTTTTGTTATTTCAGTTTTTCGCTATTCGGTAGTGGCTTCTTATTATAGTGAACCTTGTGTTATTATGCCTTGCTCGTTACCTTGCCAACTGCAGGTATTAGTTCCTGTGCATTTATGAACAGCACCTTACCCTGAAGCATTGATGAAGCAATTATTTTTGCCATGTTGTTTAAAGTTGATTCGGTTGCGATCTCTGGAGGTAACACCTCTTTTGTACTGTATTACCCAGTACCTTGCGGGCCAATCATGTAGTAAATGAGACAGTTTAATGCTTCACGTGCATTTTATTAGTTTTGAATGTAGATGTTCTCTAACTTTTCCGCACGTGTGTAGGTTCTTGTGAAATAAATGTGCAGTAACTGTATACCTTTGATATTTTTTTGGTAACTAGTTACTCTCTGTCTATTGTGGTTACGTATTAACTACAGCCATCGGCCATTCTTACATATGGGGGACTTTTCTTTTTGACAATTCTGTTATGCACAACTTTCTCCAAATGACAGATAACGTTTCAACTGGCTTATCCTAGCAAGATAGTTATCCTAACAAGATAGCTCTCCCTCTTAACAGGTACGTTAGCCCGCCAGGACAATTTTCTCCTTATATGACCTCCTAAGTATAAGAATCGTTTCAGCCTCTAATAGGCTACTAAGTGGACGAAACTCATAGAATCATTGTTACTACGTTCTCATGACATAGTGTCCTGACACCGTGGTGGTAGAGAGAGAAAAAAAGTATTTAGGGTTCACAACCATTGAATTGAGTCGGGTGAATGCTGTGATGATTCCACGAACAAATCCAAACCGTCCCTTTTCTCCAAGCTCACCAAACTTTCACTGGATTCTGTAGACACAAGGATTCCGCCAACGAAAAACTAAGCACTGTAGTAGTTTCAATATAAGGGTAAAACATTTGCACTGGCAGTTTAACCTTCAGAGCAAACGTAGATGAATGTAAGACAACTTTGGCCACATTAAATCAATTATTCAGCATGAAACCAAACTCCAACGACTAATTTTGGAGGCCTTTCAGAGATGTTTACTGAGTATTTTAGTGCAAGTGACACATGGCTTCCAGTGTCTCCTTACAAAGTAAACTTATTTCCTTTGATTTCGTCTGCAAGTTTGTATCTGTATTGCACTGAAAATATTTGCAACACGGTGTAAACATCGACAACATGTGCTGTGTGCCTTGTTTCCAAAGAAACCCGATCCATTCACTCGCGGTACTTTATTCTTCGCCCTCAAGCTTGCATTCACTGCCGCCCGTTTATATCTCTGGTTTGTTTTTCCCGCACTGTTAGCTGTATATGAACAGTGACACAGAGCAATGCGCATGTGTTTGCTGATTAAGTTGGTCGATATGTACCTCCTCTACTGAGTGACTGAATGCAATGCAAGTAAGGCAGAATGTCACTGTGCAAAGCCGCCCCCGCAGTGACAGCAACCGTATCACAAAATTGTGCTTTTGAATCTCTCTGACAGTAAGCTGTTTCATCACTCCGTATTATGTGTCTTATACGTTTTGTTAACTGAGAAGATTTTTCGCTATTGTGAAGGCATTTTCACAGAGACAGACGTAACTGTGGTAACAAACTGAATAAATTATAATTACACTATCCCCCCCTCCACCATGAATTATGGACCTTGCCGTTGGTGGGGAGGCTTGCGCGCCTCAGCGGTACCGTAGGTGCAACCACAACAGAGGGGTATTTGTTGAGAGGCCAGACACACGTGTGGTTCCTGAAGAGGGGCAGCAGCCTTTTTAGTAGTTGCAAGAGCAACAGTCTGGATGATTGACTGGTCTGGCCTTGTAACACTAATCAAAACGGCTTTGCTGTGCTCATACTGCGAACGGCTGAAAGCAAGGGGAAACTACAGCCGTAATTTTTCCCGAGGGCATGCATCTTTACTGTATGGTTAAATGACGATGGCTTCCTCTTGGGTAAAATATTCCCCCATTCGGATCTCAGGGCGGGGACTACTCAGGAGGACGTTGTTATCAGGAGAAAGGAAACTGGCGTTCTACGGATAGGAGCGTGGAATGTCAGATCCCTTAATCGGGCAGGTAGGTTAGAAAATTTAAAAAGGGAAATGGATAGGTTAAAGTTAGATATAGTGGGAATTAGTCAAGTTCGGTGGCAGGAGGAACAAGACTTATGGTCAGGTGAATACAGGGTTATAAATACAAAATCAAATAGGGGTAATGCAGGAGTAGGTTTAATAATGAATTATAAAATAGGAATGCAGGTAAGCTACTACAAACAGCGTAGTGAACGCATTATTGTGGCCAAGATAGATACGAAGCCCACGCCTACCACAGTAGTACAAGTTTGCATGCCAACTAGCTCCGCAGATGAGAAAGAGATTGATGAAATGTATGATGAGATAAAAGAAATTATTCAGGTAGTGAAGGGAGACGAAAATTTAATAGTCATGGGTGACTGGAATTCGTCAGTAGGACAAGGGAGAGAAGGAAACATTATGGATTGGGGCTAAGAAATGAAAGAGGAAGCCGTCTGGTAGAATTTTGCACAGAGCATAACTTAATCATAGCTAACACTTGGTTCAAGAATCATAAAAGAAGGTTGTATAGATGGAAGAATCCTGGAGATACTAAAAGGTATCAGATAGATTATATAATGGTAAGACAGAGATTTAGGAACCAGGTTTTAAATTGTAGGACATTTCCAGGGGCAGATGTGGACTCTGACCACAATCCATTGGTTATGAACTGTAGATTAAAACTAAAGAAACTGCAAAAAGGTGAGAATTTAAGAAGATGGGACCTGGATAAATTGAAAGAACCAGAGGTTGTAGAGAGCTTCAGGGAGAGCATTAGGGAACGATTGACAAGAATGGGGGAAAGAAATACAGTAGAAGAAGAATGGGTAGCTTTGAGAGACGAAATAGTGGAGGTAGCAGAGGATCAAGTAGGTAAAAAGACGAGGGCTGCTAGAAATCCTTGGGTAACAGAAGAGATATTGTGTTTAATTGATGAAAGGAGAAAATATAAAAATGCATTAAATGAAGCAGGCAAAAAGGAATACAAACGTTCTCAAAAATGAGATCGACAGGAAGTGCTAAATGGCTAAGCAGGGATGGTTGGAGGACAAAGGTAAGGATGTAGAGGCACATATCACTAGGGGTAAAATAGATACTGCCTACAGCAAAATTAAAGAGACCTTTGGGGAAAAGAGAACCACTTGCATGAATATCATGAGCTCAGATGGAAACCCAGTTCTAAGCAAAGAAGGGAAAGCAGAAAGGTGGAAGGAGTTTATAGAGGGTCTATACAAGGGCGATGTTCTTGAGGACAATACTATAGAAGTGGGAGAGAATGTAGATGAAGATTAAATAGGAGATATGATACTGCGTGAAGAGTCTGACAGAGCACTGAAAGATCTAAGTCGAAACAAGGCCCCGGGAGTAGACAACATTCCATTAGAACTACTGACAGCCTTGGGAGAGCCAGGCCTAACAAAACTCTACCATCTGGTGAGCAAGATGTATGAGACAGGCGAAATACCTTCAGACATGCAGAAGAACATGGAAACAGAGCAGCTCAGTGGCATTTCAGACCCCCCCCCCCCCCCATCAGAAAAAAAAATCATTCGCGATTGGCGGGCTAGTAAAGAAGAACTGAAAAAAAAGAGAGAGACTAAATGCGCAAATAGACGACTGAATGCAAAATGGCCAACACTAGAAGATGACGTATTGAAATGGATTCAAGGAAACCGTCAAAATGGCACTGGAATTAATACAAAAATGATTAACTTACACGTTCGTAAGCTAGCGCTACAGTGAAACGTAACAGAGTATAAGGGTTTGGTTTGTGCTACGGGTCTATGAAGCAGCATGGACTTAGAGTGTAAATCATAACCAAAACATCGTTGAATATATGACACGAGAATGAAGAGAAAATATAGTCTTTCCACCTCTTTATTATTTAACATCGAAAGAAAATCAGCGTGGAACTAAACCAAATAGCGAATACGGACGAAACTCCTCTGCCTTTCGATGTACCGAGCCATGAAAGGTGCTAAAACTGAAACCATAAAGAAAATTTGACATGAAAAAATGCACTAAACTGTTGTCTTTTCATCCTGGCGGTACTAACCATATCCAATGATCATTTTCAAGCGCAAAATAATGCCAAAACCTCCTGAAATACCGCCAGGAGTTAAAAAATGGTTCAAATGGCTCTAAGCACTATAGGACAACATCTGAGGTCATCAGTTCCCTAAACGTAGAACTATGTAAACCTAACTAACCTAAGAACATCACACACATCCATGTCCGAGGCAGGATTCGAACCTGCGACCGTAGCAGCAGCGCTGTTCTGGACTGAAGCACCTAGAACCGCTCGACCACACAGGCCGGTTGCGCCAGGTGTTGTTGTTCACGTACGTGACAAGGGTTGGATGGACGAGACTGGTATTGGATTGTAGATTAGCAGGGTGTGGGATAGCAGAAAAGTACTTTACTGAAGAAGACTTCTCTTATTGTGCTAGATCAGTTCAGCAGTCATTTGAATAATTCTTTGAAAGAGAAATTGAGGCAGGGCAATACAGAGCTTTCTGCTATTCCAGGGGGACTTATTTTACTGTTGAAACCTCTTGATGTCTTTATAAAGAAACCATTCGAAGTTTATATGAAACAGGAATGGAACAAATGATGATGGATGAAACCCAACATGAATTCACGCCGAAGGGAGCTTTATAACCACCTACAACCAAACAAGTGAGTCAGAGGATAAAACAGTCGTAGTCTAGAGTGAGAGAAGACATTATTGCTAAATCTTTCAAGACATGCGGCATAAGTTACGCTGTGGGTGGTATTGAAGACCATCTTATATATGAAGAGGACAAGATGACGACGAAGAGGAAGAAGAAGAAGAAGAAGAAAGTTCAGATGACGATTTTCGGGGATTTTAAAGATCAATTCGATTTTATAAACTAATAATTTTTTTAGTCTGGCTTAGTAATCTAATAATAAAATGGTGGAAATGTATTTCTTTTAAATTTGCTATAAATTAATGTGCTACTTATAGTCCGTAAGATACGGTTGCGAAGCATTTCCAGGTTCGGTCGTAACCTGTATACTAGTACACAGTATCCTAAATGTAAACTAAATAGTATAAACAAACAGTTTGGATATATTCCAAGCCACTGAAAATGCCTTACAAAGAATAAAAGCAAAACGCCTATGACACAAAAAATTTTTATTCACTTGTAATTGGTCTGTCCCAAAATAAAAACCGTCAACATACCATAACCGTAATGTTTGGATAGCAGCAGAGCATAACAAATACGGACGTTAAATTGCCACATTTTCATTCTCACTAATGCCGTAAAACTATTCATGATACCTGTCCCTGTATCTTGTCATGCAAATACTCGGGTCTTTTTATGGAAATAGTCGAAGCACAAGCCATTCATTTTTCTGTCTCACGAGAAGGTTGTACCGCGCTCAATTTGTCTCCGGGCAGTAAGCAATTCAGTTGAGAGCGGCTTGGCTGTTGCCTTATAATGGCCCACGTGAGCCCGCTTAGCACGTATTTGCGTCCGATGTGCGTGCTGTACCACTTTCTGAAGGCCGACAAAAAGAGCAAGAAGCACTAAAGGGCCCCGATATTCTGTCCTGTCCGAACCACCCCACAGGCGCTGGCAAATGGAGGTAATTTCTCGTCCAGAAGTAACAAATGACGGGCCGACCTGCGCTGACTCACCGCACGAAAATTACCCGGCCACCAGCTGCGTAAAGTCTCGTAACACTACCCTGTCCTCAACCATAGTGCAGTGCGCCTGTCATCAGCCACAGGCCTGGTTTTATCACCAATGTGCTTTACTAGGTGCGTTTCTATTAGAGGTCAATCCCCATGCCGAACCCATTTTTTTCTTTTGTTTCATTTACAACTTTTACGTTACTTACACTGCAAATAAGCTGCAATGCTCATACATTGTATTTATTAATATCTACTTCGGGATCGGACATAATTTCCAAGAAAGCATTGTACTTACGGCGTACGCGAGAACCTTGCAAATAACTTTCCAAAAAGCTATTGTAATTAAAGCGTACAGAACTTCCGTTAGTTTCATTTTGATCAACGGCAGCTCTCGGCAGCTGCATGCGAAATCAACACGTGTAAGTCATCAACTGTGAAATCGTAAAAGAATCTAAGGTTACACAGTGAAGTGCCAAAGAAACCGGTTTAGGCACCTTTATTCAAATACAGAGATATCTAAACAGGCAGAACATGGCGCTGCGGTCGGCAGCGCCTACATGAGTGTATGATGCAATTGTTAGATCGGTTACTGCTGCTACAATGACAGGTTATCACGATTTAAATGAGTTTGGACGTGGTGTTATAGCCGGCGCACAAGCGATGGGACACAGTATGTCCGAGGTAGCGATGAAGCGGTGATTTTCCCGTACGACTATTTCACTAGTGTACCATTAATATCAGGAATCCGGTAAAACATCAAATCTCCGAATCGCTGCGGCCGGAAAAAGATCCTGCAAGAAAGGGACTAACGACTACTTAAGAGAATCGTTCAGTGTGTCAGAAGTGCAACCCTTCCGCAAATTGCTGCAGAATTCAACGCTTGGTCATCAAAAAGTGTCAGCGAGCGAACCATTAAACGACACATCATTGATGTGGGCTTTCGAAGCCGAAGGCCCGCTTGTCTACCCTTGATGATGCACGACACAGAGCTTTACACCTCGCCTGGGCCCGTCAACACCGACATTGCACTGTTGATGACTAGAAACATGTTGCCTGGTCGGACGAGTCTCGTTCCAAATTGTATCGAGCGGAAGGATGTATACTGGTATAGAGACAACCTCACGAATCCATGGACCCTGCATATCAGCAGGGGACTATTCAAGCTGGTAGAGGCTCTGTAATGGTGTAGGGGGTGTGCAGTTGCAGTGATATGAGACCCCTGGTACTTCTAGATACGACTCTGACAGGTGACACGAACTTAAAAATCCTGTCTGATCACTTGCATCCATTCATGTCCATTGAGCGTTCTGACGGACTTCGGCAATTTCAACAGAACAATGCGACTCCCCACACGTCCAGAATTGTTACAGAGTGGCTCCAGGAAGACTCTTCTAAGATTTAACACTTCCGCTAGACACCAGACTCCACAGACATGAACATTACCGCGCATATCTGGGATGCCTTGCAACGTGCTGTTCAGAAGAGATCTCCACCCCCGTCATACTGTTACGGACTTATGGACAGCCCCGCAGGATTCATGGTGCCAGTTCCCTCCAGCACTACATCAGACTTAGTCGAGTCCAATCCAAGTGGTGTTGCGGCACTTCTACTTGCTCGCGGGGGTCATACACGATATTCAGCAGGTGTACCAATTTCTTTGGCTCTGCAGTGTATATGAAATTCCAGTGTATGCCTTACGATCACTTCCTGGACATTTATTTGCATTCCCAAATTTCCTTTGCCTTTCCTTTTCATGCCTGTTATGAAAATATTAATAAATACAATATATTGAGTATTATTTCGGTTTATTTGCAAGTATAAGTAATGAAAAATCAACAAATATTATGAAAATGTATGTATGCATGCATGTGTGTGTGTGTGTGTGTGTGTGTGTGTGTGTGTGTGTGTGTGTGTGTGTGTGTGTCCGTATGAACGTGTAAACCACATCTCCTACTACACCACTGGACCGATTTCAACCTAACTTGGTGTGCATATCCCTTACTATGAGACAACAATCGCTGTTGGTGTAAGGATTATGGAACCATGTACCCATCATAGTTCAGCAGATATGACGTCTTAAGCACTGAGTTGCGTGAAATACTGCCGCATCTTGCATGGTATTTAAATTTACTATTGTACTTCTTTTCTAGTTAATCTATTCGCAACACATTTTTCGGACATTATCCACATATTTCGCTGAATGTACCTACAAGAGCATATCATCGTAAATTTTGGAAATTTGTGGTAAGGTCTTATGGACCAAACTGCTGAGGTCATCGACCCATAAGCTTACGCACTACTTAATCTAACTTAAACTGACTTACGCTAAGGACAATACACACATCCATGACCGAGGGAGGACTCGAACCTCCGACGGGGGGAGCCGCGCGGACCGTATATCATTGTATGACTCATAAGTCAGGAGGTACTTCGTCATAAACACGGAGATGCGTGAAAAATTGCAGGATCATGCATGACGTTTAAGTTTTGTAACTCCTTTGCTACTAACTCTGTTCGCAACACACTTCGTAGACAGAATCCACATACGCCGCTGAATATTCCTATGCAAATATGTCATCGCACGACACATAGATCAAGAGATGTGACGTCATGAACAATGAGATACGTGAAAAAAATGATGCATCATGCATAAAGTTTTAATACATTTGTTCTTTACTATTAAGACACTCCTACAGTCCTGTCGACTAAAGGAAATTCTCGACATCTGGCAGCGTTTTTTACAGCTTTCAACTGCGAAGCGCAAACGGTTGTTCCTAAGTGATAACGGTAGCTGTCTATAGAGCTATGAAGAGGCGCTGCCGTACAGACTCTACAAAAACGCGACACCTACCTGGACAACGTAGTGACATGAGGAAAGTTTCCAACCGTTTTGTCATACACAAACAGCAGTTGACTGGTGTTGCCTGGTGAAACGTTGTTGGGATGCCTCGTGTAAGGAGGAGAAATGCGTACCATCACGTTTCCGACTTTGATAAAGGTCGGATTGTAGCCTATCGCATTTGCGGTTTATCGTATCGGGACATTGCTGCTCGCGTTGGTCGAAATCCAATGCCTATTAGCAGAATATGGAATCGGTGGATTCAGGAGAGTAATACGGAACGCTGTGCTGGATCCCAACGGCCTCGTATCACTAGCACTCGAGATGAGGCATCTTATCCGCATGGCTGTAACGGATCATGCAACCACGTCTCTATCCCTGAGTCAGCATATCGGGACGTTTGCAAGACAACGACCATCTGCACGAACAGTTCGACGACGTTTGCAGCAGCATGGACTATCAGCTCGGATACCATGGCTGCGGTCACCCTTGACGCTGCATCACAGACAGGAGCGCCCTCGATGGTGTACTCAACGACGAACCTGGGTGCACGAATGGCAAAACGTCATTTTTCCGGATGAATCCAAGTTCTGTTTACAGCATCATGATGGTCGCATCCATGTTTGGCGACTTCGCGGTGAACGCACATTGGAAGCGTGTATTCGTTATCGCCATACTGGCATATCACCCGGCGTGATGGTATGGGGTGCCATTGAATACACGTCTCGGTCACCTCTTGTTCGCATTGACGGCATTTTGAACAGCAGACGTTGCATTTCAGATGTGTTACGACCCGTGGCTCTACCCTTCATTCGAGCCCTGCGAAACCCTACATTTCAGCAGGATAATGCACGACCGCATGTTGCAGGTCCTGTACGGGCCTTTCTGGATACAGAAAATGTTCGACTGCTGCCCTGGCCAGCACATTCTCCAGATCTCTCACCAATTGAAAACGTTTGGTCAATGGTGGCTGAGCAAGTGGCTCGTCACAATACGTCAGTCACTACACATGAAGAACTGTGGTATCGTGTTGAAGCTGCATGGGCAGCTGTACCTGTACACGCCATCCAAGCTCTGTTTGATTCAATGCCCAGGGGTATCAAGGCCTTTTATTACGGCCAAAGGTGGTTGTTCTGGGTACTGATTTCTCAGGATATATGCTCCCAAATTGCGTGAAAATGTAATCACATGTCAGTTCTAGTATAATGTATTGGTCAAATGAATACTCGTTTATCATCTGCATTTCTTCTTGGTGTCGCAATTTTAATGGTCAGTAGTGTATTTTCTATACTTCGCTACAAACATATTTAATCAGTTGTTTTCATTTGTAATAGAGAATTGGCAAAATGAATACTCAGGAAACATGAGGTTTGTCAGCTAGTTGAAACTAAAAAAAAGGTTTCCACGTAGTGGCTCGATCCCACGTCCCTCGTTTTTCTGGTCTGTGCTCGTTACCCTGCGCTTCCGCTGCCTACAAAGTACGTTAATATATTAGGTCTTTTTTTAAAAAAATCCGGAACTTTGTCCACAAAATTTTTCTGCACTGACCTTCACTTACAGTGCGTAGTCTCTGAAATACTCTTCACCGCAACTGATACACCGCTCACAGCGCCATTTCCACTTCCGCAAACAGTCTTGTACGTCTGTTGCCGGGTCGCGCGAAGCGCCGTCTGCGAATTTTATTTTATCTCGTCTATCGTTCCAAATATACGTCGATATTTTTGAGACAAGAGCGTTGATGTTGGGGAGAGATATGAGGGACAGTGTACGTTGATAAGATGGTACAGAAGACAGAGGATATGGAGATTCCTGCGCTTGTATGCACACAGCCTGGGTAGCTCCACATACGATGGTGAAATGCGGTCAAAGAATCAAACAAAAGATATAACGAACACATGCATTCATAACCAGCTGCAGGATTACATCGCTGTAATCAATAATTGAAAGTATAAGTGTTTGTACAAGTTTCTTTTTCAGGTCAAGAGGGGAGAGCTTATAATACTTTTTTTGTAGGTCACGGAGGGATCCTGATGCCTTCTTGCACATTGCAGTTACGTGCTCAGTCCTTTTTAGTTTTGCATCTGCTATTGTGCTCAAACTCTTTGCTGAAGGAAAGAACTTTGATATTTGTCCCCTTTAGGGTTAAAGGTGGTAAGGATTTCCTGTATTTCAGACAATTGAGCCTAGAATGACCTATCAGTACTAACCTGGGTTTTCAGTGGGCTGAGCTGTAACCCTACACTCTGCATCCATTTTGATAGTACACACAGGTCGGTATTAATATTGTTAACAGCTGACATCAGGTTTATTGGTTTTGCACTCATATACAATGGTGGTCATCAGCGTACATGTCGTATAGACTGATGACTGATGACACTTTATTTACGTAAAATGAAAAGAGTATTCGACCTGATGCTGAAGCCTGGGGGATTCCTGATACTGTAACCTGTTTGTATGTTGGCAGCGCTATACGCGGTGTTAATATCGCTCTGTGTCCTCGGCAAGAGATTCTGTGAGTGGGCAGACTAGCAGTTAGCAAGTGGATGGGGAAGTGTGTGGACGTGTTATTCTTAGTGGAGACTCTGTGTTCAAAAGTGAGATGAAATGATGCGTTTATAAGAAAATACGCAAGGAAATGTATGAGGATGGATGTAATGTTGATAATGTTTGGGCACTGGAATTATTGATTACTATATAATTTTTGGAACTGGATGTCACATGAATAAAGTAAAATTTATCTAAATACATTGTTTGCTCTTCAACAAAAGCTTTCTTTTGCTAACAGCTTTCTTTTGCTAACCATATGCCTCTCAGTAGTTAGAGTCTATAGTAGTTAGAATCATTTTATTTAGCTGCACGTTGTTGCTTGTTGCTGTAATTGCTATAGTTCTTGTTATGAAGACTTTCTGTGAGGTAAGTGACTTATGAAAAATAATAGGGTTTGCACTATCGGAATTCATGATTGAAATGCGTTTAGGCAGTTAACAGAGTAGGAGGTAGTTTCATATTTATTTAATTTCATATTTTTTGGGTTTGCATTATTGTGAGCATTTCTTGCAATTGAGAGCTATTCTTTTGTGTTAATTATTGGAAGTCATGTTGTCAATGTATAGTAGTCATATTGCGTTGGGCTTGTATATTGTATGTAACAAATAAATAGATTGTCTCCATCAGGGAAAATTCTGTAGTCCAGTGTTTAATAAAAAATAATTAATGAATTAATGAGACAGTTTCAGTACCAGCTGCCTCAGTTGTGACGTTACAGCGCCGGACATGACCCTCTGCTGGCGAGATGTCAGGTATGAGCCGAATCACTGCTCCACACTTGACGAGAAATTTAGGATGATAAGTTTGACAAGTAAAACGTTCAGCTCTGGTACATTCGCTCTGTGTTCAGGACAGCACGCCAGATAACCAACAGCTTCAGGACTTCGATTATTTGTGGAACAATGGATCGCGAACGAGCATCTGGCAGGAGGTAAGTGGAAATGCTGTGGAAGCCGCCATCGCGCTAACAACATCTCTGAAGTATGCAGGCGAAGGATAAATACATTAATATAAAAAAAAAGCACCCAAACGATTGCTTATTTGTAAAAAAATCTTCGAGAAGTCGCAGAGTACCACAGCCACCGGTTTGAGCGATTAAGTTCAGATATAGATGTAAAAATAAGAAACAAGGCAACAACAAAGGCTGGGGAGGCTATTGCAACGACTTTAAAGAGGTGTCAACTGGCATACACACACAGATTACAATAAGAAAGAACACCTCACAACCATCGGAAATTATACTAACGGTGAAGCGCATTTAATGTAGTGGTAGCGATAGTAATACGTACACTGGGGCGACAAAAGACGTGGGAGAGCGATATCGACATAAAAGGGCAGTGCGTTAGCGGAGCTGTCATTTTTACTCACGTTTGTACCGCAGGACGCAAATTAACAGGCTTTGAGCGCGAAATGGTGGTTGGAGCTAGACGCGTGGGGTATTCCATTTTGGAAATCGTCAGAGAATCCAGTATTTTGAGATCCTCAGAGTGAATAGCGTGCCGAGAGTACCAAATTTCAAGTACCTCCTCCCATCACAGACAATGCAGTGGCCGACGGCCTTCACTTAACGACCGAGAGCAGCGACGTTTCCATTCGGTTGTCAGCAACACTGCTTAAATTGACTGCAGAAATCAATGTGGGATGTGCGACGAACGTATCCGTGACGTCAGTGTGGCGAAATTTGGCGTTAATGGGCTATGACAGCAGACGACCGACGCGAGTGACTTTGCTAACAGCACATTTCCTGCAGCATCGCTCCTGGCCTCATGACCATACCGGTGGGCCCTAGACGACTGGAAAACCTAGCCGGATCAGATCGGTCCCGATTTCAGTTGGTAAGAACTGATGGTAATGTTATGGCGCAGACTCCACCAACCCATAGACCCAAGTTGGCAACAAGGCGCTGTGCAAGCTGCTGATGGCTCCATAATGGTGTGGGCGGTGTTTACACGGAACGGTCCAGCTGAACCGGTCGTTGATTGGAAATGGTTATATTCGACTAATTGGGGGACATTTGCAGCTATTCGTGGATTTCATGTCGCCGGCCGGGGTGGCCGAGCGGTTCTAGGCGCTACAGTCTGGAACCGCGCGACCGCTACGATCGCAGGTTCGAATCCTGCCTCGGGCTTGGATGTGTGTGATGACCTTAGGTTAGTTAGGTTTAAGTCGTTCTAAGTTCTAGGGGACTGATGACCTCAGAAGTTAAGTCCCATAGTGCTCAGAGCCATTTGAACCATTTTTGACTTCATGTCCCCAAACAACGATGGAATTTTAAGGATGACAGTGCACCAAGTCATCGGATCAAAGTTGTTCGTGATTGGTTTGAAGTACATGCTGGACAATTCGAGGGAATGGTTTGGCCACCCAGGTCGCCCGACATGAATCCCATCAAACATTTATGGGACGTAATCGAGATATCAGTTCGTGCACAAAACCCTGCACCGGCAACACTTTCGCAATTATGGACGAGTATAGAGGCAGCATGGCTCAATATTTCTGCAGAGGACTTCCAGCGACCTGTTGAGTCCATGCCACATCTAGGGGCTGCACTTCACCGGGCAAAAGGAAGTCCTACACGATATTAGGAGGTATCCCATGACTTTTGTCACCTCAGTGTCCGTCATAGTCATTGTCAACCTTGTAAATAAGTTTAACAGGGGACAAAAAGAGATTACCTCCTCGTGGTCTTCCTTGGAAGCGACACAAAGTCGGAAAATGTCTCTTACGTTTCGTAAAACATTCGCTAATGAAGACCAACAAGTTTATCATAGAGGCTACGCCTCTTCAAGGGAATCGTCGCAGCATTTCCCTTGAGAGATTCTTAGCATCGAAATCAGTTTCGGTGGACGCCAAATAAAAGATCGTTGCAGAGTAAACAGAGGTAAATGTCATGCAACTACATCCAATCATTCTTCCTCTCAAAAATACATCTTTTTTCAACAACTAAAACAAATATATTACATTGTTTTTTTCCCTGCTGGATATTAGAACCCCAAAGATTAAAAAGGACTGCGACCAGTCTCGTTTTATGATGATCTATTTTGCCAATACCTTTATGAAGCCGGCCGCTGTGGAAGAGCGGTACTAGGCGCTTCAGTACGGAACCGCGCTGCTGCTACGGTCACAGGTTCGAATCCTGTCTCGGGCATGGATGTGTGTGATGCCCTTAGGTTAGTTAGGTTTACGTTCTAGGAGACTGATGACCTTAGAAGTTAAGTCCCATGGGGCTCAGAGCCATTTGAACCATTTTAGAATATACCTATCCTGGAAAATGCAAAATAACTTGTGACATTTGCAATAATTTCTATATCGGTGAAAGGGAACGAGATTGCAGTATCAGATTCAAGGAACACGCTAGAAACGGTGACGTAAAAATCTAGCTCCTTTTTGCATATTTGCTCGATATTTACGGACAGGACACGTCAGAACTCTGTCTTCGCACCGAACAAGTCGGTGCTCGACGATGTAGAACACGAATAGGCTGCGACTGATTTGCTTGCCTTGCAGAACACAAGCAGAAATTATGCAGAATGGAAGAATTAAGTCTGAATACAAGGCGGAAACATTTCAAATGACCAGGGATTTATTCACTGGAGCTTTGATTCGTAAACCACAACAACAAGTAATTTCGAATTAAACAAGAGATCTACGTAGCTTATGATGTACATATGCCATTTTCTGTACGTTTGTCTACTGTAACAACTGTTGAAAATGAAATATAACAATTATTTACTGATTACTGATTGCTCTCGCGGAACCTCGGAACTTTCTCAATATTACTATTCTTTACCGAGGTTCAGAGATTCCTAGTTACCGTACTTGCTACACGTAAAATATACACGCACTATTCAGTCTGAGACGCACAGCAAACGTAGTTTCAACTGATGTAGCAAACACATGGCAAGGGCTCTGGGGTCACCACAAGGGTTCATACGTCACCAAACTTATGTTTTTAGTTGGCATTTTTTCAACAATACAACTATTATCACGCTCTGTCCTTGTATAATGGGTACTTCAGGCCTAGACAGCCTGTCCTGACCTGACAATTATTCGATGGTGCCACGTAGCACCTTACAAACAATTATCAGCTGTATGTGAGGCTATCACAGAATCTAAACACGGGTTGTTGTTTTTATTACAGAAGTTTATTCGCCCAGATCGCATTTTGGCGTACGATATTCTTTATACTTGTAAATGAAACACCACATTTTTTGGTGTGCTGTAGGTGTAGCCTAAAAATGTTACACATATTTACGTAACGTCCTGTAAAGTTCAATCGCATTGAATGAGAGACGATTATGGGTTAGCTTGACATTATGGGTAATTGTTTGTTGTTTACAAGAGTCAAAGTAAAAAAAAAAAGTTTGGCATGCGAACATATTCGTCCTTTTTTGTGACGAAAGAGAGTAGCAGAGAGAGAGTGACAATGAAAGACAGAGGAGACAGTGCCAGGGGGAGAGAAAGAGATAAGAAACAGTGATGGTGGGAGACAGAATGTGACAGCGAAAGAGAAATAAGGATGGGTTAGGGTAATAGCAATGGGAGCCAAAGACAGAGGAGATAAGTGATGTTCAGTGAGGCAGTGCCAGTAAAAGAGAAAGGTGGATAGAGATAGCAACAATAGAGGGAAGAGGCGGTGAAAGTGAGACAGAGATGAGCAGAGACGATACATATGGTTTGGGTGTGGGGATGGGGGAGGGAAGAGTGTTTTGGTGAGACCCCCTCTCTCCCTCAGACCACTGAATGTGTTAAAGCTTCCCAGTCCAGGAGTCGAAACCCCGAGAAAACTCTTCCAAAGGACATGTGTGGAGAGGAGACAATCGTGGTTGAAGAAAAAGCAGAGTGTGAAGGAGAAAGACAGTGGCAATGGGAGAGATAAAAAGTGGGACAAGGACGAAGGCAGTGGGATAAAGAGACAGTGAAAATGGCAGATAAGGAGACAGTGGTAATGGAGAGTGAGAGAAAGGGATGAAGGCAGTGACAGACAGGAGAAAGACAGGAGAAAGTTCCAGTGGGAGAAAAAAGAGACATGGGAAAGCCACATACACAAGATGTTTGCTTTAACTTGAGACAACCAAATATCTCGAAAACAACGCATAGCACGAAAAAAAAAGTTCCAGGCGAATAGTAGGTACTAGTAAAGGGGAAATCTGTCTGTGCTACAACTGACCACTTCCTAACTACCCCTCTTGAGTGGGTGGGGACAACTTTGTATTTCCAGATGCGAACCCCCACCGCCCATTTTTTATTGCGTATTCGGATTCTGTAGCGAAAAATGCGTGCGGTCTACTCAAAGCATTGTTTCGCATTCTTGGTGGATGGCGCTGCAACCGACAAATATCAAACGCGTTTGTTTTAGCAATTAACAACCGATGCATTTTATTCTACTTTTCATTTACGATGTAAACATCATCGTGTTTTAACGGTTGGTACTGATACTCAAATGATGGTTGAGTGTTGCAAGTGTGACTGTATAGCGCAAATACTACGGCTAAACATTGATGTTTCTGATAAATAAGCTACTTGTATGTAACTTAGTTTTCTGTTCCCTGTGGGGTTGATTGTGGTGAATCCACACAGCACGGGATGCTTGATTTCGGGACCCGCCCTCGAAACTGGCCGTCAGAGTGAGACTGATTTCGGTGTGAATTTCCACCCAACAGCGTAAATCTCGCGCTGAACGCTTTGCGCTTATCGGCGAAATACAAGCCAGGAAGTGATAGTGGTACAGGCAAGGGGCTCACCGAAATGAAGCATCCCGTTAGGAACAGAAAACTATTACGTGTACGCCATTGTTCCTGGATAACACTAGACATAGTTTCTAACCAGACATTGAAACGGCTAACCATGTTGTACTGTACAATCAAATTTGCAACACTGAAGTAAATTTCGAACCCAAATACCAACCATTATGACACGAGGGTTTACATTTGCGTCATAAATGAAATGCATTGGTTCTTAAGTGCACACTGGACTCGCATTCGGGAGAACTACGATTCAATCCTGCGTCCGACCATCCTGATTTGGGTTTTCCCTAAATCACTCCAGGCTGGGATGGTTCCTTTGAAAGGGCACGGCCGATTTCCTTCCCTAATCCGATGAGACCGACGACCTCGCTGTTTGGTCTCTTCCCCCACACAATCAAATCCAGTCTCAAGTGCAAAATCAGGCATACTTGTTACGTGTCGATTACAGCGCCATCTATTACGAATATAAAGCAATGGTCTGAGTAAACTATTCTTATTGTTTGGAATAGAACCCGAATATGCAATAAAATGGGTGGTTTCCATTTGAAAATACAAAGTTGAGCCGCCCACGCCTGATGGAGGGTTAGAAGGTGCCCAATTGTAACACAGACAGATGTCCCCTATGCTAATACCGACTCTTCACCAAGAACATTTTTTTTTATCGTACGATGCGTTGTTTTCGAGATATTTAGTTGTCTCAAGTTAATACAAACATCCTGTAAAGACAGTGAGAGGGAGATGCTGAGGATGAAGGCTTCGCTACAAAGAGAGACTTGATAGAAGGATGTAGAATGTCCCGGGTTAAAAGAACGCGAATATATTCGCATGTCATAACTTTTGGTGAGAAAGGCGGAAAGAGGATTAACATAGCTACTTCTCCAGTTTTCTGCGAGAGCCTTTTAAAGTGAATTATACTCGTCTTTTTTGTGTTCCCTTTTTTTCATTTTTTTAGCCGGTACAGTTTTGGTCGTTCCATTAAGTTTTTGCCTCGTTGACTGTGTTAATGCTTAATGTGTCCTCCTTTTTCAACGCGTTTTAATGAATCAGTTGTTTCGTTAGGATAACGACTAGGCGCTGACAGCTGCGCCCGGCCTGGGCGCCACGGACACACACGCAGAGCAGGCCGTGGCTGTGGGCGTCGCCTCAGCCGCCGTGCGCCGCCCGCCACCCACCGCGGCTGCGCCCGATGCCCGCGTTTGGCCACGAGCCGAGGCGAGCCGGCGCTGCCCACGTGTCTGCCACACACCACACACACCTGTGTCGCCCGCGCCGCCCCTGCCGCTTCCGCCGCGGATCACAGTCAGCAAACGGCACGGCCGAAACACCGCACAGGCTGAAGCTGCGCAGACATGCGTCTCTCTGACGCGTCTGTGGCAGCACGTGCTCCAGTCTGCTGACGTAACGCCACACGTGGTGCAGCTGCAGCTTCCGTCGCAGGTACCAGTATATGTCGCGACCAAGTTAGGGGCCCTAGCAGTAACAAGTGTCCCTCAAGGCTGTGTGTCTTAGCGATTGCGGTTATCGCTGAAACAAATGGTTTTCGGCTAAGTCGTTTTTTTTTTCATACCAGTTTAACCTGACTGTTAAAACCGCTAAAAATAACCCGTTTCTGAAGTAACCGATTTTCCTTTTCTTTGTCCCTATTATTTCTTGTTATAAACGTCGAAATCGAACAAAGAGTGAAAAGTTTTGACATACAAGATTTCGAGATACACAGAATCAAAATGCAATATTAAATTTCATAGGCAAAAAAAGAAAATGTAGCCCGTGCACCGTTCGCTGCTTTTCTTGAAAAGTGATACTACAAGAGTTCATCAGTTTCTTTTAAAGTTTGCTCAAAAATCATGTTTTAATTGGGGATCGTACAACTGTCAGAACATTACGAATAGTCAGTGCCAAAGGGTGAAAACTGACGCTGAAGAGATCTATTTTCCGCGTTAATTTTACCGTTTTCAAAATGTTTCAAATGGCTCTGAGCGCAATGGGACTTAACTTCTGAGGTCATCAGTACCCTAGAACTTAGAACTACTGAAATCTAACTAACCTAAGGACATCACACACATCCATGCCCGAGGCATGATTCGAAACTGCGACCGTAGCGGTCGCGCGGTTCCAGACTGTAGCGCCTAGAACCGCTCGGCCACTCCGGCCGGCTTTCCGTTTTCGAGCACTACAAGCAGATAAAGGCTTATTATGTACCAGAGCACCGAATCCGCTACTTTCTATTTTCATTGTACAGTGTGTTTCAAACTGAATACACACGTTTTAAGACTTTGTAGCATTTTTTATATTCAACTTACGATTATAAATAATTCATCAAATGAAAGAGCAACTCAAAGAGTTTTTTTTTTATCTATGTGCGCAAAGTGAAGAGTACACAACGACCAGGTGACTGATGAGCATGTTGAAAGACTGACAGCCTTTCACGCTTAGCCCCAAGAAGTCAGTTCGGAAGCAACTCTAGTGACGTCTGCGTGGAGACTTTTAAGGACGTCTAAGTTCTTACCATACGCATTTGTTGCAATCTCAAAAGCCTACAGATTACGGTTTATGTGCCAATTTTGCAGACGAAATGTTCCTACACGGCGATGAACATTTTCTGGATTGTCTTGTGAACAGTGATGAATTGAAGTTTCACATAAGTGGAAATGTGAACGCACATAATGTGCGCGTCTGGGGGCCAGCAAATCCCCACGACATGGTACAGTTGCGACGAGATTACTCTAAACTGAAAGTTAATTGTGCCCTATCCTGGTGGAGAGTTTATGAACCTTTCTTTTTCGGTGAAGTAACTATAACTGACGTTTCTTATCTTGGTGCGCCAGAGCTATGGCTTTTTCCTTGGTTGGAAGAAGCTGAAACACAGAACTGTATTTGGCAGCACGATGGAGCGCCGCCTCACTGTCATAACTCAGTACGCGTTTGGTTAAAAGACATTGTACACGACCGCTGGATTGGTGGCTAAGAGCAGGATGACAGGCCTCGTTTTGCGTTACCACCACCTTCATACGATTTGACGCCTTTCGATTTTCACTTTCGCGGTTTCATAAGTATGTGCCTCTGCTAACAGCTAATCAACCCGACTTTAGAAACAGCATTGTTGCAAAAATTACTTTAGACCCACTGATCAACGATTAGGAAGAACTCGCATAAAGACTCGATGTGTGACGTGTGGTGCTCACACTGAATACTTTCCAGAATATCTTTTTGAGCTGCTTTTTCATTGATGTATTATTTATAACTGTAAGTTGAATGTACCAAATCTACGAAGCCTTGAAGCCAGTATACTCATTTTGAAACACCATGTATCCTACGAATGAACTGTTAAGTTTTTAATTTATTACTGTCGCCACAATTTCTTTCTTCTCTTATTAAATAGAAATGACACACAAATTTTTAATCATTCAAAGCAAATGAAGCCTAGTACATAATTGCTACGTCACCTCATAAAAATATTCCCAGACTAGGGTTGGTGCCATTGTGCAATACAACGGACGTCCGCGACGAAAGTGAGAACCAACCGCATAGACCAGGGGGCGGGGTGGTAAATCTTGCACACTGCACATGCACGCGTATCTCAAGCCACGACACACGGCACTTGTCTCAACACTGCTGTGCCAATTCTTATGCCATGTGTTTGTTGCGCGTTTTTTCGGCATCGCATCGTTATTAAAATAGCACTTATCGCCTCTTCCGCTTTTTATAAAAACGCAGTATTTCAAACCAATGCAAATTTCACGAAAAAATTACTTTTTTTAAAAAAAATGTCATTTAAAAACGAGAAATTTTGGCACTGCTGCTATGGTAAACTGGTAATTCGGTTTTTTAGTCAGTTATTAGTAAAAAATAAACAAACAAATACCAAAAAATACTGGGTATTCAGAGCCAAAGTACCGGTATCTTTTAACCGGTAGGTATTTCGCGTCCCTACTATGTCTTAGGTGCGTTACTACTCACCACGTACGCCACCTAACGACACTCGTAACTAGAGACTGGATTTTATGCATTTGGATGTTGCATATGCATTTGCATATTTGGCTCCTTTTCACCGGTTACTGCATATTTTAACTAAAAACTAGTGACGATGCATATTTTGACTCTATGTTTACAATATTTAAAAATTGTAGACGGGCGTTCTCTAGCTCGATCTAGTTTTGAAGTCTCATAGATTGACCGCGACCGAAAACTGCGTGCAATCGCTAACCTAGAGACCACTGCCTAGCGAAATCATGAACAGGACCAGGCAGACAAGAGTCAATGCTCCTGCACCCTCGCTCCAGATTAATACCCTCCGCAGTCATACCGTTCGCGTGGGCAACAATTAAATTAAACTACGCAAGGTTTTAGTCGCACGTCCATTGCTACAGTTTAGCTTTTAAATTACTTGTACACAGCTGAAGGTGTTTACGACTGTAGTGTCTAACGGGTTGTGCGCCAAGCCGCCCGAAAAAAGAAACGTCGTTTGTGGATAGCCGACCATCCTGGAACATTACATATGACAGAATTGTTTCGAATTGCGAATTTGCGAGAAAAACGTTTCTTGCGAAAAATAGTTTCAAACAGAACACCATGGCAAGACACTTCTTCATATCGCAGGAATGCAGAAGAAAGGGCCATGGCAACAACTTCTGACAACAGCAAGTTGCAGTAGAAGGGATTTGTTCAAAGGTATCCAAGAAAGTCTGTTTAACATGGTTGTATGTTAAGCATTCATTGAAAGCAACATTCCTCTTCGCAAACTTACAAACCCTATCCTCAAAGGCTTCCTGCGCAAATATTGCTTAAATCTAAATATACCAGATGAATCGCGAAATGCAGGAAGATCTGCAGCGGACAGGCATTTGGTGCAGGGATTGGCAACTGACCCGTAATATAGACAAATGTAATGTATTGCGAATACATAGAAAGACGGACCCTTTATTGTATGATTATATGACAGTAGAACAACAAACATTGGTAGCAGTTATTTCTGTAAAATATCTGAGAGTATGCGCACCGAACGATTTGAAGTGGAATGATCAAATAAAATTAATTGTTGGTAAGGTGGGTGCCAGGTTGAGATTCATTGGGAGAGTCCTTAGAAAATGTAGTTCAACAACAAAAGATGTGGCTTACAAAACACTCGTTCGACCTATACTTAAGTATTGCTCAGTAGTTTGGGATCCATGCCAGGTCGGGTTGACGGAGGAGATAGAGAAGATCCAAAGAAGAGCGACGCGTTTCGTCACAGGGTTATTTGGTAAGCGTGAAAGCGTTACGGAGATGTTTAGCAGACTCAAGTGGCAGACTGCAATAGAGGCGCTCTGCATCGCGGTTAGCTTGCTGTCCAGGTTTCGAGAGGATGAGGTATCGAATATATTGCTTCCCCCTACTTATATCTCCCGAGGAGATCGCGAATGTAAAATTAGAGCGATTCGAGCGCGCACGGAGGCTTTCCGGCAGTCGTTCTTCCCGCGAACCATACGCGACTGGAACAGGAAAGGGAGGTAATGACAGTGGCACGTAAAGTGCTCTCCGCCACACACCGTTGGGTGGCTTGCGGAGTATGAATGTAGATGTAAATGTAGATGTAGAATCAACATTAGGTAAAAATTACATACCGACAATATACGTAAGTGTTCTGGAAGAAATACGCAATGAATTCAGCATTTTCTGAATTTCAGTTGGCGAAACTACAGACACTTGTGGCCGTTACATCGCAAATTTAATTGTAGGTGGTTTAAGAGAAGAGCCTTCTTCTTCCTACTTAGCGACCTGCAAAGAACTTGTAAAAGTAAATCATTCTACGATCGCCAGATTTGTGAATGAGGTTATTAGAAAAATATATCCAGAATCTCACGCGGCCGGCCGGAGTGGCCGAGCGGTTCTAGGCCCTACAGTATGAAACCGCGTGACCGCTACGGTCGCAGGTTCTAATCCTACCTCGGTCATGGATGTGTGTGATGTCCTTGGGTTAGTTAGGTTTAAGTAGTTCTAAGTTCTAGGGGACTGATGACCCCAGAAGTTAAGTACCATAGTGCTCAGAGCAATTTGAACCATTTGAATCTTCCGCAGATGAAACAGTGTTTGTGTTTTTTTCAGGATAGCAATGTCATCAGCGAATCGTATCATTGATATCCTTTCACCTTGTATTTTAATTCCACTCCTGAACCTTCTTTTTATTTCCATCATTGCTTCCTCGATGTACAGATTGAAGAGTAGGGGCGAAAGGCTACAGCCTTGTCTTACTCCCTTCTTAATACGAGCACTTCGTTCTTGATCGTCCACTCTTATTATTCCCTCTTGGTTGTTGTACATATTGTGTGTGACCCGTCTCTCCCTATAGCTTAACCCTACTTTTTTCAGAATCTTGAACAGCTTGCACCATTTTATATTGTCGAACGCTTTTTCCAGGTCGACAAATCCTATGACGTGTCTTGATTTTTCTTTAGCCTTGCTTCCATTATTAGCCGTAACGTCAGAATTGCCTCTCTCGTGCCTTTACTTTTCCTAAAGCCAAACTGATCGTCACCTAGCGCATTCTCAATTTTCTTTTCCATTCTTCCGTATATTATTCTTGTAAGCAGCTTCGATGCATGAGCTGTTAAGCTGATGGTGCGATAATTATCGCATTTGTCAGCTCTTGCCGTCTTCGGAATTGTGTGGATGATGATTTTCCGAAAGTCAGATGGTATGTCACCAGACTCATATATTCTACACACCAACGTGAATAGTCGTATTGTTGCCACTTCCCCTAATGATTTTAGAAATTCTGATGGAATGTTATCTATCCCTTCTGCCTTATTTGATCGTAAGTCCTCCAAAGCTCTTTTAAATTCCGATTCTAATACTGGATCCCCTATCTCTTCTAAATCGACTCCTGTTTCTTCTTCTATCACATCAGACAAATCCTCACCCTCATAGAGGCTTTCAATGTATTCTTTCCACCTATCTGCTCTCTCCTCTGCATTTAACAGTGGAATTCCCGTTTCACTCTTAATGTTACCACCGTTGTTTTTAATGTCACCAAAGGTTGTTTTGACTTTCCTGTATGCTGAGTCTGTCCTTCCGACAATCATATCTTTTTCGATGTCTTCACATTTTTCCTGCAGCCATTTCGTCTTAGCTTCCCTGCACTTCCTATTTATTTCATTCCTCAGCCACTTGTATTTCTGTATTCCTGATTTTCCCGGAACATGTTTGTACTTCCTCCTTTCATCCATCAACTGAAGTATTTCTTCTGTTACCTTCGCAGCTATCTTCTTTGTACCTATGTTTTCCTTCCCAACTTCTGTGATGGCCCTTTTTAGAGACGTCCATTCCTCTTCAACTGTGTTGCCTATTGCGCTATTCCTTATTGCTGTATCTATAGCGTTAGAGAACTTCAAACGTATCTCGTCATTCCTTAGAACTTCCGTATCCCACTTCTTAGCGTATTGATTCTTCCTGACTAATGTCTTGAACTTCAGCCTACTCTTCATCACTACTATATTGTGATCTGAGTCTATATCTGCTCCTGGTTACGCCTTACAATCAAGTATCTGATTTCGGAATCTCTGTGTGACCATGATGTAATTTAATTGAAATCTTCCCGTATCTCCCGGCCTTTTCCAAGTGTACCTCCTCCTCTTGTGATTCTTGAAGAGGTTATTCGCTATTACTAGCTGAAACTTGTTACAGAACTCAATTAGTCTTTCTCCTCTTTCATTCCTTGTCCCAAGCCCATATTCTCCTGTAACCTTTTCTTCTAGTCCTTCCCCTACAACTGCATTCCAGTCGCCTATGACTATTAGATTTTCGTCCCCCTTTACATACTGCATTACCCTTTCAATATCCTCATACACTTTCTCTATCTGTTCATCTTCAGCTTGCGACGTCGGCATGTATACCTGAACTATCGTTGTCGGTGTTGGTCTGCTGTCGATTCTGATTAGAACAACCCAGTCACTGGACTGTTCACAGTAACACACCCTCTGCCATGCCATCCTATTCATAACGAATCCTACACCTGTTATACCATTTTCTGCTGCTGTTGATATTACCCGATACTCATCTGACCACAAATCCTTGTCTTCCTTACACTTCACTTCACTGGCCCCTACTATATCTAGATTGAGCCTTTGCATTTCCCTTTTCAGATTTTCTAGTTTCCCTACCACGTTCAAGCTTCTGACATTCCACGCCCCGGCTAGTAGAACATTATCCTTTCGTTGATTATTCAATCTTTTTCTCATGGTAACCTCCCCTTTGGCAGTCCCCTCCCGGAGATCCGAATGTGGGACTATTCCGGAATCTTTTGCCAATGGAGAGATCATCATGACACTTCTTCAACTGCAGGCTACATGTCTTGTGGATACACGTTACGTGTCTTTAATGCAGTGGTTTCCATTGCCTTCTGCATCCTCATGTCGTTGATCATTGCTGATTCTTCCGCCTTTAGGGGCAATTTCCCACCCCTAGGACAAGAGAGTGCCCTGAACCTCTCTCTATCCGCTCCTCCGCCCTCTTTGACAAGGCCGTTGGCAGAATGAGGCTGATTTCATATGCCGGAAGTCTTCGGCCGCCAATGCTGATTATTTATCAAAATTTAGGCAGTGGCGGGGATCGTTTCGATTATGAATCAAAGACGCTACCCCTACACCACGTTTGTGTATGTAATTAATCTACTTTATCAACTAAGAAATTTTTTCTAAATGCTCCTGCTCGCATCAAGATCTACAAAGAAAAACAATCAAATGTGTCTTTACCTCCCGAACCAGTGGTATCTCGTTGGGGTACGTGAGTCGGAGCTGTGTTGTTTTCCTATGTACATTTCGAGGTCATTAGAGGGGTTGTAAACGATTTCGATAGTGCAGGCATTGGCAGTTTGACAGTGCAAGGAAGCTTTTAATGATTCCGGTATTAAAAAACATATTACTGTGATCAGCACTAGTTTTTCCCATATAACTTCAAGCATTAAAAAGCTGGAAACTCAAGGTTTGGCGTTAAATGAATCTATTCAGTTAGTGAATAAAATTATTCTAGTAAACTCCTCTTTGGCGGAGGTATTCCCAAGAAAACTTAAAGAAAAGTTTGAAAACATCAATAATCCCGGCTTTGAACCCTTGTGCGGAACTGATAGTTTTATTACTGGGACGGGTGGACTTTTACCGGGAACAATAAGTGCCGACATAGCACTCAAATTCAAATACTGCCCAGTTACCTCAGTTCATGTAGAGCGGCCCTTTTCTGCTTATAAAAATGTTTTGAGTGATCGAAGACACAATCTTACAACCGAACATTGGGAACAGTACTTGGTCGTTTATGTTAACAATAACAGAACAATGTAAAATAAATTGTAAATGATGCTTTGGTCGAGTAGTATTCATTGAAAGTTAATGCTGTTCAAAAAAATCATGATTGTATGTTGTTTTTTAAATAAAACATTACAGACATTTTGAGTGTGCCCCTCTGCGTGCATTATATTTCCAAGTTGGCCCTGTACGTATCGACTCACTCGCATCGCAGCCACTTGTTACCGACAACAATAGCAAAAAAAGGAACAATTCTTGATCACGGAATGCGCACCCATTTTGCAAATTTTTAGAAAATAATCCCAGAAAGGCCCCCTTCCTAAACTTTATCAGAAAGTATTCAGAAAATGATATAAGCGTTCTAAATGTACCGATTTTTCTCGTGGCCGGCGCTCTTACTCGTATCTGATATGCGAAGTTTCGACTTCGAGATATAATGCACGCAGTAACTACCATGTTTTTTTATTATTTTGTCTTGCATATTTCGATACTTTTCATGCATTTTCAAGTATTTTTCATGCCTATTTTAAGGTATTTATGATACATATAATCCGATCTCTACTCGTAACCTATCGATGTGATCCCGCGCCCCTGGCAGAACTGCCAAAGCTGCGCCTTTTCCCCCTTTTGTAAAAGTACCGTTTTGCACTGTTTTCTCTACGCTAGGATGTCCATTTCCTCTTTGATTCAAAACGGAACATTTTAAAAAGATGAGCAAAAACTGGCACAGTTAAAACCGAACACAAATTGTATTTACAAAATTTGATGGTCATGGAAGTCTACCTTTGCATCATTCAATCAGATGATCGCAGCTTCCTTTTTACAATTATTCTGCACCACTGTCACCGTACTTTTCACTTTTAAGTATTTGATCAAAAAGTGCATTCTCGTCAGAACACTCATGTGAAGTTTCTCCGTCTTAATGTGATTCGAAATGTTTCAACCTGAGGTTCTCCTTCCCGATACAAACCAACATTCGTACTCCTCCGACTGCGTACTCTCTCGTTTAATATGCCATTGATAATTGAATAACTTTCTTTCTTCAATACCCCACAGAGTCAAGGGGATATATTCTGGATGTGATAAGATGTATTCTTTTTTCAGATGTATTATAATTCAGTTGATATTCTGCAAATAGCTTCTTTGTTGTTATATATGATCGTGTTAATCGGCGAGACCAGACATCATACGAAAATTTCTTTGTAATTAGTTTATGCGTTTCTTAATGGAAAACGGATTCCAGTTTCTGCTTATATCTAGCAAGAACGTTTAGTCTGCGTAGTTGAGAAGGGACTGTCTTTTAAATTTCAAATAAATCGTCGTCGTCGTGTAAGAATTGCTTTTTCCGTTTCACTAAACAATGACATAGCGTCGTTAAATTCGATCGGTCACAGATAATATTTGACGCTCTGCCGCATAGCACTTTCAGCTGTTTTCCTCCTCGATGAGAATGCAAGATTTGTTACTTTTTAAAACTCCTATGTCCACTTTGCTGTCAAACGCTGCTATAATCGCAAACTGTTAATAAATAAGGCTCACAGAGTCTGTTGCAGGAAGTAACTGGACTGATACGAGATTGCTCTCGAATTATCACCATGATGAAATCAAACTATTTCGCTCTATTGTTCAAAGTTAGTTACTGTATGGAAATTAAGTTTTCACTCTTTATAGTGGTTCATAATCCAAGTTCAAAAGCTTCTTCTCATATATGTGAGACTCCAGTATATATTTCTAGGTGAATCATATTTCCAAAATTAATTTTCTCGCTAATAACTTCAGAGTTGAATGACCAGCAAAAAGTTATAACTTAAGACCTTTCCCTCAGTTATATAAGTAAAACACAAGTCTTTCAATGTAATTCCGAATGTGAAAAATTTGTGTCTTACTCGTTCTTACTGTCACGATGCAACTCAATAGACGTAGTCATCACACGTTTAAAATAACACTCCTATTTCAAGACTTTAAAATAACATACAAACGTCATTACAAACTTAAGACTCTTTGTGAACTAGTAAATTTACATAACTTCCTTTCAAACATCAATATTTTAGAAATGTTCAGGGAAGATTTTGACAATGGTGATACAATGTTCTCGCCATCGCACTGGATCACCTATCAGATCTTCCCCTTGCGACATGAAACAGACAGAAAAACCAACAATATTTTAGTACCCTTGTCATACATAAAAATATATAATGAAATCATATACCTTATATCACTCAAGCGGAAAATAATGACGGCGCTGCTCACTAAATTATAGAGCACCACAACAATGTCCAATAGCAAAGGTGTACTTGCATAACGTACATTCTACAGTTTTTCCACTGCCAGTGATAAAAAGCAAACTCACTTTTTTAATTGCTGTTAAAATTACACTTTCATTTTGGCATCATGGAAGAGCGAACATAAGTCGGTACTGCCAACAGTGCAGAGCATTAATAGTAAATAAACAATGAGGGTAGACCAAGTTATACAAGTAGCTTTCCCCAGCGTATATAATGGGAAAATGCGCAATAAATTGCAAATCAAAAATCCGATAGCGTAAAATACTTCAGCTATGCGGAATCACAAACACAGCGGGAGATTTGAGCATCCGCAAAACAATCTTCAGGGAGAGTAGGACATTTACAAAACACGAACGGGGCTCTCCCTGGAAAGACGGGACGAATGGACATCCTTTTTTACCCATATTTAGCAAATCATATAACCCTGCAATTACATTTAAGAAAAATCAACATTAGTAACATAAATATTACTTGAATTAATCTTAATGATGAAAAATACTGCACACAGGGAATTAAACGTATCATTGGAGTAAATAAATTAAAATTTTTATAATCTTTCTAAAAACATTGTAAGTATTGTACGAAGAGGTTTTGGGATTGCAGCCGGTCGTCGTAAACTTCACTCCACTATATTTCAACAGGACACCTGCCAGTCATCTTCGATGGCTCACCTGAAGGTGACTGGCAGGTGTCCAGTTGAAATATAGTGGAGTGAAGTTTACGAAGACCGGCTGCAATCCCGAAACCTCTTAGACATTTAATTCATCGGGAAAATTTTTAATTTTACGTTTGCAAGTACTGTAAACCAAAATGATGGGCCACCTAATAAGGCATCAAGAAACAGATAATTTGGGAGGGAAGTGTGAGAGGTATGAAGGGAAGTATAAAGGCATTTCAAAGCTTGGATGCAGTAAGGATTTTCAAGTGTATGTCCGTTGCAGAGATGATGGGACTTTGAAAGGACAGAACACTGCAGGGAACTACACCAAACTGTTCTTACGACTGAACACAACAACAACAACAATACTGACAGTATGTGAAGAAAAACAGTGATTATTTACATCCAATACTCAATTTAACATAAAGAGAAAATAGAACTATGTAATTCCGAAGTGTTAAGAAAATGCATCGATTTGATCGAGATGTAGACCGTAGAATATTACTTGATGAAATCGTTATTTCTACAAAATCCCGATATTTTGGATATATCGATAATCGTTATCACTTCTACAGTAGCTAGTATCCGAAGGAGAAGTTTTTACGTGCCGCCACCGCCGAGGTCATTAGAGATGGACATGTTTATATCCGATAAGGGTGGTGGTGGGGCGTGGGGGGGATAGGATATTAACCGCGCTCTTCCGAAGGAACCACTCCACCGATAACATAATGCGATTTACGAGAATTACAGAATATCTTATTTCTAGATTGTCGGACGAGGAACTGGTCAGCCGTCTCCGCCGAATCGTTCGCTTTATAGGTATCCGAACCAGCCGCTGTTTCAGCTGACGCATCATACAGACAACTTACAGCAAATTCACTCAGGTACTGATGGTTCGCGCTCTATGCAATGATGTCAACAGGTGGTCAGGTGATGATAGTCTTGTGCCAGAGGATTCAAACAGTAAACACAATGGAGCACGATCAGCACACTATTCGTTAACCGGAAGTTTTCACGGGTTATCAAGCTAATGGCAGTCTGATCCCAAAGAGATAGCATATAAACTAGCATCTTTGAATATGTGATACATTCTTGGAGCCAGAGGTGTGATTGTGGCAGACTGGTGAGAATTTCGCGAGTATTGGGTTGGTGCATATGTTCATTGCGTTTTTTCCGTAAGTTTAATAAACAAAACAGACTACAGTTGTCAATAACACATTCTCCTTCAGTATTTACAACATTCTGCCAACGCTGGGGTAACTTTCTACTATTATAGAAATCACGCGTTTTACAGGCGAAGAACTCGGTGAGCCATGTCCGGAGCGCATTTTCATCCGGGAAGGAAGTTCCTTCAAGGTTGTTCGACAGAGAGCGGGAGAGGTGAAAATCTGAGGGTGTGAGATTAGGTGAATAAGGTGGGTGCGGAATGACTTCCCAACCCAACTCCTGTAGCGTTTCCTGCCAGTCTAGCAAAATGCCGGCGGGTGTTATAGCGGAATGGCATCGCTTCACGCAGTGCTTGGGTTGCGTCTGCAAGACGTTTCAATTGTTGATAATAAGTGTCAGCAGGGATGGTTGAGGAAGTAATTCGTAGTACACCACATCGTCGCTGTTCCAACAGATGCATAACATTGTCTCTTGTGGATGCTCGCATTTCTTTGTACGGGGAGTTTCTGGTTTGTTTGGATTCAACCGTTTGCCTCTTTTCCTTACGTTAGCATAAAGACACAATTTCGCGTTACAAGTAACGACACGAATAGGAATTGTCGGTATTGTTCGGGAGCCAACTGATGACGAGCAAGCAGAGATGCATACATGGCCACCCACTGATTTTTGTGATTTTGGCTCAGAGCATGCGATACCCATACAACCGATTTCTGAACCTTCCCCATTGCATGCAAATGTCGCAGATGCTGGAGGACCACAGTTCATCACATCTACCAGTTCTCGTGTACACTGACATGGATCATTGTTGATGTTCATCAAATCCCGAAGGTAGTCCTGAACATGGTGACTCACTAATGTTAAAACGATCCTCTCTAAAACGAGAAAACCATTTTCTTGCCGTGCTCTGTCCAATGGCATTATCCCCATACACGACGCAAATGTTTCTGGCTGCCTCCACTGCTGTCACCCCTCTACTATACTCAAATACAATAATATGTCGGAAATGTTCCGATTCGTCCACTTGGCACTCCATTTTCTAACGTCCTGAACATGGTGACTCACTAATGTCACCAAATGACAAAGCGACTGTATGTGAACTCAGATAGCCCCAGTGAGCTGCAAATAAAAAATAACAATCGATAAACAATCACATAGCGACCGGAATACCAACATAACATGCAAAACAAAAACTCTATGAACTTATGCATCAGCCTAATATTTGATTCATTTTTGTGAAGGGTATGAACATCGTCTGTTTTCATACATAAACCACATACGTACAATGCCGCAATTTGTAGTGCTTGCTTCCACGTTATATAACATCGTATTTTTACTGTTTTAGATTCGAGTTATTTTGCCAGTGACAGCTATTCAGGTATGTGTCTACTTGGGATCCACGTAATTCTTTGTAATGCAACTGTCTAACTATGAAGTATGATACATACAGTAACTAAAATTAACCTTTGTATCTACGTATATTTTTCTGTATGCAGGGACTAGATAATGCCCAGTCGATTACGCTCCAATGAATTAAAGGACAGTCATGGGTACTACCAACTGTGCTTTTTACAACCTCTCATTTAACGTTAGTACCTTCACCTTATGTCAGTAACATATCAGAAGGTGATATTTTACAATCTGATATGAGAACCTTTGCTGAGAAACTGTCACGAATCAATTTTATTTCCATGGGCCGCGTAAAAGGAGGTGGAGTTACCTCTGGCTCACAGTTTTAGCCACCTAGCGTGCAGGGTATGATTAGCACCATAGCTGCATGCAGCTGGTGGAAGTTTTGGGATAACTAGTTTTTTGTTTCTTAACGATATCAACTTTCTGTGTAAGCACGGAAGGTTTACTGTAAGTAAGTGTTTTTTTAAAGAAATGCGCTTATCTTTCGGACTGGATCTCTTATTTTAACATTGTCTGATTTTTAAGTCGACATTTACATCGCTCATACCACGCTGCTGCCTGCCTACATTCCGAAAATCAGTTATCAGTTTAAGTAATTACGAATAGAACATTCACAATTCCTATTATGAATTAATAAATAACTTTCCATTTCTGTCTTCAAGAAAAGTTCTAATATAATTGCAAAACCATGTATCTTAAAGTAAAAGTTCTTACTACCCTTCAATGGGCTCTAGGGAAAATGTTTTACTTTCGCATTTGTCTTGCTCCGATAAACTCAATGAATTTCAATAATATCGAATGCTTTAAGCAGAGTTGTATTGAGCAGGTATTGTGGATATGGTCAGTATGGACAATATGGTCAGTGTGGACACCAATACATACGTAATTACTTCAGCAGGGAGCAGTGTTATTTTGTAAGCGACCCAAAATCAAGGAATACATGCGCATGTCTTTTGGGGAGAACGATTTCGTATTGTTTGGGTTACTCATATGTCTAAATCTGGCTGCTTGTAAGTACGATGGGCGTGAGTGACTTCAGTCGCATTGACGAAACTGTAACATGTTTCATATGTTAGAAAAAAAGTCTTAATTTCGACCCTCAAGCGAAAAATGTGAACGTAATCCCTTCGGATAACAACTTAAAACTGAAACGTTAGTAGGAGCTAACTATCACACGTTCGGTGTTTGCAATTTCTTGTTGCTTGTCACGAAGGTGATAAATGCGATCGTACAGACCACTCTGTACTAGTGACTTGAATGTGTGCCAGGTTTTTATAATAATCTGCGAGCACGGGCATGTTTTGCTTCCTTTCGCATACGAAACAAGTGGAGACTAAATTCAGTTACTGAAACCGTGCCAACAGATTTTGGGTCATATGTCTCGAGAGTTGTGCCTCATACACATAGGAAATACTCATGATAACGGATTAGTTTCTTAATTCATAATAAAACACTATATTTCAAAGGTTTACAATTGGGAAAACTACGTCTTCTAAAAGTGAAAGAACATTTTAAATAGCACTCGGTGAATGTGCGTTTCTACCAAACGAGCAGTGTGTGCTACTAGACGGCAGGCCCGTGTACTAAGTACAGCACTCCCATTGACCTAAAACCTCCCACGTGTACCCCACTTGAACCAGTCGGTCACGATTTTATGTTAATAGGAACCATATTTTCATACTGCGAAAATACGTGCAAATTAGATTGCTCCCACAGTAATATGCAAATCTCTGGCAGCTGACCCGTTCAGTAATGGGGTTCATGTTTTCATACTCAGTCGTCATACTTACGCCTATCTGCCACAGATACACCAATAAAGGAAGTGAGCGCGTGAGCTGATGTCCCGTTAGCTCATAATTTTGCACTCACCCAACTAGATGTAAAACGTTCTTACCTGTACCAGCGTATACTCATGTTTCTATAAGATCATAACAAATAAAAAAACGTAAGTCGGCTCAGCCTTAGTGAAACTTCCCAGTTATTTGATTTTCAAACAGCTGAGCAAAACTGAACGTACTCAGGCATTTCTCTCTTTACTTATTCTGATCATCACTAAACTGACACACAATATTTTTTTAGCGCAACGCAGTCTGACTTTCACTAATCTCTACAAAAGAATGGCCATAACTAACAATAACCTATACTTTTCACGAATCACTTACCTCACAAAAATCTTCGTTACTCGAACTACTGCAATACAGCGAGCGCCAATACTGCCAGCTAAATAAAAGAGTCTATCTACTGAAGGCACTAGCTGCTGACAGGCATAGTTAGCAAATGGAAGATTTTGACAGAGAACAAATAGGTTATTTACCTTAATAGTGTTCAAAAGTCATAATACATATATATCAGTTCATGACATCCAGTCTTACAAATTTCCTTTTTCTGACGGACACACGTCCAGATCGTCCGCTCTCAAAACTCTTGGCATCTCTCTCCCCACATTCACCACTGCTGGCGGCTCACCTCCAACTGCCCAATGCTACGCGCTGTTCACATCCAACAGCTCAACACTACAGCAGCAAATATTCCAACAATGAGTCCAACCAGCCACAGACTGCACACAGCGCAGTCAGCGATTTTCATACAGAGCACTACGTGGCGCTACCAACATAAAAACCTAACCAGCCAAGGGCGTTACCAACATAAAAACCTAAACAGCCTACTTACATTAGCTATTCACACCAGATGGGTAACGACTGGCCACTTTTCACTTCCCATACGTTTCCAACGTCCCGGCACCTCTCCGTGTACTGAAACCAAACATCTTTCAGATGTCAGCAGGCTAGAGAACTTTCGGGTTAATAAAATTTTTCTATGAATCCAAGTTTTTATACGTCGATCATTAGTTGTACACGCACAAGAAGCCTCGCTGGAATGTACTGAGGTGACAAAAGTACTGTGATAGAGATATGCACATATATAGATGGCGGTAGTATCGCATACACAGGCATAAAAGGGCAGTGCATTGGAGGAGCTGTCATTTGTAACTCAAGTGATTCATGTGAGAAGGTTTCCGAAGTGATTATGGGCGCACGACGGGAATTAACAGTTTTGAATGCGGAATGGTGGTTGCAGGTAGACGGACGGACGTTCTGTTTCGTAAGTCGTTAGATAATTTAATATTCCGAGATCCACAGTGTTAAGAGTGTGCGGAAAATACCAAATTTCTGTCATTAATTCTCACCACGGACTACGCAGTGGCCGACGGCCTTCAGATAACGACCGAGAGCAGCGGCGTTTCGTAGAGTTATTAGTGCTAACAGACAAGCGACGCTAAGTGAAATAACAGCAGAGATCATCGTCGGACATACGACGAACGCATCCCTTATGACAGTGCGACGAAATTTAGCGGCGGCAACAGACGAGAGACGCGAGTGCCTTTGCTAATAGCACGACATCACCTACAGCGTGTCTCCTGGGGTCGTGAGCATATCGGTTAGACTCTAGATGAGTGGAAAACTATGGCCTGGTCAGATGAGTTCCAAATTCAGTCGGCTAGAGGTGATGGTAGGATTCCAGTTTGGCGCAGGCCCTACGAAGCCATGGACCCAAGCTGTTAACAAGGCACTGTGCAAGCTGGTGTTGGCTCCTTAACGGTGTGGGCTCTGTTTACATTGAAATGGCTTCGTCCTCTGGTCCAACTGAACCGATTATTGACTTGAAATGGTTATGTTCGGCTACTTGAAGACCATCTGCAGCCACTCACCGACGGAATTTTTATGGATGACAATTCACCATATCACCGGACCACAATAGTTTGCGACTGGTTTGAAGAACATTCCGGACAGTTCGAACGTATGATTTGGCGACCCAGGTCGCGCGACATGAATCCCGTCGAACATTTATAGGACATAATCGTGAGGTCAGTTCGTGCACCATGTCCTGCAGCTGCAACACCACCGCAATTATGGACGGCTAAAGTGGCAGCATGGCTCAGTATTTCTGCAGGGGACTTCCAAACGACTTGTTGACTCCGTACCACATCGAGTTGATGCACTACACTGGGCAAAAGCAGGACCGACACGATATTAGGAGGTACCCCATGACTTCCATGGCTCTTGTCACCACAGTGTATCCTCTGCTGCCAGCAAAGAAGAGCTACGTGTCAGCTCTTTAGTGTACAACAGTGGGAGAAGCCCGTCACATGCTCAATATTGGCCACCTGATTACAGTTTGCACAGTATACTGAAGAAGAGTGCAGAGGTTTAAAAATAGTGACGTCCTCTTTCAATATATTACGCAATATTTTGTACCGTGTACCGCGTAAGAGTGACGTTATTTCATGCCGAGACAAGGAGAAATTCATTTTGCTCAAAACGAATTTCCGCAAAGCACTGAAAAAAGTAAATGCAAAAGATCAGGAATTGGGCTAGAAGATGTATTCGTGAGAACATCACCCAGTACTTCGAGGAAATGAAGTTCCCGATTTATCTGGTAGCGACAGATATCTCGTTGACCACATTAGCAGAGGAAACTGAAGATAATGGTGTCGTGACAGTAAGCAGAAACGTTTATTCTACTGGTGGCAGTTATCAGAACTGACAAGTAAGATGAGGTCAGCTCTCCATGAGTATACACGCTTGTCACAGTACACACGTAAGATCACGTACGCCTACAGTTAGCGTAACTGTTTTATTTCGTTTGCAGCAGTAGGTAATACAGAGAAATATGCAAGAAAACAGCAAATATACGCCATAAATCACACAGTTAGCTTGTTTAATTGTAATTATTTGTTATTGTGGCTTACGAATCTACGCTGGAGCGAAAGAGTCCCTGGTCCATTACAAGTTCGCTGGTAGCTTCTCGGACTTTCTTCGCCCTTTCTGCGTAACTGCTGCTCGTGTGTTACAAGGAAACCAACTCAGTCGGAATATCATGCGAGTTCCACGTCGTCCGACGCTGACATGTTCGATATTGATGGCGGACTTTTAACTGATGCGTCTCGCTCATAAATATTTCGCAGTTATTTCGTGACGTTCTTGTGCATGCAGGTTCGTGAAATATACAGACAGAATGTTATCGTGTCATTAGCACAGAGGTTGTGAGAACCGCTATAGACTGACGCAACCGTACCGCCTGAGGAGATGTAGCTGACAAGGAAAATGTCGAGTTGTGTCAGGGGCACAACAAACAGGCATCCAAGATGCTTGGAGCTCCTGTATGATTGAGGAATTTGCACACAGCCTGAGATGTGGTTAAAATGGCTCTGAGCTATGGACTTAACATCTGAGGTCATCAGTCCCCTAGAACTTAGAACTACTTAAACCTAACTAACCTAAGGACATCACACACATCCATGCCCGAGCCAGGATTCGAACCTGCGACCGTAATGGTCGCGCGGTCCCAGACTGAAGCGCCCAGAACTGCTCGGCCACATCGGCCAGCGCCTGGGATGTGATAGTAGCATAATGGAGACAACAGTGAACTGCGCTGTCAGTGAATGCCACACTCCAAATTTCAAGAGGACCTGAACAACTTCGCAATAAATAGATGATAATTGTGAGGGTCGTGGTTCTGCTCCCTTTCCTCGATTGGTGTAGCCAAAAGAAATGAAGAAATGATACTCGAATGCTAACTACCCTCCACCACAGTAGGTACATCTACATCTACATAGATACTCTACAAACCACCGTACGGTGCGTGGTGGAGGGTTCCCTGTACCACTACTAGTTATCCCCCCCCCCCTCCCTGTTCTACTTGCAAATAGAGCGAGGGAAAAACGACTGTCTGAATGCCTCCGTAGAGCCCTAATTTCTCGTATCTTCGTGGTTCTTACGCGCGATGTATGTTGGCGGCAGTAGACTCGTAATTGTTTGGCGGTCAGATGTCTCTTGAAAAGGACGTCGCCTTCCGTCCGTGGATTCCCATTTGACTTCCCGAAGAATCTCCGTACGTGTTGTTCGAATCTACAGGTAACAAATCTAGCAGCCAGCCTCTGATCTGCTTCGATGTCTTCCTTCAATCCGACCTGGTACGGATCCCAAACGCTCGAGCAGTACTCAAGAGTACGTCGCACCAGCGTTCTGTATGCAGTCTCCTTGATAAATGAACCACTGTTTCCTAAAATTCTCCCACTAAACCGAACTCGACCATTCGCCACCCCTACCACAGTTCTCACATGCTCGTTCCATTTCGTATCGCTTTGCAACGCTACTACCAGATGTTTAAACGACTTGACTTCGTCAAGCAGGAAACTAATAATACTGTAAACGAACGTAACAGGTTTGTTCTTCCTACACATCCACATTAACTTACATTTTTCCACATTTAGGGCTAGCTGTCATTCATCACACCAACTAGAAACTTTGTCTAGGTCGTCTTGTATCTTCCTACAGTCACTCAACTTCGACACCTTACCGTACACCATGGCATCATCAGCAAACATCCGCAGACTGCTGCCCATCCTGCTCGCCAAATCATTTATGTATATAGAGAACAACCACTGTCCTATCACACTTCCCTTGAGCACTCCTGACGATACCCTTGTCTTTGATGAACACTCGTTGTCGACGACAACATGCTGGGTTCTTTTACTTAAGAAGTCTTCGAGCCACTCACATATCTGTGAACTTATTCCATATATTCGTACCTTCGTTAATAGCCTGCAATGCGGCACTGTGTCAAATGCTTCCGGGAAATCTGGAAATATGGAATCTGCCTGTTGCCATTCATCCATAGTTCTCAGTCTATCATGTGAGTATGTGAGAAAAGGGCAAGCTGAGTTTTTCACGAGCGATGCTTTCTAAAACTATGCTGTTTCCCGGACATAAGCTTCTCATCTCAAGAAAGTTTGTTATATTCTAACTGAGAATATGTTCAAGGATGCAATTACAGGGTGTTCGGAAATTCCCGTTACAAACTTCTAGGTTTTGTAGAGGGGAGTGAGTACATAATATTTTGAATAGGAATCCGTGTCCGGAAACGTACGGTTTCCGTTCTACGACGGTTTCAGTTCATATGTTTACCTCATCCACTTCTGGTTGAATAACTGAATTAGGCGTGCCGCAATATAATTACTAGGTAACATTTCGAAAGGAAACATCACGAAATATCCATTTATCACTTAAACACATTTGTTCCTATTAACAATGAAATATTACGTGTTTACATTATTCCAAACCAAAAAAGAACCCAGCATACTGTACGTGGAGAACGTAACGTTTAGGTGTTTATACAAATAAATGTGCTTAAGTGATAAATGGACGTTTCGTTAGGTTTCCTGTAACCTCATAAATGTATTGCGTCACGCTTAATGCAGTTCATCAAGGAGAAGTGGATGAGTCAAAGATCTGAGCTGAAACCGTCTTAGAACAGAATCGGTACGTCAACAGATGGGGACGTTTGCAAGACACAACCATCTGTACGAGCAGTTCGACGACTTTTGCAGCAGCATGGACTATCAGCTTGGAGACCATGGCTGCTGTTACCCTTGACCCTGCATCACAGGCAGGAGCGCCTGCGATGGTGTACTCAACGACAAACCTGGGTGGACGAATGGCAAAAATGTAATTTTTTCTGATGAATCCAGGTTCTGTTTACAGCATCACGATGGTCGCATCCGTGTTTGGCGACATCGCGGTGAACCTACATTGGAAGCGTATATTCGTCATCGCCATAGTGGCGTATCACCCGACGTGATGGTATGCAGTGCCATTGGTTACACGTCTCGGTCACCTCTTGTTCGCATTGACGGCACTTTGAACAGGGGACGTTACATTTCAGAGTAATGTTCCAGTGGCTCTACCCTTCATGCGATCCCTGCGAAACCATACATTTCAGCAGGATAATGCACAACCGCATGTTGCAGTTCCTGTACGGGCCATTCTGGATGAAGAAATGTTCGATCGCTGCCCTGGCGAGAACATTCTCCAGATCTCTCACCAACTGAAAACGTCTGGTCAATAGTGGCCGAGCAACTGACTCGTCACAATACGCAAGTCACTACTCTTGATGAACTGTGGTATCGTGTTGAAGCTGCATGGGCAGCTGTACCTGTACACGGCATCCAAGCTCTGTTTGATTCCATGCCCAGGCGTATCAAGGTCGTTGTTACGGTCAGAGGTCGTTGTTCTGGGTACTGATTTCTCAGGATCTATGCACCCAAATTGCGTGAAAATGTAATCACATGTCGGTTCTAGTATAATATATTTGTCCAATGAATATACCAGTTTATCATCTGCATTTCTTCTTGGTATAGCAATTTTAATGACCAGTAGTGTACATTTCGCGTAAAAACCGTATGGATTAAAGAACCCTGATCCGGAAACGACCGAGTCAAAAGTTACATACACAAATCGTTCTGATACCTCTGACAGTAGAATACATGTACCGGTACTGTTGTTGCTAAGATTGTGAGGTAAGCTACTATTTGAGTTGGTAGTACGGCTCAAAATAAGACAAGAAAAGTATGGGCAGGAAAGAGAGGGTCTATAGTGTTACATCAGGAGCTACGAGCACTTGTTTATGTTCGATACTGTGAAACACATCTCCTGTAATGCAAACTCATTAATTTCCACATTTTTGACGAACGATGATTGTACCAAAAGAAGGAAAAAAAAGTTCGTAAACAGTGACTCTCAAATGCATACATTAAAAGGTATGGGCACTTGTTCATCTTCAATACCTGCGGAACACATCTCTTCTGTTGCAAGCTTTTGGGTCTCCATTTTTTTGGACTAGCTAGTACGGACCAAAACAATGAGAAAACTCCAGTAAATATGGGCTCTAACATGCATCTCTTCTACTGAAGCTCTTTGCTTTCCATATTTTGCTTACAGTATGCATTATAGGACCCATGTTGAGTATATAATTTTGTCTTGTTTTGGGGCATGCTACCGTTTTTGTCTTGTTTTGGTGCATGCTACCGCTTCTGAAAGTTGCCTACCCTAAATTCTTAGCAAAAACAGTACCAGTCATGCATTCTACTGTCAGAGGCATCAGAAAGATTTTGGAATATAGTTTTGGAGTCAGTCGTTTACGGACTAGGATTCCTTATCTCAAATTGATACCGTTACCATTTTCCATCATCCATGAAAGTTCACTGGACTTACACTCGAGAGGACAATGGTTCAAACGCGCGTTCTGAACTCCTGATTTAGGCGTTCTGAACTCCTGATTTAGGCTTTCCGTGATTTTCCTAAATCGCCTCGGGCAAACACCGGAATGGTTCCTTTGAAAGCGCACGGCCGAATTCCTTCCCCATCCTTCCCTAATCCGATGGGACCGATGACCTCTCTGTTTGGTCCCCTCTCGCAAATCAGCCAATCAACCAAGCCTGAAAGTTTGTACCATCGTCACGGAATCACCCTATATATTTAGATGTACATGCTTTTTCATTTGCCTAGGAGAAATCGGACAACATTAGAACTGCTTACACAGACAGAATCCATTTCTCAACCAAGTACTAGCAGTAGTAGTGGAACCTGTGCAACCTTCTGAAGTGCTGGAATGTGTTACTGTTATAAGTAAATTTAAATGAAGGCACTTAATTTTGAAGTCTATTGCCCCGCTCTGAACTAATGTCGGTCGCCAGGTATGATTTCTCGCTGTTGACTTGTAAACACGAAGCTACGTACAAGTAATTCTAGACTCGTTTCCTCCTGCCTCTGTCCGCGGCTGCTGATCTGCCGTTGAAAGTCAGTGTGTCGCTACCAGCGAACTAGTTTTAGAGCCTGTGAAGCGTTGCGATACGCGGACGGGAGTCCTCACTCATCGGGCGGCAGCCACGCCCAGGTCACTGCACGGGGCGCGTCGACCCATCGCGGATCGATCCCAGCCGGCGATAGCTCGCCCCGCGCCGGTCGAGATGTAAAGCGGCTCTCCTTATTGGACGGAAAAAGCGCGATAGTCATTTTCCTAGACGAGCAACGCCCAGATAACATCTGCTCTGCTCTGCGGACGGCTCTGACGCGTGCGTCGTGCCGGTCATTAACTCGAGGGCTTCGCGTATCGACAGTGAACGTCACAAAGCCAAGAAGCAAGCGCAAGTCAATAGAAGACACTCACCACGGACCGTTACAGAGTGATCTGAGCACAGTACACCATGCGAGCGGTCTCTTTCATCTACGTCCACATACAGGGTGTTCGGAAACTCCCGTTACACACTTCCATGATTTATAGAGGACAGTGAGTACATAATATTTTGAATATGAACCGATGTTCTGAAACGTGGCTGCACGATCCGTTACAGGAATGCGGATAAGATGCCTGTCATCTCGACTGCTAGTGATACGAGGCCGTGGGATCCAGCAAGGCGTTCCGTATTACCCTCCTAAACACACCGACTCCATGTTCTGCTAACAGTCATTGGATCTCGACCAACGCGAGCAGCAATTTCGCTATACGATAAACCGCAATCGCGATAGGCTACAATCCGACCTTTATCAAAGACGGAAACGTGATGGTACGGATTTTTCCTGTTTACACGAGGCATCACAACAACGTTTCACCAGGCAACGCCGGTCAACTGCTGTTTGTGTATGAGAAATCGGTTGGAAACTTTCCTCATGTCAGCACCTTGTTGGTGTCGCCACCGGCGCTAACCTTGTGTGAATGCTCTGAAAAGCTAATCATTTGCATATCACAGCATCTTCTTCCTGTCGGTTAAATTTCGCGTCTGTAGCATGTCATCTTCGTGGTGTAGGAAATTTAATGACCAGTAGTGTATTATAATGTGCCAGAAAAGCTGTTCCTAGCCGTCAGACGCAGAAAAAAAAGCATGTCTATGCGATGGTTGTTTTTGGAACAAGCTGTGTGTATATCAGTGGATCAGTTGAAACATTGTATTTGTCATTAGTGTATACTTACGCTTTCATTGCTATAATGTTTCGTCTGTTATACACGAGACAAAGTCTCTTGAAAAACGTCAGTTAATTTATGTGCTCTACGTCTAGAACTGCAGTCTCGTTTCTACATCACAACAAGAAATGTTCAGTCGTCACTTGATCCTTCCTGCGATCTGGTGTACAGACTCATTGTTCGGTACAGAACCAGTAATTCCCCCTTCCCCCTCTCGACACACACACACACACACACACACACACACACACACACACACACACACACACAGACTCTCGCACACGCACTTGATTCTTTAAATAATTGAGCTCCCATATATAAAAAAGCTTCAAACGTCTGATTGCTTTATAAATTTACAATTAAAAATTTTCGAAGTGATAAATATTCGAAAAGGAATGAAAAATTAAAGCTGAAAATTGGACAGGTACCTGCACTGAATTTGTCATGGTTGCTTTAAAGACTTGCGGTATTTTCGTGCAGCACATGATATTATTTTGATAAACGTACACTGCGTTGCGTGTCTTTCTAATCACACTCAGTACAATATTTCGTGCTACATGAAAATAACGCAACCCTTCAAAATAACTAGAACGCAATACTGTAAGTAATTGTGTTACACGTTTATCCAGCGATTCACAAGTTTAATTCTTCATTTTACTCTCGAATATTTATCGGTTTGAAATGTTTTCATTGTAGGGTACCGCGGGAGTCAAAGTATTCGACAGCTGACTTCCAATTCGCCCTGTAAATACACTGCAGCCATCTTATGATTAAGAAAATGTTAGAAAGCGTTAATGGCAACAATAACAAAATGTGCTAAAGAAAATATAAGGTTAGAGGTCGGTGGCTGGTTTTGTAACGTGTAATACAACCTCTAAACCACAACAATGTCATCTACTAACAAAGTAACAATCAAACGTTTGAAATGCAATTAATTTTGTTTTTCGTTTCGAATTTAGCTCTTGGAGCACGACAAGTTCTTATACTCATCAAATGAATTATATAACAAACCAGTACCCCCGCTCCCACTTGTGATTCTTTAAGGATTCAAACTGGCATCCAAAAAACCTTCAGTCGTCTGATAACTTTACAAATGAAATAATGTGTCAAATACACTGACCGAAGAAAAATCTCTACACCAAGAAGGATCAGTGTGACATAAACGAAAACTGGTCGGCGTGTTTCTACATCTGAAAAATGAAGTGTATTCAAATTTCGTTCCAGTCGCATAAGACTGGCGCTAGTACCGCCATTATGAAGATGCAAATCAGGTTTCCTTTACACGACGTAACGGCTGTGAGAGTTAGTTCCCTTTGAGACTGGACGTGGTGAATTGATGTCAGTCAAGAATGCCTCTAAGGCGACAAAGGCACCAATATCAAACCTCTCTGAGTTTGGACGACGTCGTGTGATAGGCCTGAGAGAAGCTGGATGCTCCTTCTGCGATACTGGAGAAAGACTTTACAGGGATATAGCCACTGCACATAACTGCTCGCAACGGTGGTCACTGGAAAGTAGGGTCGCAAGAAGGTCGGGTTCCCGACGGCCACGTGGCACTACCGAGAAGACAGCCCGTCGTGTTCGGTGTATGGCTGTGGCGCATCGTACTGCATCTGCGGCAGCAGTTGGCATCACAGTCACATTTATTTTATTTATTTATCCTTCATAATTACAGCCTATTATCTGAAAAGCTAAAATAGGCCATACAAATCACATTTCCTTGGATGGTAATAAGCAAGCAATTTAGGCAGCTGAAACAATGTTGATTGATGGTCTTTCAAAAATTGGGGAAATAGAAAAGCAAGAAAGAAAAATTCTCGGGAAAATTTAGGGGGCAATCAACAAAAAAGGCATTTGGACCACAAAACGAGCTCTATATAGGGTGTTACAAAAAGGTACGCCCAAACTTTCAGGACACATTCCTCACACACAAAGAAAGAAAATAGGTTATGTGGACATGTGTCCAGAAACGCTTACTATCCATGTTAGAGCTCATTTTATTACTTCTCTTCAAATCACATTAATCATGGAATGGAAACACACAGCAACAGAACATACCAGCGTGACTTCAAACACTTTGTTACAGGAAATGTTCAAAATGTCCTCCGTTAGCGACGATACAAGCATTCCCCATCCGTCGCATGGAATCCCTGATGCGCTAATGCAGCCCTGGAGAATGGAATATTGTATGACAGCCGTCCACAATACGAGCACGAAGAGCCTCTACATTTGGTATCGGGGTTGCGTAGACAGGAGCTTTCAAATGCCCCTATAAATGAAAGTCAAGAGGGTTGAGGTCAGGAGAACGTGGAGGCTATGCAATTGGTCCGCCTCTACCAATCCTTCGGTCACCGAATCTGTGGTTGAGAAACGTACGAACACTTCGACTAAAATGTACAGGAGCTCCATCGTGCATGAACCAGATGTTGTGTCGTACTTGTAAAGGCACATGTTCTAGCAGCACAGGTAGAGTATCTCGTATGAAATCATGATAACGTGCTCCATTGAGCGTAGGTGGAAGAACATGGGGCCCAATCGAGACATCACCAACAATGCCTGCCCAAACGTTCACAGAAAATCTGTGTTGATGACGTGATTGCACCATTAAGTGCGGATTCTCGTCAGCCCACACATGTTGATTGTGAAAATTTACAATTTGATCACGTTGGAATGAAGCCTCATCCGTAAAGAGAACATTTGCACTGAAATGAGGATTGACACATTGTTGGATGAACCATTCGCAGAAGTGCACCCGTGGAGGCCAATCAGCTGCTGATAGTGCCTGCACACGCTGTACGTGGTACGGAAACAACTGGTTCTCCCGTAGCACTCTCCATACAGGACATGGTCAACGTTACCTTGTATAGCAGCAACTTCTCTGACGCTGACATCAGGGTTATCGTCAACTGCACGAAGAATTGCCTCGTCCATTGCAGGTGTCCTCGTCGTTTCTAGGTCTTCCCCAGTCGCGAGTCATAGGCTGGAATGTTCCGTGCTCCGTAAGACGCCGATCAATTGCTTCGAACGTCTTCCTGTCTTGATACAAACGTACCGCGTCACGGCTACTGCCCTGTGCAAATCCATACATCAAATGGGCATCTACCAACTCCACATTTGTAAACATTGCACTGACTGCAAAACCACGTTCGTGATGAACACTAACCTGTTGATGCTACGTGCTGATGTACTTGATGTTAGTACTGTTGAGCAATGAGTCGCTTGTCAACACAAGCACCGAAGTCAACATTACCTTCCTTCAATTGGGCCAACTGGCGGTGAATCGAGGAAGTGCACAGTACGTACCGACGAAACTAAAATGAGCTCTAACATGGAAATTAAGCGTTTCCGGACACGTGTCCACGTAACATCTTTTCTTTATTTGTGTGTGAGGAATGTTTCCTGAAAGTTCGGCAGTACTTTTTTGTAACATCCTGTATAAAGACCAACACAGTAACCGACGAAATCAGAAAACGCCGAGCCAAATTTTATACACGTGTCTACAGGATGGGAGACTCCAGAACAGCAACACTTTTCATTGTTATAACAAAGAGCAAATGTGGCACAGAATGGCTGAAAGAAGTCCAGAGGGACCTGCAGCAGATCAACATAAAAAATCTCGATGACCGCTCTGGGTGCCGGAGTAAAATCACAAGTGTGAAGTTTGAGGAAAGAACATCGCACCAGACTGGTAAAAAATGAACAGAAGAACGGAAGGAGGAGCATTCTGAGAGGATGAAGAATTTTTGAGAAGCAAACAAGAAAAGCGCCCGGAGACGAAATTATGAATTCAAGTTCAGTCGCTCTCCTAAAGGGGAAAATATTAAACTCTTAACCAATTCCAGAATGAGATTTTCACTCTGCAGCGGAGTGTGCGCTGATATGAAACTTCCTGGCAGATTAAAACTGTGTGCCCGACCGAGACTCGAACTCGGGACCAGCAGGAGATACATTGTTTTGTGAGACGCTAGTAATAATTTAACGGCCGGCCGCTGTAGCCGAGCGATTCTAGGCGCTTCAGTCTGCGCTGCTGCTGCGGTCGCAGGTTCAAATCCTGCATCGGGCATGGATGTGTGTGATGTCATTAGGTTAGTTAGGTTTAAGTAATTCAAAGTCTAGGGGTCTGATGACCTAAGACGTTAAGTCCCATAGTGCTTGGAGCAATTTGAACCATTTTGATAATTTAACACTTCGTCTAGGGCCGCATTCCATTTGTCTTCTTTAATTCCTTTGGCGTTACCAGTTACAACGAACGGCACGCCTTCTGCAAATGCCACCAGTCCCCTTGTGTTATCGCTGTCATGTAACTTCTGTAGTACGGGCTCCAGAGTTACACCCGAAACTCAGGACCACACACTGACTCCAGAGGGGAGCTTTTCGTTATTTTCTTCCTTATTTTCTTTCCTGGGCATCTTAAAGAAGCCTTTCGCCCGTCGCATTAACCTCTTAGGCAGTTATACAGCGCTGCTGAACACTCCAAATCTCTAAGGCGACCGAAGAAAGATGGTCAACATGGGTTAATGAAAGAGCCAGCAATATCAATCATCATCGCTAGTGTGTGCATAGAATGAGTATGTGTCGCTAGCGAGATGGCCTTATTAATTGCGTCTTCAGGTGATTTGCCTCTTCAGACTCCTACTTCTTCTTCTTGCGGTCTTCAGTCCTGAGACTGGTTTGATGCAGCTCTCCATGCTACTCTATCCTGTGCAAGCTTCTTCATCTCCCAGTACCTACTGCAACCTACATCCTTCTGAATCTGCTTAGTGTATTCATCTCTTGGTCTACCTCTACGATTTTTACCCTCCACGCTGCCCTCCAATGCTAAATTTGTGATCCCTTGATGCTTCAGGACGTGTCCTACCAGCCGATCCCTTCTTCTAGTCAAGTTGTGCCACAAACTTCTCTTCTCCCCAATCCTATTCAGTACCTCCTCATTAGTTACGTGATCTACCCACCTAATCTTCAACATTCTTCTGTAGCACCACATTTCGAAAGCTTCTATTCTCTTCTTGTCCAAACTATTTATTGTCCATGTTTCAATTCCGTACATGGCTACACTCCTTACAAATACTTTCAGAAACGACTTCCTGACACTTAAATCTATACTCGATGTTAACAAATTTCTCTTCTTCAGAAACGCTTTCCTTGCCATTGTCAGTCTACATTTTATATCCTCTCTACTTCGACCATCATCAGTTATTTTACTCCCTAAATAGCGAAACTCCTTTACTACTTTTAAGCATCTCATTCTCTAATCTAATTCCCTCAGCATCACCCCACTTAATTCCACTACATTCCATTATCCTTGTTTTGGTTTTGTTGATGCTCATCTTATATCCTCCTTTCAAGACACTATCCATTCCGTTCAACTGCTCTTCCAAGTCCTTTGCTGTCTCTGACAGAATTACAATGTCATCGGCGAACCTCCCTGGATTTTAATACCTACTCCGAATTTTTCTTTTGATTCCTTTACTGCTTGCTCAATATACAGATTGAATAACATACGGGAGAGGCTACAACCCTGTCTCACTCCCTTCCCAACAACTGCTTGCCTTTCATGTCCCTCGACTCTAATAACAACCATCTGGTTTCTGTACAAATTGTAAATAGCCTTTCGCTCCCTGTATTTTACCCCTGCCACCTTTAGAATTTGAAAGAGAGTATTCCAGTCAACACTGTCAAAAGCTTTCTCTAAGTCTACAAATGCTAGAAATGTAGGTTTGCCTTTCCTTAATCTTTCTTTTAAGATAAGTCGTAAGGTCAGTATTGCCTCACGTGTTCCAACATTTCTACGGGATCCAAACTGATCTTCCCCGAGGTCGGCTTCTATCAGTTATTCCATTCGTCTGTAAAGAATTCGTGTTAGTAGTTTGGAGCTGTGACTTATTAAACTGATAGTTCAGTAATTTTCACATCTGTCAACACCTGCTTTCTTTGGGTTTGGAATTATTATATTCTTCTTGAAGTCTGAGGGTATTTCGTCTGTCTCGTACATCTTGCTCACCAGATGGAAGAGTTTTGTCAGGACTGGCTCTCCCAAGGCCGTCAGTAGTTCTAATGGAATGTTGTCTACTCCCGGGGCCTTGTGTCGACTCAGGTCTTTCAGTACTCTGTCAAACTCTTCACGCAGTATCGCATCTCCCATTTCATCTTCATCTACATCCTCTTCCATTTCCATAATATTGTCCTCAAGTACATCGCCCTTGTATAGACCCTCTATATACTCCTTCCACCTTTCTGCTTTTCCCTCTTTGCTTAGAACTGGGTTTCCATCTGAATTCTTGATATTCATACAAGTGGTTCTCTTTTCTCCAAAGGTCTCTTTAATTTTCCTGTAGGCTGTATCTATCTTACCCCTAGTGGGATAAGCCTCTACATCCTTACATTTGTCCTCTAGCCATCCCTGCTTAGCCATTTTGCACTTCCTGTCGATCTCATTTTTGAGACGTTTGTATTCCTTTTTGCCTGCTTCATTTACTGCATTTTTATATTTTCTCCTTTCATCAGTTAAATTCAATATTTCTTCTGTTACCCAAGGATTTCTAGCAGCCCTCGTCTTTTTACCTACTTGATCCTTTGCTGCCTTCACTAGTTCATCCCTCAGAGCTACCCATTCATCTTCTACTGTATTTCTTTCCCCCATTCCTGTCAATTGTTCCTTTATGCTCTCCCTGAAACTCTGTACAACCTCTGGGTTAGTCAGTTTATCCAGGTCCCATCTCCTTAAATTCCCACCTTTTTGCAATTTCTTCAGTTTTAATCTACAGTTCATAATCAATCGATTGTGGTCAGAGTCCACATCTGCCCCTGGAAATGTCTTACAATTTGAAACCTGGTTCCTAAATCTCTGCCTTACCATTATATAATCTATCTGATACCTTTTAGTATCTCCAGGATTCTTCCATGTATACAACGTTCTTTTATGATTTTTGAACCAAGTGTTAGCTATGATTAAGTTATGCTCTGTCCAAAATTCTACCAGGCGGCTTCCTCTTTCATTTCTTAGCCCCAATCCATATTCACCTACTACGTTTCCTTCTCTCCCTTTTCCTACTGCCGAATTCCAGTCACCCATGACTATTAAATTTTCGTCTCCCTTCACTACCTGAATAACTTCTTTTATCTCATCATACATTTCTTTAATTTCTTCGTCATCTGCAGAGCTAGTTCGCATATAAACTTGTACTACTGTAGTAGGCATGGGCTTCGTATCTATCTTGGCGACAATAATACATTCACTATGCTGTTTGTAGTAGCTTACCCGCATTCCTATTTTCCTATTCATTATTAAACCTACTTCTGCATGACCCCTATTTGATTTTGTGTTTATAACCCTGTAGTCACCTGACCAGAAGTCTTGTTCCTTCCTCCACCGCACTTCACTAATTCCCAGTATATCTAACTTTAAGCTATCCATTTACCTTTTTAAATTTTCTAACCTACCTGCCCGATTAAGGGATCTGACATTCCACGCTCCGATCCGTAGAACGCAAGTTTTCTTTCTCCTGATAACGACATCCTCTTGAGTAGTCCCCGCCCGGAGATCCGAATGGGGGACTATTTTACCTCCGGAATATTTTACCCAAGAGGACGCCATCATCATTTAACCATACAGTAAAGCTGCATGCCCTCGGGAAAAATTACGGCTTTAGTTTCCCCTTGCTTTCAGCCGTTCGCAGTACCAGCACGGCAAGGTCGTTTTGGTTATTGTCACAAGGCCAGGTCAGTCAGTCATCCAGACTGTTGCCCCTGCAACTACTGAAAAGGCTGCTGCCCCTCTTCAGGAACCACACGTTTGTCTGACCTCTCAACAGATACCCCTCCGTTGTGGTTGCACCTGCGGTACGGCTATCTGTATCGTTGAGGCACGCAAGCCTCCCCCCACCAACGGCAAGGTCCATCGTTCATGGGGGGGGGGGGGGGGGGGAGACTCGTACTGGTGAGGGATAATCCCGTGTGGCAGTCTGTGATCTTGTAGTCTTTTGCTTAATAGTTTTTCAAATATCTTGCCGAGAACGTTCTAAAGACAAACTGGTCTGTAGGATCTGGGTATCATTGGAACCTTATCTTGCTCCTTGCTAATTATTACCTTGTCATCTTTCTTCCGCGGTGCAGGGACCCTTTCTTGTAAGAGACACGCATTGTACAGATCGCAAAAGGAACTATCTAATTGGTAACATAAGGTTTGTATTACTTCGGCAAGGATCCCGTCCGGTCCTGGGGATTTTTTGTTTTTCAGTCTTAAATTATTTGCCTAATTTCATCTTGTGCGAAGGGGTACGAAAGTTTATTGTTTCTATATTCTTCCTATAATATTTCCCGTAATCTACGCCGATCATCTGTCTCATCTTCTCCATCGTAAGGATGTAGTGTTCCCATTAGCAGGGCAGCTGGCTGTTTCCAACTTTCTGTTACCGTACCATCATTTCTTTTGAGCGTGGTTTGGTGATCGTATTTTCTCGCTGACTATTTTATTTGGTACACACCAGGGATCAGTTGCTAATTGATTCCGTCGTTCCATTTTTATTTTCCACAACTCTTCCTTAAAACGTTGTTTAAAATACCAGCATCTATGCAATCATCGGACTCTCTATTATTCTTGGGTCACGCTGCTCCGGTATAGCTCCCTGTCTCTTCATGTTTCGCATCTTAGTTTCTGCAGCATCTCGGTCCAGATGCAAGGTACTCCTTCAGAATGATCTCTGCTGACAGGTCTCGATTCCTCCATTGCTCTATGCATAGCCACTGCCAGTTCTTGCATTTTAATATCTACTATATCACCCAGCGATGGAGTTCCTGGAGACTTAACACACTCTTTTTAGTTCTTTCCAGCTAGCTTCCTCGATTTTATATTTGGCCCTTATATGCACGTTTTCTGTGTCGTCTTGGATTTCCCTTCAGTGATGGCATAGTGTATGACATTGTGGTCACTGGACGTCATTCAACTCGCAAACTTCTAGCCTTTCACATGGCGTGTCGCTGTCGTACTTGCTAAAATGACGTCAATATTTGACGTTGCTCCGACCCTCCCTTCGTAGGTTGGCGGGTTGTGAGGTGGTTTCAGTACTAGCAGGCTGAGTTCCATAACGGTCTTTCACGGTCATCAGTCAGGCTATACCACAATATTTACTTCGCATTTGCATCAGTGGAGTAAACAAGAGGCTTAGTTCGTCCAAGGTGACTAATATCCTTTAGTCTTAGCACATACTCGCCGATATCATCGCTAAATTATAAATACATGGAATCCAGGATGCAACTCTCCATCCGGTTAACATTTCCACACAGATTACGTGTTCTGAACAGTACTGTGATATTTTTGTCGCTGTTATGGCCTTGTTAAGTACTATTATTGTTGCCACAGGACGTTGCCATTTTGCGGCTACCTGGGCAGTCATTATCATACTGGCGATTTTCGTGTTTTCCTATACGGTTCTTGGAGGCACAGTGATACAACGAACTGTTACAAATTGTTTATTCCAAGGACAGCTCCGAACCGGTCGCCGTGTAGCGTGGATTCCACCAACCCCAAAGCGCCGCCATTTGCAACTTCGGTGGTGTCAAGCGAGAGGTTATTGGAGGGCAATGTGGAGTCTTTTATTTTTCTGATGAAAGCTGGCTGTGCCTCGTTGTCAGTGATGGCCGTGTGTTGGATGGAAGAAGGCCAGTGGAGGGCCTGCAGCCAACCTGTCTTTGTGCTATGACTCTGGAGCTACACTTGGAGTTATGGTCTGGGGTGCGATTTCGTAAGATAATAGGACCAATTTCATGGTTGTCCCACGCACCCTGACAGCAGATCTGTACTTCAGTGTGGTGAATCGAGCTGTCGTGTTGCCATCCGTGAACAGCATTCTAGAGGGTGTCTTCCAACGGGATAACGTTCGTCCACATAACATTGTTGTTACCCAACAAGCTCTACAGAGTATCGTCGTGTTGTCTTGGTCTGCTCGATCACCAGATTTGTCGAGTACGTATGGGACGTCATCGGACAAAAACTCCAGCATCATCCACAAACAGCATTAATCGTCCCTTTATTGACCGACCAAGTACAAGCGGTATGTAACTGGGTCCCACAAACTGACACCTGTACAACAAAGTTTATGCACGCCTGTATGTTTGCATTCAACATTCTCGCGGTTACACCAGTTGCTAATGTACCAGCACTTTACATTTGCATTGGTTTATCCTGCGCCTACATTAACCTGTGATCTTGCAATATTAATCACTTAAATATGTTATCTAGACAAACGTATTTCCAAAATTCCATTACTTCACATTAATTAACTTTTGGTATTGCGATTTTTCCGTCATTTTATTTTATACTGAGCATGTAAAGCGTTTAAGGGAGAAGAAGTTTAGAATAGGTTTCAGATTATGTGTAAAGTTGGCCCTGACTAGTATTAGTACGCAATCTGACTGCATAAAAAACAATAAAGAATGAAAGGAAATTTCCGTTAACACAATTGATTAATTAAGTCCCCTGGAACTATAAAAGCTACGAAACAACAAAGCACAAGTTTAACTGTCCTGTGTGTGCAAGTGTGATTCAACGTACATGTATCTGGCACGGTTCTTCCTCAATACGACAAGTTATTTTAAACACCATTTACAATGAAGTAATTGAAAAACCAGAAATACTATAATTGCACATAGAAACCAGAATTACAAGTCTAATACAAAAACACGAGCCAGATGCTTTGTTGGCTGAACCTGTGACCAAGAGGCATTGTCATTAAGGATATGTGAAATAATTTTTTTTTTACCTCCCTATATATTGACGAAAAATACGCTGTGATCATTGCAAACATCTTCCACCTCTACATTACACCAACCGAACAGCATCTACGCTCTCGCCCACAGAACAACAACTGCACACGACATCCTCTGAACTAGTACTGCTCTCGACATCCTCTCAACAAGCACTGCCCACGACAACCTCTGAACTACTACAGTCCCAGTGGAGGCGGCGGAATAATAATCTTAGGCGCAATGTCTGGCGCTGTGACTCAGTGTAGCCACCTTTCAATATTGCCCTTATTATGTTAAACTCTTAAAGCAAGATTATAGCTCTGAATGAGGAGACTATGTTAGCATTATAAATTTTGAAATTCGGTCAACAATCACGCGAAATATTGGAAATAGAATTTTTGTTCCCCTGGAAGTCGTTATGTAGGCAACCAGCATCTTTTATCCGTTCCCGGATAGTGGCTTAATGGTATAGATGACAGCTTTAGTCTCTGCCCGCTCTTGTGCGGAATTTTCTGCTGACGCCCATGCTGTTCGTACATACACACGCACGAGACTGTTTATCTCCTGGCCGTCGGGCTGCGTTCTCAGTGGCACTGACAACGGTCGTCGGACACCGTCGCCAGAGGTCGCCCGATAACATCGGCCGACAGGGTGGCCATGGTGCGTCCGATCTCCTTCTTCAGTTAGTAGTAGTAGTAGTAGTAGTAGTTTTATTCATCCGTAGATCTCTTTTTACAAGGATACAGGACATGTCAAAGTATTTACAAGCTTAGATCAATTTACAATAAGCTAATTCGTATACACATATATTTACAGACTTCTAGTTAGAGACAATCATTAGATTTTACTCC